>NW_027437610.1:0-363169 GCF_965140245.1 Athene noctua | reverse complement strand
CTTTTGCCCTGCGTAGCGTTCCGGGCAGCGGGTAGAACCAGGCAGAGAATTCCCGGCTAGCAGCTTCCCTGTGGCGGGGAAGTGCAAACGTACACGTTTTCGGCCGAAAACGCGTTTACCGGCGAAAAAGCACACCACGGCTCTACCTGAGAAAAGCAAGCACGGAGGACGAGAATCGCTTTTGCCCTGCGTAGCGTTCCTGGCAGCGGGTAGAACCAGGCAGAGAATTCCCGGCTAGCAGCTTCCCTGTGGCCGGGAAGTGCAAACGTACACGTTTTCGGCCGAAAACGCGTTTTCCCGCGAAAACGCACACCACGGCTCTTTCTGAGAAAAAGCAAGCATGGAGGACGAGAATCGCTTTTGCCCTGCGTAGCGTTCTGAGCAGCGGGTAGAAATAGGCAGCGAATTGCCGGCTAGCAGCTTCCCTGTGGCCGGGAAGTGCAAACGTACACGTTTTTCGTCCGAAAACGCGTTTTCCGGCGAAAAAGCACACCATGGCTCTTTCTGAGAAAAAGCAAGCACGGAGGGACGAGAATCGCTTTTGTCCTGCGTAGCGTTCCTGGCAGCGGGTAGAACCAGGCAGAGAATTCCCGGCTAGCAGCTTCCCTGTGGCCGGGAAGTGCAAACGTACACGTTTTCGGCCGAAAGGCGTTTTCCGGCGAAAACGCACACCACGGCTCTTTCTGAGAAAAGCAAGCACGGAGGACGAGAATCGCTTTTGCCCTGCGTAGCGTTCCGGGCAGCGGGTAGAACCAGGCAGAGAATTCCCGGCTAGCAGCTTCCCTGTTGGCCGGGAAGTGCAAACGTACACGTTTTCGGCCGAAAACGCGTTTTCCGGCGAAAACGCACACCACGGCTCTTTCTGAGAAAAAGCAAGCACGGAAGACGAGAATCGCTTTTGCCCTGCGTAGCGTTCCGGGCAGCGGGTAGAAATAGGCAGCGAATTGCCGGCTAGCAGCTTCCCTGTGGCCGGGAAGTGCTAACGTACACGTTTTCGGTCGAAAACGCGTTTACCGGCGAAAACGCACACCACGGCTCTTTCTGAGAAAAAGCAAGCACGGAGGACGAGAATCGCTTTTGCCCTGCGTAGCGTTCCGGGCAGCGGGTAGAACCAGGCAGAGAATTCCCGGCTAGCAGCTTCCCTGTGGCCGGGAAGTGCAAACGTACACGTTTTCGGGCGAAAACGCGTTTTGCTGCGAAAACGCACACCACGGCTCTTTCTGAGAAAAAGCAAGCACGGAGGACGAGAATCGCTTTTGCCCTGCGTAGCGTTCTGAGCAGCGGGTAGAAATAGGCAGCGAATTGCCGGCTAGCAGCTTCCCTGTGGCCGGGAAGTGCAAACGTACACGTTTTCGTCCGAAAACGCGTTTTCTGGCGAAAACGCACACCACGGCTCTTTCTGAGAAAAAGCAAGCACGGAGGACGAGAATCGCTTTTGCCCTGCGTAGCGTTCCTGGCAGCGGGTAGAACCAGGCAGAGAATTCCCGGCTAGCAGATTCCCTGTGGCCGGGAAGTGCAAACGTACACGTTTTCGGCCGAAAACGCGTTTCAGGCGAAAACGCACACCACGGCTCTTTCTGAGAAAAAGCAAGCACGGAGGACGAGATCGCTTTTGCCCTGCGTAGTGTTCCGGGCAGCGGGTAGAACCAGGCAGCGAATTGCCGGCTAGCAGCTTCCCTGTGGCCGGGAAGTGCAAACGTACACGTTTTCGGCCGAAAACGCGTTTTCGCGCGAAAACGCACACCACGGCTTTTTCTGAGAAAAAGCAAGCACGGAGGACGAGAATCGCTTTTGCCCTGCGTAGCGTTCCGGGCAGCGGGTAGAACCAGGCAGAGAATTCCCGGCTAGCAGCTTCCCTGTGGCGGGGAAGTGCAAACGTACACGTTTTCGGCCGAAAACGCGTTTTCCGGCGAAAACGCACACCACGGCTCTTTCTGAGATAAAGCAAGCACGGAGGACGAGAATCGCTTTTGCCCTGCGTAGCGTTCTGAGCAGCGGGTAGAAATAGGCAGCGAATTGCCGGCTAGCAGCTTCCCTGTGGCCGGGAAGTGCAAACGTACACGTTTTCGGCCGAAAACGCGTTTTCAAGCGAAGACGCACACCATGGCTCTTTCTGAGAAAAAGCAAGCACGGAGGACGAGAATCGCTTTTGCCCTGCGTAGCGTTCCTGGCAGCGGGTAGAACCAGGCAGAGAATTCCCGGCTAGCAGCTTCCCTGTGGCCGGGAAGTGCAAACGTACATGTTTTCGGCCGAAAACGCGTTTTCCGGCGAAAACGCACACCACGGCTCTTTCTGAGAAAAAGCAAGCACGGAGGACGAGAACCGCTTTTGCCCTGCGTAGCGTTCCGGGCAGCGGGTAGAACCAGGCAGAGAATTCCCGGCTAGCAGCTTCCCTGTGGCGGGGAAGTGCAAACGTACACGTTTTCGGCCGAAAACGCGTTTACCGGCGAAAAAGCACACCACGGCTCTTTCTGAGAAAAAGCAAGCACGGAGGACGAGAATCGCTTTTGCCCTGCGTAGCGTTCTGAGCAGCGGGTAGAAAGAGGCAGAGAATTGCCGGCTAGCAGCTTCCCTGTGGCCGGGAAGTGCAAACGTACACGTTTTCGGCCGAAAACGCGTTTTCTTGCGAAAACGCACACCACGGCTCTTTCTGAGAAAAAGCAAGCACGGAGGACGAGAATTGCTTTTGCCCTGCGTAGTGTTCCGGGCAGCGGGTAGAACCAGGCAGAGAATTCCCGGCTAGCAGCTTCCCTGTGGCGGGGAAGTGCAAACGTACACGTTTTCGGCCGAAAACGCGTTTTCCGGCGAAAACGCACACCACGGCTCTTTCTGAGAAAAAGCAAGCACGGAGGACGAGAATCGCTTTTGCCCTGCGTAGCGTTCCGGGCAGCGGGTAGAACCAGGCAGAGAATTCCCGGCTAGCAGCTTCCCTGTGGCGGTGAAGTGCAAACGTACACGTTTTCGGCCGAAAACGCGTTTACCGGTGAAAAAGCACACCACGGCTCTTTCTGAGAAAAAGCAAGCACGGAGGACGAGAATCGCTTTTGCCCTGCGTAGCGTTCCGGGCAGCGGGTAGAACCAGGCAGAGAATTCCCGGCTAGCAGCTTCCCTGTGGCGGGGAAGTGCAAACGTACACGTTTTCGGCCGAAAACGCGTTTTCTGGCGAAAACGCACACCACGGCTCTTTCTGAGAAAAAGCAAGCACGGAGGACGAGAATCGCTTTTGCCCTGCGTAGTGTTCCGGGCAGCGGGTAGAACCAGGCAGAGAATTCCCGGCTAGCAGCTTCCGTGTGGCCGGGAAGTGCAAACGTACACGTTTTCGCCGAAAACGCGTTTTCCGGCGAAAACGCACACCACGGCTCTTTCTGAGAAAAAGCAAGCACGGAGGACGAGATTCGCTTTTGCCCTGCGTAGCGTTCCGGGCAGCGGGTAGAACCAGGCAGAGAATTCCCGGCTAGCAGCTTCCCTGTGGCCGGGAAGTGCAAACGTACACGTTTTCGGCCGAAAACGCGTTTTCCGGCGAAAACGAACACCACGGCTCTTTCTGAGAAAAAGCAAGCACGGAGGAGGAGAATCGCTTTTGCCCTGCGTAGCGTTCCGGGCAGCGGTTAGAACCAGGCAGAGAATTCCCGGCTAGCAGCTTCCCTGTGGCGGGGAAGTGCAAACGTACACGTTTTCGGCCGAAAACGCGTTTTCTGGCGAAAACGCACACCACGGCTCTTTCTGAGAAAAAGCAAGCACGGAGGACGAGAATCGCTTTTGCCCTGCGTAGCGTTCCGGGCAGCGGGTAGAACCAGGCAGAGAATTCCCGGCTAGCAGCTTCCCTGTGGCCGGGAAGTGCAAACGTACACGTTTTCGGCCGAAAACACGTTTTCTGGCGAAAACGCACACCACGGCTCTTTCTGAGAAAAAGCAAGCACGGAGGACGAGAATCGCTTTTGCCCTGCGTAGCGTTCCGGGCAGCGGGTAGAACCAGGCAGAGAATACCCGGCTAGCAGCTTCCCTGTGGCCGGGAAGTGCAAACGTACACGTTTTCGGCCGAAAACGCGTTTTCCGGCGAAAAAGCACACCACGGCTCTTTCTGAGAAAAAGCAAGCACGGAGGACGAGAATCGCTTTTGCCCTGCGTAGCGTTCCGTGCAGCGGGTAGAATCAGGCAGAGAATTCCCGGCTAGCAGCTTCCCTGTGGCCGGGAAGTGCAAACGTACACGTTTTCCGCCGAAAACGCGTTTTCAGGCGAAAACGCACACCACGGCTCTTTCTGAGAAAAAGCAAGCACGGAGGACGAGAATCGCTTTTGCCCTGCGTAGTGTTCCGGGCAGCGGGTAGAACCAGGCAGAGAATTCCCGGCTAGCAGCTTCCCTGTGGCCGGGAAGTGCAAACGTACACGTTTTCGGCCGAAAACGCATTTTGCTGCGAAAACGCACACCACGGCTCTTTCTGAGAAAAAGCAAGCACGGAGGACGAGAATCGCTTTTGCCCTGCGTAGCGTTCTGAGCAGCGGGTAGAAATAGGCAGCGAATTGCCGGCTAGCAGCTTCCCTGTGGCCGGGAAGTGCAAACGTACACGTTTTCGTCCGAAAACGCGTTTTCCGGCGAAAAAGCACACCATGGCTCTTTCTGAGAAAAAGCAAGCACGGAGGACGAGAATCGCTTTTGTCCTGCGTAGCGTTCCTGGCAGCGGGTAGAACCAGGCAGAGAATTCCCGGCTAGCAGCTTCCCTGTGGCCGGGAAGTGCAAACGTACACGTTTTCGGCCGAAAGGCGTTTTCCGGCGAAAACGCACACCATGGCTCTTTCTGAGAAAAAGCAAGCACGGAGGACGAGAATCGCTTTTGCCCTGCGTAGCGTTCCGGGCAGCGGGTAGAACCAGGCAGAGAATTCCCGGCTAGCAGCTTCCCTGTGGCGGCGAAGTGCAAACGTACAGGTTTTCGGCCCAAAACGCGTTTACCGGCGAAAAAGCACACCACGGCTCTTTCTGAGAAAAAGCAAGCACGGAGGACGAGAATCGCTTTTGCCCTGCGTAGCGTTCTGAGCAGCGGGTCGAAATAGGCAGCGAATTGCCGGCTAGCAGCTTCCCTGTGGCCGGGAAGTGCTAACGTACACGTTTTCGGTCGAAAACGCGTTTACCGGCGAAAACGCACACCACGGCTCTTTCTGAGAAAAAGCAAGCACGGAGGACGAGAATCGCTTTTGCCCTGCGTAGCGTTCCGGGCAGCGGGTAGAACCAGGCAGAGAATTCCCGGCTAGCACCTTCCCTGTGGCCGGGAAGTGCAAACGTACACGTTTTCGGCCGAAAACGCGTTTTGCTGCGAAAACGCACACCACGGCTCTTTCTGAGAAAAAGCAAGCACGGAGGACGAGAATCGCTTTTGCCCTGCGTAGCGTTCTGAGCAGCGGGTAGAAATAGGCAGCGAATTGCCGGCTAGCAGCTTCCCTGTGGCCGGGAAGTGCAAACGTACACGTTTTCGTCCGAAAACGCGTTTTCTGGCGAAAACGCACACCACGGCTCTTTCTGAGAAAAAGCAAGCACGGAGGACGAGAATCGCTTTTGCCCTGCGTAGCGTTCCGGGCAGCGGGTAGAACCAGGCAGAGAATTCCCGGCTAGCAGCTTCCCTGTGGCCGGGAAGTGCAAACGTACACGTTTTCGGCCGAAAACGCGTTTTCAGGCGAAAACGCACACCACGGCTCTTTCTGAGAAAAAGCAAGCACGGAGGACGAGATCGCTTTTGCCCTGCGTAGCGTTCCGGGCAGCGGGTAGAACCAGGCAGCGAATTGCCGGCTAGCAGCTTCCCTGTGGCCGGGAAGTGCAAACGTACACGTTTTCGGCCGAAAACGCGTTTTCGCGCGAAAACGCACGCCACGGCTTTTTCTGAGAAAAAGCAAGCACGGAGGACGAGAATCGCTTTTGCCCTGCGTAGCGTTCCGGGCAGCGGGTAGAACCAGGCAGAGAATTCCCGGCTAGCAGCTTCCCTGTGGCGGGGAAGTGCAAACGTACACGTTTTCGGCCGAAAACGCGTTTTCCGGCGAAAACGCACACCACGGCTCTTTCTGAGAAAAAGCAAGCACGGAGGACGAGAATCGCTTTTGCCCTGCGTAGCGTTCTGAGCAGCGGGTAGAAATAGGCAGCGAATTGCCGGCTAGCAGCTTCCCTGTGGCCGGGAAGTGCAAACGTACACGTTTTCGGCCGAAAACGCGTTTTCCGGCGAAAACGCACACCACGGCTCTTTCTGAGAAAAAGCAAGCACGGAGGACGAGAACCGCTTTTGCCCTGCGTAGCGTTCCGGGCAGCGGGTAGAACCAGGCAGAGAATTCCCGGCTAGCAGCTTCCCTGTGGCGGGGAAGTGCAAACGTACACGTTTTCGGCCGAAAACGCGTTTACCGGCGAAAAAGCACACCACGGCTCTTTCTGAGAAAAAGCAAGCACGGAGGACGAGAATCGCTTTTGCCCTGCGTAGCGTTCCTGGCAGCGGGTAGAACCAGGCAGAGAATTCCCGGCTAGCAGCTTCCCTGTGGCCGGGAAGTGCAAACGTACACGTTTTCGGCCGAAAACGCGTTTTCCCGCGAAAACGCACACCACGGCTCTTTCTGAGAAAAAGCAAGCATGGAGGACGAGAATCGCTTTTGCCCTGCGTAGCGTTCTGAGCAGCGGGTAGAAATAGGCAGCGAATTGCCGGCTAGCAGCTTCCCTGTGGCCGGGAAGTGCAAACGTACACGTTTTCGTCCGAAAACGCGTTTTCCGGCGAAAAAGCACACCATGGCTCTTTCTGAGAAAAAGCAAGCACGGAGGACGAGAATCGCTTTTGTCCTGCGTAGCGTTCCTGGCAGCGGGTAGAACCAGGCAGAGAATTCCCGGCTAGCAGCTTCCCTGTGGCCGGGAAGTGCAAACGTACACGTTTTCGGCCGAAAGGCGTTTTCCGGCGAAAACGCACACCACGGCTCTTTCTGAGAAAAAGCAAGCACGGAGGACGAGAATCGCTTTTGCCCTGCGTAGCGTTCCGGGCAGCGGGTAGAACCAGGCAGAGAATTCCCGGCTAGCAGCTTCCCTGTGGCCGGGAAGTGCAAACGTACACGTTTTCGGCCGAAAACGCGTTTTCCGGCGAAAACGCACACCACGGCTCTTTCTGAGAAAAAGCAAGCACGGAGGACGAAAATCGCTTTTGCCCTGCGTAGCGTTCCGGGCAGCGGGTAGAAATAGGCAGCGAATTGCCGGCTAGCAGCTTCCCTGTGGCCGGGAAGTGCTAACGTACACGTTTTCGGTCGAAAACGCGTTTACCGGCGAAAACGCACACCACGGCTCTTTCTGAGAAAAAGCAAGCACGGAGGACGAGAATCGCTTTTGCCCTGCGTAGCGTTCCGGGCAGCGGGTAGAACCAGGCAGAGAATTCCCGGCTAGCAGCTTCCCTGTGGCCGGGAAGTGCAAACGTACACGTTTTCGGGCGAAAACGCGTTTTGCTGCGAAAACGCACACCACGGCTCTTTCTGAGAAAAAGCAAGCACGGAGGACGAGAATCGCTTGTGCCCTGCGTAGCGTTCTGAGCAGCGGGTAGAAATAGGCAGCGAATTGCCGGCTAGCAGCTTCCCTGTGGCCGGGAAGTGCAAACGTACACGTTTTCGTCCGAAAACGCGTTTTCTGGCGAAAACGCACACCACGGCTCTTTCTGAGAAAAAGCAAGCACGGAGGACGAGAATCGCTTTTGCCCTGCGTAGCGTTCCTGGCAGCGGGTAGAACCAGGCAGAGAATTCCCGGCTAGCAGATTCCCTGTGGCCGGGAAGTGCAAACGTACACGTTTTCGGCCGAAAACGCGTTTTCAGGCGAAAACGCACACCACGGCTCTTTCTGAGAAAAAGCAAGCACGGAGGACGAGAATCGCTTTTGCCCTGCGTAGCGTTCCGGGCAGCGGGTAGAACCAGGCAGAGAATTCCCGTCTAGCAGCTTCCCTGTGGCCGGGAAGTGCAAACGTACACGTTTTCGGCCGAAAACGCGTTTTCGCGCGAAAACGCACACCACGGCTTTTTCTGAGAAAAAGCAAGCACGGAGGACGAGAATCGCTTTTGCCCTGCGTAGCGTTCCGGGCAGCGGGTAGAACCAGGCAGAGAATTCCCGGCTAGCAGCTTCCCTGTGGCGGGGAAGTGCAAACGTACACGTTTTCGGCCGAAAACGCGTTTTCCGGCGAAAACGCACACCACGGCTCTTTCTGAGATAAAGCAAGCACGGAGGACGAGAATCGCTTTTGCCCTGCGTAGCGTTCTGAGCAGCGGGTAGAAATAGGCAGCGAATTGCCGGCTAGCAGCTTCCCTGTGGCCGGGAAGTGCAAACGTACACGTTTTCGGCCGAAAACGCGTTTTCAAGCGAAGACGCACATCATGGCTCTTTCTGAGAAAAAGCAAGCACGGAGGACGAGAATCGCTTTTGCCCTGCGTAGCGTTCCTGGCAGCGGGTAGAACCAGGCAGAGAATTCCCGGCTAGCAGCTTCCCTGTGGCCGGGAAGTGCAAACGTACATGTTTTCGGCCGAAAACGCGTTTTCCGGCGAAAACGCACACCACGGCTCTTTCTGAGAAAAAGCAAGCACGGAGGACGAGAACCGCTTTTGCCCTGCGTAGCGTTCCGGGCAGCGGGTAGAACCAGGCAGAGAATTCCCGGCTAGCAGCTTCCCTGTGGCGGGGAAGTGCAAACGTACACGTTTTCGGCCGAAAACGCGTTTACCGGCGAAAAAGCACACCACGGCTCTTTCTGAGAAAAAGCAAGCACGGAGGACGAGAATCGCTTTTGCCCTGCGTAGCGTTCTGAGCAGCGGGTAGAAATAGGCAGAGAATTGCCGGCTAGCAGCTTCCCTGTGGCCGGGAAGTGCAAACGTACACGTTTTCGGCCGAAAACGCGTTTTCAAGCGAAGACGCACACCACGGCTCTTTCTGAGAAAAAGCAAGCACGGAGGACGAGAATTGCTTTTGCCCTGCGTAGTGTTCCGGGCAGCGGGTAGAATCAGGCAGAGAATTCCCGGCTAGCAGCTTCCCTGTGGCGGGGAAGTGCAAACGTACACGTTTTCGGCCGAAAACGCGTTTTCCGGCGAAAACGCACACCACGGCTCTTTCTGAGAAAAAGCAAGCACGGAGGACGAGAATCGCTTTTGCCCTGCGTAGCGTTCCGGGCAGCGGGTAGAACCAGGCAGAGAATTCCCGGCTAGCAGCTTCCCTGTGGCGGTGAAGTGCAAACGTACACGTTTTCGGCCGAAAACGCGTTTACCGGCGAAAACGCACACCACGGCTCTTTCTGAGAAAAAGCAAGCACGGAGGACGAGAATCGCTTTTGCCCTGCGTAGCGTTCCGGGCAGCGGGTAGAACCAGGCAGAGAATTCCCGGCTAGCAGCTTCCCTGTGGCGGGGAAGTGCAAACGTACACGTTTTCGGCCGAAAACGCGTTTTCTGGCGAAAACGCACACCACGGCTCTTTCTGAGAAAAAGCAAGCACGGAGGACGAGAATCGCTTTTGCCCTGCGTAGTGTTCCGGGCAGCGGGTAGAACCAGGCAGAGAATTCCCGGCTAGCAGCTTCCGTGTGGCCGGGAAGTGCAAACGTACACGTTTTCGCCGAAAACGCGTTTTCCGGCGAAAACGCACACCACGGCTCTTTCTGAGAAAAAGCAAGCACGGAGGACGAGATTCGCTTTTGCCCTGCGTAGCGTTCCGGGCAGCGGGTAGAACCAGGCAGAGAATTCCCGGCTAGCAGCTTCCCTGTGGCCGGGAAGTGCAAACGTACACGTTTTCGGCCGAAAATATGTTTTCCGGCGAAAACGAACACCACGGCTCTTTCTGAGAAAAAGCAAGCACGGAGGAGGAGAATCGCTTTTGCCCTGCGTAGCGTTCCGGGCAGCGGTTAGAACCAGGCAGAGAATTCCCGGCTAGCAGCTTCCCTGTGGCCGGGAAGTGCAAACGTACACGTTTTCGGCCGAAAACGCGTTTTCTGGCGAAAACGCACACCACGGCTCTTTCTGAGAAAAAGCAAGCACGGAGGACGAGAATCGCTTTTGCCCTGCGTAGCGTTCCGGGCAGCGGGTAGAACCAGGCAGAGAATTCCCGGCTAGCAGCTTCCCTGTGGCCGGGAAGTGCAAACGTACACGTTTTCCGCAGAAAACGCGTTTTCAGGCGAAAACGCACACCACGGCTCTTTCTGAGAAAAAGCAAGCACGGAGGACGAGAATCGCTTTTGCCCTGCGTAGTGTTCCGGGCAGCGGGTAGAACCAGGCAGAGAATTCCCGGCTAGCAGCTTCCCTGTGGCCGGGAAGTGCAAACGTACACGTTTTCGGCCGAAAACGCATTTTGCTGCGAAAACGCACACCACGGCTCTTTCTGAGAAAAAGCAAGCACGGAGGACGAGAATCGCTTTTGCCCTGCGTAGCGTTCTGAGCAGCGGGTAGAAATAGGCAGCGAATTGCCGGCTAGCAGCTTCCCTGTGGCGGGGAAGTGCAAACGTACACGTTTTCGGGAGAAAACGCGTTTTCTGGCGAAAACGCACACCACGGCTCTTTCTGAGAAAAAGCAAGCACGGAGGACGAGAATCGCTTTTGCCCTGCGTAGCGTTCCGGGCAGCGGGTAGAACCAGGCAGAGAATTCACGTCTAGCATCTTCCCTGTGGCCGGGAAGTGCAAACGTACACGTTTTCGGCCGAAAACGCGTTTTCAGGCGAAAACGCAACACCACGGCTCTTTCTGAGATAAAGCAAGCACGGAGGACGAGAATCGCTTTTGCCCTGCGTAGCGTTCTGAGCAGCGGGTAGAAATAGGCAGCGAATTGCCTGCTAGCAGCTTCCCTGTGGCCGGGAAGTGCAAACGTACACGTTTCCGGCCGAAAACGCGTTTTCCGGCGAAAACGCACACCACGGCTCTTTCTGAGAAAAAGCAAGCACGGAGGACGAGAATCGCTTTTGCCCTGCGTAGCGTTCCGGGCAGCGGGTAGAACCAGGCAGAGAATTCCCGGCTAGCAGCTTCCCTGTGGCCGGGAAGTGCAAACGTACACGTTTCCGGCCGAAAACGCGTTTTCCGGCGAAAACGCACACCACGGCTCTTTCTGAGATAAAGCAAGCACGGAGGACGAGAATCGCTTTTGCCCTGCGTAGCGTTCCGGTCAGCGGGTAGAACCAGGCAGAGAATTCCCGGCTAGCAGCTTCCCTGTGGCGGGGAAGTGCAAACGTACACGTTTTCGGGCGAAAACGCGTTTTCCCGCGAAAACGCACACCACGGCTCTTTCTGAGAAAAAGCAAGCACAGAGGACGAGAATCGCTTTTGCCCTGCGTAGTGTTCCGGGCAGCGGGTAGAACCAGGCAGAGAATTCCCGGCTAGTAGCTTCCCTGTGGCCGGGAAGTGCAAACGTACACGTTTTCGACGAAAACACATTTTCCGGTGAAAACGCACACCACGGCTCTTTCTGAGAAAAAGCAAGCACGGAGGACGAGAATCGCTTTTGCCCTGCGTAGCGTTCCGGGCAGCGGGTAGAACCAGGCAGAGAATTCCCGGCTAGCAGCTTCCCTGTGGCCGGGAAGTGCAAACGTACACGTTTTCGGCCGAAAACGCGTTTTCCGGCGAAAACGCACACCACGGCTCTTTCTGAGAAAAAGCAAGCACGGAGGACGAGAATCGCTTTTGCCCTGCGTAGCGTTCCGGGCAGCGGGTAGAACCAGGCAGATAATTCCCGGCTAGCAGCTTCCCTGTGGCCGGGAAGTGCAAACGTACACGTTTTCGGCCGAAAACGCGTTTTCCCGCGAAAACGCACACCACGGCTCTTTCTGAGAAAAAGCAAGCACGGAGGACGAGAATCGCTTTTGCCCTGCGTAGCGTTCCGGGCAGCGGGTAGAACCAGGCAGAGAATTCCCGGCTAGCAGCTTCCCTGTGGCCGGGAAGTGCAAAGGTACACTTTTTCGGCCGGAAACGCGTTTTCCCGCGAAAACGCACACCACGGCTCTTTCTGAGAAAAAGCAAGCACGGAGGACGAGAATCGCTTTTGCCCTGCGTAGCGTTCCGGGCAGCGGGTAGAACCAGGCAGAGAATTCCCGGCTAGCAGCTTCCCTGTGGCCGGGAAGTGCAAACGTACACGTTTTCGCCGAAAACACGTTTTCCGGCGAAAACGCACACCACGGCTCTTTCTGAGAAAAAGCAAGCACGGAGGACGAGAATCGCTTTTGCCCTGTGTAGCGTTCCGGGCAGCGGGTAGAACCAGGCAGAGAATTCCCGTCTAGCAGCTTCCCTGTGGCCGGGAAGTGCAAACGTACACGTTTTCGGCCGAAAACGCGTTTTCCGGCGAAAACGCACACCACAGCTCTTTCTGAGAAAAAGCAAGCACGGAGGACGAGAATCGCTTTTGCCCTGTGTAGCGTTCCGGGCAGCGGGTAGAACCAGGCAGAGAATTCCCGTCTAGCAGCTTCCCTGTGGCCGGGAAGTGCAAACGTACACGTTTTCGGCCGAAAACGCGTTTTTCCGGCGAAAACGCACACCACGGCTCTTTCTGAGAAAAAGCAAGCACGGAGGACGAGAATCGCTTTTGCCCTGCGTAGCGTTCTGAGCAGCGGGTAGAAATAGGCAGCGAATTGCCTGCTAGCAGCTTCCCTGTGGCCGGGAAGTGCAAACGTACACGTTTCCGGCCGAAAACGCGTTTTCCGGCGAAAACGCACACCACGGCTCTTTCTGAGATAAAGCAAGCACGGAGGACGAGAATCGCTTTTGCCCTGCGTAGCGTTCCGGTCAGCGGGTAGAACCAGGCAGAGAATTCCCGGCTAGCAGCTTCCCTGTGGCCGGGAAGTGCAAACGTACACGTTTTCGGCCGAAAACGCGTTTTTCCGGCGAAAACGCACACCACGGCTCTTTCTGAGAAAAAGCAAGCACGGAGGACGAGAATCGCTTTTGCCCTGCGTAGCGTTCTGAGCAGCGGGTAGAAATAGGCAGCGAATTGCCTGCTAGCAGCTTCCCTGTGGCCGGGAAGTGCAAACGTACACGTTTCCGGCCGAAAACGCGTTTTCCGGCGAAAACGCACACCACGGCTCTTTCTGAGATAAAGCAAGCACGGAGGACGAGAATCGCTTTTGCCCTGCGTAGCGTTCCGGGCAGCGGGTAGAACCAGGCAGAGAATTCCCGGCTAGCAGCTTCCCTGTGGCCGGGAAGTGCAAACGTACACGTTTTCGGCCGAAAACGCGTTTTCCGGCGAAAACGCACACCACGGCTCTTTCTGAGAAAAAGCAAGCACGGAGGACGAGAATCGCTTTTGCTCTGCGTAGCGTTCCGTGCAGCGGGTAGAACCAGGCAGAGAATTCCCGGCTAGCAGCTTCCCTGTGGCGGGGAAGTGCAAACGTACACGTTTTCGGCCGAAAACGCGTTTTCCCGCGAAAACGCACACCACGGCTCTTTCTGAGAAAAAGCAAGCACAGAGGACGAGAATCGCTTTTGCCCTGCGTAGTGTTCCGGGCAGCGGGTAGAACCAGGCAGAGAATTCCCGGCTAGTAGCTTCCCTGTGGCCGGGAAGTGCAAACGTACACGTTTTCGACCGAAAACGCGTTTTTCGGTGAAAACGCACACCACGGCTCTTTCTGAGATAAAGCAAGCACGGAGGACGAGAATCGCTTTTGCCCTGCGTAGCGTTGCTGGCAGCGGGTAGAACCAGGCAGAGAATTCCCGGCTAGCAGCTTCCCTGTGGCCGGGAAGTGCAAACGTACACGTTTTCGGCCGAAAACGCGTTTTCCGGCGAAAACGCACACCACGGCTCTTTCTGAGAAAAAGCAAGCACGGAGGACGAGAATCGCTTTTGCCCTGCGTAGCGTTCCGGGCAGCGGGTAGAACCAGGCAGAGAATTCCCGGCTAGCAGCTTCCCTGTGGCCTGGAAGTGCAAACGTACACGTTTTCGGCCGAAAACACGTTTTCCGGTGAAAACGCACACCACGGCTCTTTCTGAGAAAAAGCAAGCACGGAGGACGAGAATCGCTTTTGCCCTGCGTAGCGTTCCGGGCAGCGGGTAGAACCAGGCAGAGAATTCCCGGCTAGCAGCTTCACTGTGGCCGGGAAGTGCAAACGTACACGTTTTCGGCCGAAAACGCGTTTTCCAGCGAAAAAGCACACCACGGCTCTTTATGAGAAAAAGCAAGCATGGAGGACGAGAATCGCTTTTGCACTGCGTAGCGTTCCGGGCAGCGGGTAGAACCAGGCAGCGAATTCCCTGCAAGCAGCTTCCCTGTGGCGGGGAAGTGCAAACGTACACGTTTTCGGCCGAAAACGCGTTTTGCGGCGAAAACGCACACCACGGCTCTTTCTGAGATAAAGCAAGCACGGAGGACGAGAATCGCTTTTGCCCTGCGTAGCGTTCTGAGCAGCGGGTAGAAATAGGCAGCGAATTGCCGGCTAGCAGCTTCCCTGTGGCCGGGAAGTGCAAGCGTACACGTTTCCGGCCGAAAACGCGTTTTCCGGAGAAAAAGCACACCACGGCTCTTTCTGAGAAAAAGCAAGCACGGAGGACGAGAATCGCTTTTGCCCTGCGTAGCGTTCCGGGCAGTTTGTAGAACCAGGCAGAGAATTCGCGTCTAGCAGCTTCCCTGTGGCCGGGAAGTGCAAACGTAAACGTTTTCGGCCGAAAACGCGTTTTCCGGCGAAAACGCACACCACGGCTCTTTCTGAGAAAAAGCAAGCACGGAGGACGAGAATCGCTTTTGCCCTGCGTAGCGTTCCGGGCAGCGGGTAGAACCAGGCAGAGAATTCCCGGCTAGCAGCTTCCCTGTGGCCGGGAAGTGCAAACGTACACGTTTTCGGCCGAAAACGCGTTTTCCAGCGAAAAAGCACACCACAGCTCTTTCTGAGAAAAAGCAAGCATGGAGGACGAGAATCGCTTTTGCCCTGCGTAGCGTTCCGGGCAGCGGGTAGAACCAGGCAGTGAATTCCCTGCTAGCAGCTTCCCTGTGGCGGGGAAGTGCAAACGTACACGTTTTCGGCCGAAAACGCGTTTTGCGGCGAAAACGCACACCACGGCTCTTTCTGAGATAAAGCAAGCACGGAGGACGAGAATCGCTTTTGCCCTGCGTAGCGTTCTGAGCAGCGGGTAGAAATAAGCAGCGAATTGCCGGCTAGCAGCTTCCCTGTGGCCGGGAAGTGCAAATGTACACGTTTCTGGCCGAAAACGTGTTTTCCGGAGAAAAAGCACACCATGGCTCTTTCTGAGAAAAAGCAAGCACGGAGGACGAGAATCGCTTTTGCCCTGCGTAGCGTTCCGGGCAGCGGGTAGAACCAGGCAGAGAATTCCCGGCTAGCAGCTTCCCTGTGGCGGGGAAGTGCAAACGTACACGTTTTCGGCCGAAAACGCGTTTTCCCGCGAAAACGCACACCACGGCTCTTTCTGAGAAAAAGCAAGCACGGAGGACGAGAATCGCTTTTGCCCTGCGTAGCGTTCTGAGCAGCGGGTAGAAATAGGCAGCGAATTGCCGGCTAGCAGCTTCCCTGTGGCGGGGAAGTGCAAACGTACATGTTTTCGGCCGAAAACTCGTTTTCCGGCGAAAAAGCACACAATGGCTCTTTCTGAGAAAAAGCAAGCACGGAGGACGAGAATCGCTTTTGCCCTGCGTAGCGTTCCGGGCAGCGGGTAGAACCAGGCAGAGAATTCCCGGCTAGCAGCTTCCCTGTGGCCGGGAAGTGCAAACGTACACGTTTTCGGCCGAAAACGCGTTTTCCGGCGAAAACGCACACCACGGCTCTTTCTGAGAAAAAGCAAGCACGGAGGACGAGAATCGCTTTTGCCCTGCGTAGCGTTCCGGGCAGCGGGTAGAACCAGGCAGAGAATTCCCGGCTAGCAGCTTCCCTGTGGCCGGGAAGTGCAAACGTACACGTTTTCGGCCGAAAACGCCTTTTCCGGCGAAAACGCACACCACGGCTCTTTCTGAGAAAAAGCAAGCACGGAGGACGAGAATCGCTTTTGCCCTGCGTATCGTTCAGGGCAGCGGGTAGAACCAGGCAGAGAATTCCCGGCTAGCAGCTTCCCTGTGGCGGCGAAGTGCAAACGTACAGGTTTTCAGCGGAAAACGCGTTTTCTGGCGAAAACGCACACCACGGCTCTTTCTGAGAAAAAGCAAGCACGGAGGACGAGAATCGCTTTTGCCCTGCGTAGCGTTCTGAGCAGCGGGTAGAAATAGGCAGCGAATTGCCGGCTAGCAGCTTCCCTGTGGCCGGGAAGTGCAAACGTACACGTTTTTGGCCGAAAATGCGTTTTCCGACGAAAAAGCACACCATGGCTCTTTCTGAGAAAAAGCAAGCACGGAGGACGAGAATCGCTTTTGCCCTGCGTAGCGTTCCGGGCAGCGGGTAGAACCAGGCAGAGAATTCCCGGCTAGCAGCTTCCCTGTGGCCGGGAAGTGCAAACGTACACGTTTTCGCCGAAAACTCGTTTTCCGGCGAAAACGCACACAATGGCTCTTTCTGAGAAAAAGCAAGCACGGAGGACGAGAATCGCTTTTGCCCTGCGTAGCGTTCCGGGCAGCGGGTAGAACCAGGCAGAGAATTCCCGGCTAGCAGCTTCCCTGTGGCCGGGAAGTGCAAACGTACACGTTTTCGGCCGAAAACGCGTTTTCCGGCGAAAACGCACACCACGGCTCTTTCTGAGAAAAAGCAAGCACGGAGGACGAGAATCGCTTTTGCCCTGCGTAGCGTTCCGGGCAGCGGGTAGAACCAGGCAGAGAATTCCCGGCTAGCAGCTTCCCTGTGGCCGGGAAGTGCAAACGTACACGTTTTCGGCCGAAAACGCGTTTTCCGGCGAAAACGCACACCACGGCTCTTTCTGAGAAAAAGCAAGCACGGAGGACGAGAATCGCTTTTGCCCTGCGTATCGTTCCGGGCAGCGGGTAGAACCAGGCAGAGAATTCCCGGCTAGCAGCTTCCCTGTGGCGGCGAAGTGCAAACGTACACGTTTTCGGCCGAAAACGCGTTTTCTGGCGAAAACGCACACCACGGCTCTTTCTGAGAAAAAGCAAGCACGGAGGACGAGAATCGCTTTTGCCCTGCGTAGCGTTCTGAGCAGCGGGTAGAAATAGGCAGCGAATTGCCGGCTAGCAGCTTCCCTGTGGCCGGGAAGTGCAAACGTACACGTTTTTGGCCGTAAATGCGTTTTCCGACGAAAAAGCACACCATGGCTCTTTCTGAGAAAAAGCAAGCACGGAGGACGAGAATCGCTTTTGCCCTGCGTAGCGTTCCGGGCAGCGGGTAGAACCAGGCAGAGAATTGCCGGCTAGCAGCTTCCCTGTGGCCGGGAAGTGCAAACGTACACGTTTTCGCCGAAAACGAGTTTTCGGGCGAAAACGCACACCACGGCTCTTTCTGAGAAAAAGCAAGCACGGAGGACGAGAATCGCTTTTGCCCTGCGTAGCGTTCCGGGCAGCGGGTAGAAACAGGCAGAGAATTCCCGTCTAGCAGCTTCCCTGTGGCCGGGAAGTGCAAACGTACACGTTTTCGGCCGAAAACGCGTTTACCGGCGAAAAAGCACACCACGGCTCTTTCTGAGAAAAAGCAAGCACGGAGGACGAGAATCGCTTTACCCTGCGTAGCGTTCCGTGCAGCGGGTAGAATCAGGCAGAGAATTCCCGGCTAGCAGCTTCCCTGTGGCCGGGAAGTGCAAACGTACAAGTTTTCGGCCGAAAACGCGTTTTCAGGCGAAAACGCACACCACGGCTCTTTCTGAGAAAAAGCAAGCACGGAGGACGAGAATCGCTTTTGCCCTGCGTAGTGTTCCGGGCAGCGGGTAGAACCAGGCAGAGAATTCCCGGCTAGCAGCTTCCCTGTGGCCGGGAAGTGCAAACGTACACGTTTTCGGCCGAAAACGCGTTTTCCGGCGAAAACGCACACCACGGCTCTTTCTGAGAAAAAGCAAGCACGGAGGACGAGAATCGCTTTTGCCCTGCGTAGCGTTCCGGGCAGCGGGTAGAACCAGGCAGAGAATTCCCGGCTAGCAGCTTCCCTGTGGCGGGGAAGTGCAAACGTACACGTTTTCGGCCGAAAACGCGTTTTCCGGCGAAAACGCACACCACGGCTCTTTCTGAGAAAAAGCAAGAACGGAGGACGAGAATCGCTTTTGCCCTGCGTAGCGTTCCGGGCAGCGGGTAGAACCAGGCAGAGAATTCGCGGCTAGCAGCTTCCCTGTGGCGGGGAAGTGCAAACGTACACGTTTTCGGCCGAAAACGCGTTTACCGGCGAAAAAGCACACCACGGCTCTTTCTGAGAAAAAGCAAGCACGGAGGACGAGAATCGCTTTTGCCCTGCGTAGCGTTCTGAGCAGCGGGTAGAAATAGGCATAGAATTGCCGGCTAGCAGCTTCCCTGTGGCCGGGAAGTGCTAACGTACACGTTTTCGGCCGAAAACGCGTTTTCCGGCGAAAAAGCACACCATGGCTCTTTCTGAGAAAAAGCAAGCATGGAGGACGAGAATCGCTTTTGCCCTGCGTAGCGTTCCTGGCAGCGGGTAGAACCAGGCAGAGAATTCCCGTCTAGCAGCTTCCATGTGGCGGGGAAGTGCAAACGTACACGTTTTCGGCCGAAAACGCGTTTTCCGGCGAAAACGCACACCACGGCTCTTTCTGAGAAAAAGCAAGCACGGAGGACGAGAATCGCTTTTGCCCTGCGTAGCGTCCCGGGCAGCGGTTAGAACCAGGCAGAGAATTCCCGGCTAGCATCTTCCCTGTGGCCGGGAAGTGCAAACGTACACGTTTTCGGCCGAAAAAGCGTTTTCCGGCGAAAACGCACACCACGGCTCTTTCTGAGAAAAAGCAAGCACGGAGGACGAGAATCGCTTTTGCCCTGCGTAGCGTTCTGAGCAGCGGGTAGAAATAGGCATAGAATTGCCGGCTAGCAGCTTCCCTGTGGCCGGGAAGTGCTAACGTACACGTTTTCGGCCGAAAACGCGTTTTCCGGCGAAAAAGCACACCATGGCTCTTTCTGAGAAAAAGCAAGCATGGAGGACGAGAATCGCTTTTGCCCTGCGTAGCGTTCCTGGCAGCGGGTAGAACCAGGCAGAGAATTCCCGTCTAGCAGCTTCCATGTGGCGGGGAAGTGCAAACGTACACGTTTTCGGCCGAAAACGCGTTTTCCGGCGAAAACGCACACCACGGCTCTTTCTGAGAAAAAGCAAGCACGGAGGACGAGAATCGCTTTTGCCCTGCGTAGCGTCCCGGGCAGCGGTTAGAACCAGGCAGAGAATTCCCGGCTAGCATCTTCCCTGTGGCCGGGAAGTGCAAACGTACACGTTTTCGGCCGAAAAAGCGTTTTCCGGCGAAAACGCACACCACGGCTCTTTCTGAGAAAAAGCAAGCACGGAGGACGAGAATCGCTTTTGCCCTGCATAGCGTTCCGGGCAGCGGGTAGAACCAGGCAGAGAATTCCCGGCTAGCAGCTTCCCTGTGGCCGGGAAGTGCAAACGTACACGTTTTCGGCCGAAAACGCGTTTACCGGCGAAAACGCACACCACGGCTCTTTCTGATAAAAGCAAGCACGGAGGACGAGAATCGCTTTTGCCCTGCGTAGCGTTCCGGGCAGCGGGTAGAACCAGGCAGAGAATTCCCGGCTAGCAGCTTCCCTGTGGCCGGGAAGTGCAAACGTACACGTTTTCGCCGAAAACGCGTTTTCCGGCGAAAACGCACACCACGGCTCTTTCTGAGAAAAAGCAAGCACGGAGGACGAGATTCGCTTTTGCCCTGCGTAGCGTTCCGGGCAGCGGGTAGAACCAGGCAGAGAATTCCCGGCTAGCAGCTTCCCTGTGGCCGGGAAGTGCAAACGTACACGTTTTCGGCCGAAAACGTGTTTTCCGGCGAAAACGCACACCACGGCTCTTTCTGAGAAAAAGCAAGCACGGAGGACGAGAATCGCTTTTGCCCTGCGTAGCGTTCCGGGCAGCGGGTAGAACCAGGCAGAGAATTCCCGGCTAGCAGCTTCCCTGAGGCCGGGAAGTGCAAACGTACACGTTTTCGGCCGAAAACCCGTTTACCGGCGAAAACGCACACCACGGCTCTTTCTGAGAAAAAGCAAGCACGGAGGACGAGAATCGCTTTTGCCCTGCGTAGCGTTCCGGGCAGCGGGTAGAAACAGGCAGAGAATTCCCGGCTAGCAGCTTCCCTGTGGCCGGGAAGTGCAAACGTACACGTTTTCGGCCGAAATCGCGTTTTTAGGCGAAAACGCACACCACGGCTCTTTCTGAGAAAAAGCAAGCACGGAGGACGAGAATCGCTTTTGCCCTGCGTAGCGTTCCGGGCAGCGGGTAGAACCAGGCAGAGAATTCCCGGCTAGCAGCTTCCCTATGGCCGGGAAGTGCAAACGTACACGTTTTCGTCCGAAAACGCGTTTTCCCGCAAAAACGCACACCACGGCTCTTTCTGAGAAAAAGCAAGCACGGAGGACGAGAATCGCTATTGCCCTGCGTAGCGTTCCGGGCAGCGGGTAGAACCAGGCAGAGAATTCCCGGCTAGCAGCTTCCCTGTGGCCGGGAAGTGCAAACGTACACGTTTTCGGCCGAAAACGCGTTTTCTGGCGAAAACGCACACCACGGCTCTTTCTGAGTAAAAGCAAGCACGGAGGACGAGAATCGCTTTTGCCCTGCGTAACGTTCCGGGCAGCGGGTAGAACCAGGCAGAGAATTCCCGGCTAGCAGCTTCCCTGTGGCCGGGAAGTGCAAACGTACACATTTTCGGCCGAAAACGCGTTTACCGGCGAAAAAGCACACCACGGCTCTTTCTAAGAAAAAGCAAGCACGGAGGACGAGAATCGCTTTTGCCCTGCGTAGTGTTCCGGGCAGCGGGTAGAACCAGGCAGAGAATTCCCGGCTAGCAGCTTCCCTGTGGCCGGGAAGTGCAAACGTACACGTTTTCGGCCGAAAACGCGTTTTCCCGCAAAAACGCACACCACGGCTCTTTCTGAGAAAAAGCAAGCACGGAGGACGAGAATCGCTATTGCCCTGCGTAGCGTTCCGGGCAGCGGGTAGAACCAGGCAGAGAATTCCCGGCTAGCAGCTTCCCTGTGGCCGGGAAGTGCAAACGTACACGTTTTCGGCCGAAAACGCGTTTTCTGGCGAAAACGCACACCACGGCTCTTTCTGAGTAAAAGCAAGCACGGAGGACGAGAATCGCTTTTGCCCTGCGTAACGTTCCGGGCAGCGGGTAGAACCAGGCAGAGAATTCCCGGCTAGCAGCTTCCCTGTGGCCGGGAAGTGCAAACGTACACGTTTTCGGCCGAAAACGCGTTTACCGGCGAAAAAGCACACCACGGCTCTTTCTAAGAAAAAGCAAGCACGGAGGACGAGAATCGCTTTTGCCCTGCGTAGTGTTCCGGGCAGCGGGTAGAACCAGGCAGAGAATTCCCGGCTAGCAGCTTCCCTGTGGCCGGGAAGTGCAAACGTACACGTTTTCGGCCGAAAACGCGTTTTCCGGCGAAAACGCACACCACGGCTCTTTCTGAGAAAAAGCAAGCACGGAGGACGAGAATCGCTTTTGCCCTGCGTAGCGTTCCGGGCAGCGGGTAGAACCAGGCAGCGAATTGCCGGCTAGCAGCTTCCCTGTGGCCGGGAAGTGCAAACGTACACGTTTTCGTCCGAAAACGCGTTTTCCGGCGAAAACGCACACCACGGCTCTTTCTGAGAAAAAGCAAGCACGGAGGACGAGAATCGCTTTTGCCCTGCGTAGCGTTCCGGGCAGCGGGTAGAACCAGGCAGAGAATTCCCGGCTAGCAGCTTCCCTGTGGCCGGGAAGTGCAAACGTACACGTTTTCGTCCGAAAACGCGTTTTCTGGCGAAAACGCACACCACGGCTCTTTCTAAGAAAAAGCAAGCACGGAGGACGAGAATCGCTTTTGCCCTGCGTAGCGTTCCGGGCAGCGGGTAGAACCAGGCAGAGAATTCCCGGCTAGCAGCTTCCCTGTGGCCGGGAAGTGCAAACGTACACGTTTTCGGCCGAAAACGTGTTTTCCGGCGAAAAAGCACACCACGGCACTTTCTGAGAAAAAGCAAGCACGGAGGACGAGAATCGCTTTTGCCCTGCGTAGCGTTCCGGGCAGCGGGTAGAACCAGGCAGAGAATTCCCGGCTAGCAGCTTCCCTGTGGCGGCGAAGTGCAAACGTACACGTTTTCGGCCGAAAACGCGTTTTCTGGCGAAAACGCACACCACGGCTCTTTCTGAGAAAAAGCAAGCACGGAGGACGAGAATCGCTTTTGCCCTGCGTAGCGTTCCGGGCAGCGGGTAGAACCAGGCAGAGAATTCCCGGCTAGCAGCTTCCCTGTGGCCGGGAAGTGCAAACGTACACGTTTTCGGCCGAAAACGCGTTTTCCGGCGAAAACGCACACCACGGCTCTTTCTGAGAAAAAGCAAGCATGGAGGACGAGAATCGCTTTTGCCCTGCGTAGCGTTCTGAGCAGCGGGTAGAAATAGGCAGCGAATTGCCGGCTAGCAGCTTCCCTGTGGCCGGGAAGTGCAAACGTACACGTTTTCGTCCGAAAACGCGTTTTCCGGCGAAAAAGCACACCATGGCTCTTTCTGAGAAAAAGCAAGCACGGAGGACGAGAATCGCTTTTGTCCTGCGTAGCGTTCCTGGCAGCGGGTAGAACCAGGCAGAGAATTCCCGGCTAGCAGCTTCCCTGTGGCCGGGAAGTGCAAACGTACACGTTTTCGGCCGAAAGGCGTTTTCCGGCGAAAACGCACACCACGGCTCTTTCTGAGAAAAAGCAAGCACGGAGGACGAGAATCGCTTTTGCCCTGCGTAGCGTTCCGGGCAGCGGGTAGAACCAGGCAGAGAATTCCCGGCTAGCAGCTTCCCTGTGGCCGGGAAGTGCAAACGTACACGTTTTCGGCCGAAAACGCGTTTTCCGGCGAAAACGCACACCACGGCTCTTTCTGAGAAAAAGCAAGCACGGAAGACGAGAATCGCTTTTGCCCTGCGTAGCGTTCCGGGCAGCGGGTATAACCAGGCAGAGAATTCCCGGCTAGCAGCTTCCCTGTGGCGGCGAAGTGCAAACGTACAGGTTTTCGGCCCAAAACGCGTTTACCGGCGAAAAAGCACACCACGGCTCTTTCTGAGAAAAAGCAAGCACGGAGGACGAGAATCGCTTTTGCCCTGCGTAGCGTTCTGAGCAGCGGGTCGAAATAGGCAGCGAATTGCCGGCTAGCAGCTTCCCTGTGGCCGGGAAGTGCTAACGTACACGTTTTCGGTCGAAAACGCGTTTACCGGCGAAAACGCACACCACGGCTCTTTCTGAGAAAAAGCAAGCACGGAGGACGAGAATCGCTTTTGCCCTGCGTAGCGTTCCGGGCAGCGGGTAGAACCAGGCAGAGAATTCCCGGCTAGCACCTTCCCTGTGGCCGGGAAGTGCAAACGTACACGTTTTCGGCCGAAAACGCGTTTTGCTGCGAAAACGCACACCACGGCTCTTTCTGAGAAAAAGCAAGCACGGAGGACGAGAATCGCTTTTGCCCTGCGTAGCGTTCTGAGCAGCGGGTAGAAATAGGCAGCGAATTGCCGGCTAGCAGCTTCCCTGTGGCCGGGAAGTGCAAACGTACACGTTTTCGTCCGAAAACGCGTTTTCTGGCGAAAACGCACACCACGGCTCTTTCTGAGAAAAAGCAAGCACGGAGGACGAGAATCGCTTTTGCCCTGCGTAGCGTTCCGGGCAGCGGGTAGAACCAGGCAGAGAATTCCCGGCTAGCAGCTTCCCTGTGGCCGGGAAGTGCAAACGTACACGTTTTCGGCCGAAAACGCGTTTTCAGGCGAAAACGCACACCACGGTTCTTTCTGAGAAAAAGCAAGCACGGAGGACGAGATCGCTTTTGCCCTGCGTAGTGTTCCGGGCAGCGGGTAGAACCAGGCAGCGAATTGCCGGCTAGCAGCTTCCCTGTGGCCGGGAAGTGCAAACGTACACGTTTTCGGCCGAAAACGCGTTTTCGCGCGAAAACGCACACCACGGCTTTTTCTGAGAAAAAGCAAGCACGGAGGACGAGAATCGCTTTTGCCCTGCGTAGCGTTCCGGGCAGCGGGTAGAACCAGGCAGAGAATTCCCGGCTAGCAGCTTCCCTGTGGCGGGGAAGTGCAAACGTACACGTTTTCGGCCGAAAACGCGTTTTCCGGCGAAAACGCACACCACGGCTCTTTCTGAGAAAAAGCAAGCACGGAGGACGAGAATCGCTTTTGCCCTGCGTAGCGTTCTGAGCAGCGGGTAGAAATAGGCAGCGAATTGCCGGCTAGCAGCTTCCCTGTGGCCGGGAAGTGCAAACGTACACGTTTTCGGCCGAAAACGCGTTTTCCGGCGAAAACGCACACCACGGCTCTTTCTGAGAAAAAGC
Source organism: Athene noctua (assembly GCF_965140245.1). Classification (NCBI taxonomy): domain Eukaryota; kingdom Metazoa; phylum Chordata; class Aves; order Strigiformes; family Strigidae; genus Athene; species Athene noctua. The sequence goes on along the minus strand of NW_027437610.1, from coordinate 338,859 downwards.
AAGCACGGAGGACGAGAACCGCTTTTGCCCTGCGTAGCGTTCCGGGCAGCGGGTAGAACCAGGCAGAGAATTCCCGGCTAGCAGCTTCCCTGTGGCGGGGAAGTGCAAACGTACACGTTTTCGGCCGAAAACGCGTTTACCGGCGAAAAAGCACACCACGGCTCTTTCTGAGAAAAAGCAAGCACGGAGGACGAGAATCGCTTTTGCCCTGCGTAGCGTTCCTGGCAGCGGGTAGAACCAGGCAGAGAATTCCCGGCTAGCAGCTTCCCTGTGGCCGGGAAGTGCAAACGTACACGTTTTCGGCCGAAAACGCGTTTTCCCGCGAAAACGCACACCACGGCTCTTTCTGAGAAAAAGCAAGCATGGAGGACGAGAATCGCTTTTGCCCTGCGTAGCGTTCTGAGCAGCGGGTAGAAATAGGCAGCGAATTGCCGGCTAGCAGCTTCCCTGTGGCCGGGAAGTGCAAACGTACACGTTTTCGTCCGAAAACGCGTTTTCCGGCGAAAAAGCACACCATGGCTCTTTCTGAGAAAAAGCAAGCACGGAGGACGAGAATCGCTTTTGTCCTGCGTAGCGTTCCTGGCAGCGGGTAGAACCAGGCAGAGAATTCCCGGCTAGCAGCTTCCCTGTGGCCGGGAAGTGCAAACGTACACGTTTTCGGCCGAAAGGCGTTTTCCGGCGAAAACGCACACCACGGCTCTTTCTGAGAAAAAGCAAGCACGGAGGACGAGAATCGCTTTTGCCCTGCGTAGCGTTCCGGGCAGCGGGTAGAACCAGGCAGAGAATTCCCGGCTAGCAGCTTCCCTGTGGCCGGGAAGTGCAAACGTACACGTTTTCGGCCGAAAACGCGTTTTCCGGCGAAAACGCACACCACGGCTCTTTCTGAGAAAAAGCAAGCATGGAGGACGAGAATCGCTTTTGCCCTGCGTAGCGTTCTGAGCAGCGGGTAGAAATAGGCAGCGAATTGCCGGCTAGCAGCTTCCCTGTGGCCGGGAAGTGCAAACGTACACGTTTTCGTCCGAAAACGCGTTTTCCGGCGAAAAAGCACACCATGGCTCTTTCTGAGAAAAAGCAAGCACGGAGGACGAGAATCGCTTTTGTCCTGCGTAGCGTTCCTGGCAGCGGGTAGAACCAGGCAGAGAATTCCCGGCTAGCAGCTTCCCTGTGGCCGGGAAGTGCAAACGTACACGTTTTCGGCCGAAAGGCGTTTTCCGGCGAAAACGCACACCACGGCTCTTTCTGAGAAAAAGCAAGCACGGAGGACGAGAATCGCTTTTGCCCTGCGTAGCGTTCCGGGCAGCGGGTAGAACCAGGCAGAGAATTCCCGGCTAGCAGCTTCCCTGTGGCCGGGAAGTGCAAACGTACACGTTTTCGGCCGAAAACGCGTTTTCCGGCGAAAACGCACACCACGGCTCTTTCTGAGAAAAAGCAAGCACGGAAGACGAGAATCGCTTTTGCCCTGCGTAGCGTTCCGGGCAGCGGGTATAACCAGGCAGAGAATTCCCGGCTAGCAGCTTCCCTGTGGCGGCGAAGTGCAAACGTACAGGTTTTCGGCCCAAAACGCGTTTACCGGCGAAAAAGCACACCACGGCTCTTTCTGAGAAAAAGCAAGCACGGAGGACGAGAATCGCTTTTGCCCTGCGTAGCGTTCTGAGCAGCGGGTCGAAATAGGCAGCGAATTGCCGGCTAGCAGCTTCCCTGTGGCCGGGAAGTGCTAACGTACACGTTTTCGGTCGAAAACGCGTTTACCGGCGAAAACGCACACCACGGCTCTTTCTGAGAAAAAGCAAGCACGGAGGACGAGAATCGCTTTTGCCCTGCGTAGCGTTCCGGGCAGCGGGTAGAACCAGGCAGAGAATTCCCGGCTAGCACCTTCCCTGTGGCCGGGAAGTGCAAACGTACACGTTTTCGGCCGAAAACGCGTTTTGCTGCGAAAACGCACACCACGGCTCTTTCTGAGAAAAAGCAAGCACGGAGGACGAGAATCGCTTTTGCCCTGCGTAGCGTTCTGAGCAGCGGGTAGAAATAGGCAGCGAATTGCCGGCTAGCAGCTTCCCTGTGGCCGGGAAGTGCAAACGTACACGTTTTCGTCCGAAAACGCGTTTTCTGGCGAAAACGCACACCACGGCTCTTTCTGAGAAAAAGCAAGCACGGAGGACGAGAATCGCTTTTGCCCTGCGTAGCGTTCCGGGCAGCGGGTAGAACCAGGCAGAGAATTCCCGGCTAGCAGCTTCCCTGTGGCCGGGAAGTGCAAACGTACACGTTTTCGGCCGAAAACGCGTTTTCAGGCGAAAACGCACACCACGGCTCTTTCTGAGAAAAAGCAAGCACGGAGGACGAGATCGCTTTTGCCCTGCGTAGTGTTCCGGGCAGCGGGTAGAACCAGGCAGCGAATTGCCGGCTAGCAGCTTCCCTGTGGCCGGGAAGTGCAAACGTACACGTTTTCGGCCGAAAACGCGTTTTCGCGCGAAAACGCACACCACGGCTTTTTCTGAGAAAAAGCAAGCACGGAGGACGAGAATCGCTTTTGCCCTGCGTAGCGTTCCGGGCAGCGGGTAGAACCAGGCAGAGAATTCCCGGCTAGCAGCTTCCCTGTGGCGGGGAAGTGCAAACGTACACGTTTTCGGCCGAAAACGCGTTTTCCGGCGAAAACGCACACCACGGCTCTTTCTGAGAAAAAGCAAGCACGGAGGACGAGAATCGCTTTTGCCCTGCGTAGCGTTCTGAGCAGCGGGTAGAAATAGGCAGCGAATTGCCGGCTAGCAGCTTCCCTGTGGCCGGGAAGTGCAAACGTACACGTTTTCGGCCGAAAACGCGTTTTCCGGCGAAAACGCACACCACGGCTCTTTCTGAGAAAAAGCAAGCATGGAGGACGAGAATCGCTTTTGCCCTGCGTAGCGTTCTGAGCAGCGGGTAGAAATAGGCAGCGAATTGCCGGCTAGCAGCTTCCCTGTGGCGGGGAAGTGCAAACGTACACGTTTTCGGCCGAAAACGCGTTTACCGGCGAAAAAGCACACCACGGCTCTTTCTGAGAAAAAGCAAGCACGGAGGACGAGAATCGCTTTTGCCCTGCGTAGCGTTCCTGGCAGCGGGTAGAACCAGGCAGAGAATTCCCGGCTAGCAGCTTCCCTGTGGCCGGGAAGTGCAAACGTACACGTTTTCGGCCGAAAACGCGTTTTCCCGCGAAAACGCACACCACGGCTCTTTCTGAGAAAAAGCAAGCATGGAGGACGAGAATCGCTTTTGCCCTGCGTAGCGTTCTGAGCAGCGGGTAGAAATAGGCAGCGAATTGCCGGCTAGCAGCTTCCCTGTGGCCGGGAAGTGCAAACGTACACGTTTTCGTCCGAAAACGCGTTTTCCGGCGAAAAAGCACACCATGGCTCTTTCTGAGAAAAAGCAAGCACGGAGGACGAGAATCGCTTTTGTCCTGCGTAGCGTTCCTGGCAGCGGGTAGAACCAGGCAGAGAATTCCCGGCTAGCAGCTTCCCTGTGGCCGGGAAGTGCAAACGTACACGTTTTCGGCCGAAAGGCGTTTTCCGGCGAAAACGCACACCACGGCTCTTTCTGAGAAAAAGCAAGCACGGAGGACGAGAATCGCTTTTGCCCTGCGTAGCGTTCCGGGCAGCGGGTAGAACCAGGCAGAGAATTCCCGGCTAGCAGCTTCCCTGTGGCCGGGAAGTGCAAACGTACACGTTTTCGGCCGAAAACGCGTTTTCCGGCGAAAACGCACACCACGGCTCTTTCTGAGAAAAAGCAAGCACGGAAGACGAGAATCGCTTTTGCCCTGCGTAGCGTTCCGGGCAGCGGGTAGAAATAGGCAGCGAATTGCCGGCTAGCAGCTTCCCTGTGGCCGGGAAGTGCTAACGTACACGTTTTCGGTCGAAAACGCGTTTACCGGCGAAAACGCACACCACGGCTCTTTCTGAGAAAAAGCAAGCACGGAGGACGAGAATCGCTTTTGCCCTGCGTAGCGTTCCGGGCAGCGGGTAGAACCAGGCAGAGAATTCCCGGCTAGCAGCTTCCCTGTGGCCGGGAAGTGCAAACGTACACGTTTTCGGGCGAAAACGCGTTTTGCTGCGAAAACGCACACCACGGCTCTTTCTGAGAAAAAGCAAGCACGGAGGACGAGAATCGCTTTTGCCCTGCGTAGCGTTCTGAGCAGCGGGTAGAAATAGGCAGCGAATTGCCGGCTAGCAGCTTCCCTGTGGCCGGGAAGTGCAAACGTACACGTTTTCGTCCGAAAACGCGTTTTCTGGCGAAAACGCACACCACGGCTCTTTCTGAGAAAAAGCAAGCACGGAGGACGAGAATCGCTTTTGCCCTGCGTAGCGTTCCTGGCAGCGGGTAGAACCAGGCAGAGAATTCCCGGCTAGCAGATTCCCTGTGGCCGGGAAGTGCAAACGTACACGTTTTCGGCCGAAAACGCGTTTTCAGGCGAAAACGCACACCACGGCTCTTTCTGAGAAAAAGCAAGCACGGAGGACGAGATCGCTTTTGCCCTGCGTAGTGTTCCGGGCAGCGGGTAGAACCAGGCAGCGAATTGCCGGCTAGCAGCTTCCCTGTGGCCGGGAAGTGCAAACGTACACGTTTTCGGCCGAAAACGCGTTTTCCGGCGAAAACGCACACCACGGCTCTTTCTGAGAAAAAGCAAGCACGGAGGACGAGAATCGCTTTTGCCCTGCGTAGCGTTCCGGGCAGCGGGTAGAACCAGGCAGAGAATTCCCGGCTAGCAGCTTCCCTGTGGCGGGGAAGTGCAAACGTACACGTTTTCGGCCGAAAACGCGTTTTCCGGCGAAAACGCACACCACGGCTCTTTCTGAGATAAAGCAAGCACGGAGGACGAGAATCGCTTTTGCCCTGCGTAGCGTTCTGAGCAGCGGGTAGAAATAGGCAGCGAATTGCCGGCTAGCAGCTTCCCTGTGGCCGGGAAGTGCAAACGTACACGTTTTCGGCCGAAAACGCGTTTTCAAGCGAAGACGCACACCATGGCTCTTTCTGAGAAAAAGCAAGCACGGAGGACGAGAATCGCTTTTGCCCTGCGTAGCGTTCCGGGCAGCGGGTAGAACCAGGCAGAGAATTCCCGGCTAGCAGCTTCCCTGTGGCGGGGAAGTGCAAACGTACACGTTTTCGGCCGAAAACGCGTTTTCTGGCGAAAACGCACACCACGGCTCTTTCTGAGAAAAAGCAAGCACGGAGGACGAGAATCGCTTTTGCCCTGCGTAGTGTTCCGGGCAGCGGGTAGAACCAGGCAGAGAATTCCCGGCTAGCAGCTTCCGTGTGGCCGGGAAGTGCAAACGTACACGTTTTCGCCGAAAACGCGTTTTCCGGCGAAAACGCACACCACGGCTCTTTCTGAGAAAAAGCAAGCACGGAGGACGAGATTCGCTTTTGCCCTGCGTAGCGTTCCGGGCAGCGGGTAGAACCAGGCAGAGAATTCCCGGCTAGCAGCTTCCCTGTGGCCGGGAAGTGCAAACGTACACGTTTTCGGCCGAAAATATGTTTTCCGGCGAAAACGAACACCACGGCTCTTTCTGAGAAAAAGCAAGCACGGAGGAGGAGAATCGCTTTTGCCCTGCGTAGCGTTCCGGGCAGCGGTTAGAACCAGGCAGAGAATTCCCGGCTAGCAGCTTCCCTGTGGCGGGGAAGTGCAAACGTACACGTTTTCGGCCGAAAACGCGTTTTCTGGCGAAAACGCACACCACGGCTCTTTCTGAGAAAAAGCAAGCACGGAGGACGAGAATCGCTTTTGCCCTGCGTAGCGTTCCGGGCAGCGGGTAGAACCAGGCAGAGAATTCCCGGCTAGCAGCTTCCCTGTGGCCGGGAAGTGCAAACGTACACGTTTTCGGCCGAAAACACGTTTTCTGGCGAAAACGCACACCACGGCTCTTTCTGAGAAAAAGCAAGCACGGAGGACGAGAATCGCTTTTGCCCTGCGTAGCGTTCCGGGCAGCGGGTAGAACCAGGCAGAGAATACCCGGCTAGCAGCTTCCCTGTGGCCGGGAAGTGCAAACGTACACGTTTTCGGCCGAAAACGCGTTTTCCGGCGAAAAAGCACACCACGGCTCTTTCTGAGAAAAAGCAAGCACGGAGGACGAGAATCGCTTTTGCCCTGCGTAGCGTTCCGTGCAGCGGGTAGAATCAGGCAGAGAATTCCCGGCTAGCAGCTTCCCTGTGGCCGGGAAGTGCAAACGTACACGTTTTCCGCCGAAAACGCGTTTACCGGCGAAAACGCACACCACGGCTCTTTCTGAGAAAAAGCAAGCACGGAGGACGAGAATCGCTTTTGCCCTGCGTAGCGTTCCGGGCAGCGGGTAGAACCAGGCAGAGAATTCCCGGCTAGCAGCTTCCCTGTGGCCGGGAAGTGCAAACGTACACGTTTTCGGGCGAAAACGCGTTTTGCTGCGAAAACGCACACCACGGCTCTTTCTGAGAAAAAGCAAGCACGGAGGACGAGAATCGCTTTTGCCCTGCGTAGCGTTCTGAGCAGCGGGTAGAAATAGGCAGCGAATTGCCGGCTAGCAGCTTCCCTGTGGCCGGGAAGTGCAAACGTACACGTTTTCGTCCGAAAACGCGTTTTCTGGCGAAAACGCACACCACGGCTCTTTCTGAGAAAAAGCAAGCACGGAGGACGAGAATCGCTTTTGCCCTGCTTAGCGTTCCTGGCAGCGGGTAGAACCAGGCAGAGAATTCCCGGCTAGCAGATTCCCTGTGGCCGGGAAGTGCAAACGTACACGTTTTCGGCCGAAAACGCGTTTTCAGGCGAAAACGCACACCACGGCTCTTTCTGAGAAAAAGCAAGCACGGAGGACGAGATCGCTTTTGCCCTGCGTAGTGTTCCGGGCAGCGGGTAGAACCAGGCAGCGAATTGCCGGCTAGCAGCTTCCCTGTGGCCGGGAAGTGCAAACGTACACGTTTTCGGCCGAAAACGCGTTTTCGCGCGAAAACGCACACCACGGCTTTTTCTGAGAAAAAGCAAGCACGGAGGACGAGAATCGCTTTTGCCCTGCGTAGCGTTCCGGGCAGCGGGTAGAACCAGGCAGAGAATTCCCGGCTAGCAGCTTCCCTGTGGCGGGGAAGTGCAAACGTACACGTTTTCGGCCGAAAACGCGTTTTCCGGCGAAAACGCACACCACGGCTCTTTCTGAGATAAAGCAAGCACGGAGGACGAGAATCGCTTTTGCCCTGCGTAGCGTTCTGAGCAGCGGGTAGAAATAGGCAGCGAATTGCCGGCTAGCAGCTTCCCTGTGGCCGGGAAGTGCAAACGTACACGTTTTCGGCCGAAAACGCGTTTTCAAGCGAAGACGCACACCATGGCTCTTTCTGAGAAAAAGCAAGCACGGAGGACGAGAATCGCTTTTGCCCTGCGTAGCGTTCCGGGCAGCGGGTAGAACCAGGCAGAGAATTCCCGGCTAGCAGCTTCCCTGTGGCGGGGAAGTGCAAACGTACACGTTTTCGGCCGAAAACGCGTTTTCTGGCGAAAACGCACACCACGGCTCTTTCTGAGAAAAAGCAAGCACGGAGGACGAGAATCGCTTTTGCCCTGCGTAGTGTTCCGGGCAGCGGGTAGAACCAGGCAGAGAATTCCCGGCTAGCAGCTTCCGTGTGGCCGGGAAGTGCAAACGTACACGTTTTCGCCGAAAACGCGTTTTCCGGCGAAAACGCACACCACGGCTCTTTCTGAGAAAAAGCAAGCACGGAGGACGAGATTCGCTTTTGCCCTGCGTAGCGTTCCGGGCAGCGGGTAGAACCAGGCAGAGAATTCCCGGCTAGCAGCTTCCCTGTGGCCGGGAAGTGCAAACGTACACGTTTTCGGCCGAAAATATGTTTTCCGGCGAAAACGAACACCACGGCTCTTTCTGAGAAAAAGCAAGCACGGAGGAGGAGAATCGCTTTTGCCCTGCGTAGCGTTCCGGGCAGCGGTTAGAACCAGGCAGAGAATTCCCGGCTAGCAGCTTCCCTGTGGCGGGGAAGTGCAAACGTACACGTTTTCGGCCGAAAACGCGTTTTCTGGCGAAAACGCACACCACGGCTCTTTCTGAGAAAAAGCAAGCACGGAGGACGAGAATCGCTTTTGCCCTGCGTAGCGTTCCGGGCAGCGGGTAGAACCAGGCAGAGAATTCCCGGCTAGCAGCTTCCCTGTGGCCGGGAAGTGCAAACGTACACGTTTTCGGCCGAAAACACGTTTTCTGGCGAAAACGCACACCACGGCTCTTTCTGAGAAAAAGCAAGCACGGAGGACGAGAATCGCTTTTGCCCTGCGTAGCGTTCCGGGCAGCGGGTAGAACCAGGCAGAGAATACCCGGCTAGCAGCTTCCCTGTGGCCGGGAAGTGCAAACGTACACGTTTTCGGCCGAAAACGCGTTTTCCGGCGAAAAAGCACACCACGGCTCTTTCTGAGAAAAAGCAAGCACGGAGGACGAGAATCGCTTTTGCCCTGCGTAGCGTTCCGTGCAGCGGGTAGAATCAGGCAGAGAATTCCCGGCTAGCAGCTTCCCTGTGGCCGGGAAGTGCAAACGTACACGTTTTCCGCCGAAAACGCGTTTTCAGGCGAAAACGCACACCACGGCTCTTTCTGAGAAAAAGCAAGCACGGAGGACGAGAATCGCTTTTGCCCTGCGTAGTGTTCCGGGCAGCGGGTAGAACCAGGCAGAGAATTCCCGGCTAGCAGCTTCCCTGTGGCCGGGAAGTGCAAACGTACACGTTTTCGGCCGAAAACGCATTTTGCTGCGAAAACGCACACCACGGCTCTTTCTGAGAAAAAGCAAGCACGGAGGACGAGAATCGCTTTTGCCCTGCGTAGCGTTCTGAGCAGCGGGTAGAAATAGGCAGCGAATTGCCGGCTAGCAGCTTCCCTGTGGCCGGGAAGTGCAAACGTACACGTTTTCGTCCGAAAACGCGTTTTCCGGCGAAAAAGCACACCATGGCTCTTTCTGAGAAAAAGCAAGCACGGAGGACGAGAATCGCTTTTGTCCTGCGTAGCGTTCCTGGCAGCGGGTAGAACCAGGCAGAGAATTCCCGGCTAGCAGCTTCCCTGTGGCCGGGAAGTGCAAACGTACACGTTTTCGGCCGAAAGGCGTTTTCCGGCGAAAACGCACACCACGGCTCTTTCTGAGAAAAAGCAAGCACGGAGGACGAGAATCGCTTTTGCCCTGCGTAGCGTTCCGGGCAGCGGGTAGAACCAGGCAGAGAATTCCCGGCTAGCAGCTTCCCTGTGGCCGGGAAGTGCAAACGTACACGTTTTCAGCCGAAAACGCGTTTTCCGGCGAAAACGCACACCACGGCTCTTTCTGAGAAAAAGCAAGCACGGAAGACGAGAATCGCTTTTGCCCTGCGTAGCGTTCCGGGCAGCGGGTATAACCAGGCAGAGAATTCCCGGCTAGCAGCTTCCCTGTGGCGGCGAAGTGCAAACGTACAGGTTTTCGGCCCAAAACGCGTTTACCGGCGAAAAAGCACACCACGGCTCTTTCTGAGAAAAAGCAAGCACGGAGGACGAGAATCGCTTTTGCCCTGCGTAGCGTTCTGAGCAGCGGGTCGAAATAGGCAGCGAATTGCCGGCTAGCAGCTTCCCTGTGGCCGGGAAGTGCTAACGTACACGTTTTCGGTCGAAAACGCGTTTACCGGCGAAAACGCACACCACGGCTCTTTCTGAGAAAAAGCAAGCACGGAGGACGAGAATCGCTTTTGCCCTGCGTAGCGTTCCGGGCAGCGGGTAGAACCAGGCAGAGAATTCCCGGCTAGCACCTTCCCTGTGGCCGGGAAGTGCAAACGTACACGTTTTCGGCCGAAAACGCGTTTTGCTGCGAAAACGCACACCACGGCTCTTTCTGAGAAAAAGCAAGCACGGAGGACGAGAATCGCTTTTGCCCTGCGTAGCGTTCTGAGCAGCGGGTAGAAATAGGCAGCGAATTGCCGGCTAGCAGCTTCCCTGTGGCCGGGAAGTGCAAACGTACACGTTTTCGTCCGAAAACGCGTTTTCTGGCGAAAACGCACACCACGGCTCTTTCTGAGAAAAAGCAAGCACGGAGGACGAGAATCGCTTTTGCCCTGCGTAGCGTTCCGGGCAGCGGGTAGAACCAGGCAGAGAATTCCCGGCTAGCAGCTTCCCTGTGGCCGGGAAGTGCAAACGTACACGTTTTCGGCCGAAAACGCGTTTTCAGGCGAAAACGCACACCACGGCTCTTTCTGAGAAAAAGCAAGCACGGAGGACGAGATCGCTTTTGCCCTGCGTAGTGTTCCGGGCAGCGGGTAGAACCAGGCAGCGAATTGCCGGCTAGCAGCTTCCCTGTGGCCGGGAAGTGCAAACGTACACGTTTTCGGCCGAAAACGCGTTTTCGCGCGAAAACGCACACCACGGCTTTTTCTGAGAAAAAGCAAGCACGGAGGACGAGAATCGCTTTTGCCCTGCGTAGCGTTCTGGGCAGCGGGTAGAACCAGGCAGAGAATTCCCGGCTAGCAGCTTCCCTGTGGCGGGGAAGTGCAAACGTACACGTTTTCGGCCGAAAACGCGTTTTCCGGCGAAAACGCACACCACGGCTCTTTCTGAGAAAAAGCAAGCACGGAGGACGAGAATCGCTTTTGCCCTGCGTAGCGTTCTGAGCAGCGGGTAGAAATAGGCAGCGAATTGCCGGCTAGCAGCTTCCCTGTGGCCGGGAAGTGCAAACGTACACGTTTTCGGCCGAAAACGCGTTTTCCGGCGAAAACGCACACCACGGCTCTTTCTGAGAAAAAGCAAGCACGGAGGACGAGAACCGCTTTTGCCCTGCGTAGCGTTCCGGGCAGCGGGTAGAACCAGGCAGAGAATTCCCGGCTAGCAGCTTCCCTGTGGCGGGGAAGTGCAAACGTACACGTTTTCGGCCGAAAACGCGTTTACCGGCGAAAAAGCACACCACGGCTCTTTCTGAGAAAAAGCAAGCACGGAGGACGAGAATCGCTTTTGCCCTGCGTAGCGTTCCTGGCAGCGGGTAGAACCAGGCAGAGAATTCCCGGCTAGCAGCTTCCCTGTGGCCGGGAAGTGCAAACGTACACGTTTTCGGCCGAAAACGCGTTTTCCCGCGAAAACGCACACCACGGCTCTTTCTGAGAAAAAGCAAGCATGGAGGACGAGAATCGCTTTTGCCCTGCGTAGCGTTCTGAGCAGCGGGTAGAAATAGGCAGCGAATTGCCGGCTAGCAGATTCCCTGTGGCCGGGAAGTGCAAACGTACACGTTTTCGTCCGAAAACGCGTTTTCCGGCGAAAAAGCACACCATGGCTCTTTCTGAGAAAAAGCAAGCACGGAGGACGAGAATCGCTTTTGTCCTGCGTAGCGTTCCTGGCAGCGGGTAGAACCAGGCAGAGAATTCCCGGCTAGCAGCTTCCCTGTGGCCGGGAAGTGCAAACGTACACGTTTTCGGCCGAAAGGCGTTTTCCGGCGAAAACGCACACCACGGCTCTTTCTGAGAAAAAGCAAGCACGGAGGACGAGAATCGCTTTTGCCCTGCGTAGCGTTCCGGGCAGCGGGTAGAACCAGGCAGAGAATTCCCGGCTAGCAGCTTCCCTGTGGCCGGGAAGTGCAAACGTACACGTTTTCGGCCGAAAACGCGTTTTCCGGCGAAAACGCACACCACGGCTCTTTCTGAGAAAAAGCAAGCACGGAGGACGAAAATCGCTTTTGCCCTGCGTAGCGTTCCGGGCAGCGGGTAGAAATAGGCAGCGAATTGCCGGCTAGCAGCTTCCCTGTGGCCGGGAAGTGCTAACGTACACGTTTTCGGTCGAAAACGCGTTTACCGGCGAAAACGCACACCACGGCTCTTTCTGAGAAAAAGCAAGCACGGAGGACGAGAATCGCTTTTGCCCTGCGTAGCGTTCCGGGCAGCGGGTAGAAATAGGCAGCGAATTGCCGGCTAGCAGCTTCCCTGTGGCCGGGAAGTGCAAACGTACACGTTTTCGGGCGAAAACGCGTTTTGCTGCGAAAACGCACACCACGGCTCTTTCTGAGAAAAAGCAAGCACGGAGGACGAGAATCGCTTGTGCCCTGCGTAGCGTTCTGAGCAGCGGGTAGAAATAGGCAGCGAATTGCCGGCTAGCAGCTTCCCTGTGGCCGGGAAGTGCAAACGTACACGTTTTCGTCCGAAAACGCGTTTTCTGGCGAAAACGCACACCACGGCTCTTTCTGAGAAAAAGCAAGCACGGAGGACGAGAATCGCTTTTGCCCTGCGTAGCGTTCCTGGCAGCGGGTAGAACCAGGCAGAGAATTCCCGGCTAGCAGATTCCCTGTGGCCGGGAAGTGCAAACGTACACGTTTTCGGCCGAAAACGCGTTTTCAGGCGAAAACGCACACCACGGCTCTTTCTGAGAAAAAGCAAGCACGGAGGACGAGATCGCTTTTGCCCTGCGTAGCGTTCCGGGCAGCGGGTAGAACCAGGCAGCGAATTGCCGGCTAGCAGCTTCCCTGTGGCCGGGAAGTGCAAACGTACACGTTTTCGGCCGAAAACGCGTTTTCGCGCGAAAACGCACACCACGGCTTTTTCTGAGAAAAAGCAAGCACGGAGGACGAGAATCGCTTTTGCCCTGCGTAGCGTTCCGGGCAGCGGGTAGAACCAGGCAGAGAATTCCCGGCTAGCAGCTTCCCTGTGGCGGGGAAGTGCAAACGTACACGTTTTCGGCCGAAAACGCGTTTTCCGGCGAAAACGCACACCACGGCTTTTTCTGAGATAAAGCAAGCACGGAGGACGAGAATCGCTTTTGCCCTGCGTAGCGTTCTGAGCAGCGGGTAGAAATAGGCAGCGAATTGCCGGCTAGCAGCTTCCCTGTGGCCGGGAAGTGCAAACGTACACGTTTTCGGCCGAAAACGCGTTTTCAAGCGAAGACGCACACCATGGCTCTTTCTGAGAAAAAGCAAGCACGGAGGACGAGAATCGCTTTTGCCCTGCGTAGCGTTCCTGGCAGCGGGTAGAACCAGGCAGAGAATTCCCGGCTAGCAGCTTCCCTGTGGCCGGGAAGTGCAAACGTACATGTTTTCGGCCGAAAACGCGTTTTCCGGCGAAAACGCACACCACGGCTCTTTCTGAGAAAAAGCAAGCACGGAGGACGAGAACCGCTTTTGCCCTGCGTAGCGTTCCGGGCAGCGGGTAGAACCAGGCAGAGAATTCCCGGCTAGCAGCTTCCCTGTGGCGGGGAAGTGCAAACGTACACGTTTTCGGCCGAAAACGCGTTTACCGGCGAAAAAGCACACCACGGCTCTTTCTGAGAAAAAGCAAGCACGGAGGACGAGAATCGCTTTTGCCCTGCGTAGCGTTCTGAGCAGCGGGTAGAAATAGGCAGAGAATTGCCGGCTAGCAGCTTCCCTGTGGCCGGGAAGTGCAAACGTACACGTTTTCGGCCGAAAACGCGTTTTCTTGCGAAAACGCACACCACGGCTCTTTCTGAGAAAAAGCAAGCACGGAGGACGAGAATTGCTTTTGCCCTGCGTAGTGTTCCGGGCAGCGGGTAGAATCAGGCAGAGAATTCCCGGCTAGCAGCTTCCCTGTGGCGGGGAAGTGCAAACGTACACGTTTTCGGCCGAAAACGCGTTTTCCGGCGAAAACGCACACCACGGCTCTTTCTGAGAAAAAGCAAGCACGGAGGACGAGAATCGCTTTTGCCCTGCGTAGCGTTCCGGGCAGCGGGTAGAACCAGGCAGAGAATTCCCGGCTAGCAGCTTCCCTGTGGCGGTGAAGTGCAAACGTACACGTTTTCGGCCGAAAACGCGTTTACCGGCGAAAAAGCACACCACGGCTCTTTCTGAGAAAAAGCAAGCACGGAGGACGAGAATCGCTTTTGCCCTGCGTAGCGTTCCGGGCAGCGGGTAGAACCAGGCAGAGAATTCCCGGCTAGCAGCTTCCCTGTGGCGGGGAAGTGCAAACGTACACGTTTTCGGCCGAAAACGCGTTTTCTGGCGAAAACGCACACCACGGCTCTTTCTGAGAAAAAGCAAGCACGGAGGACGAGAATCGCTTTTGCCCTGCGTAGTGTTCCGGGCAGCGGGTAGAACCAGGCAGAGAATTCCCGGCTAGCAGCTTCCGTGTGGCCGGGAAGTGCAAACGTACACGTTTTCGCCGAAAACGCGTTTTCCGGCGAAAACGCACACCACGGCTCTTTCTGAGAAAAAGCAAGCACGGAGGACGAGATTCGCTTTTGCCCTGCGTAGCGTTCCGGGCAGCGGGTAGAACCAGGCAGAGAATTCCCGGCTAGCAGCTTCCCTGTGGCCGGGAAGTGCAAACGTACACGTTTTCGGCCGAAAATATGTTTTCCGGCGAAAACGAACACCACGGCTCTTTCTGAGAAAAAGCAAGCACGGAGGAGGAGAATCGCTTTTGCCCTGCGTAGCGTTCCGGGCAGCGGTTAGAACCAGGCAGAGAATTCCCGGCTAGCAGCTTCCCTGTGGCGGGGAAGTGCAAACGTACACGTTTTCGGCCGAAAACGCGTTTTCTGGCGAAAACGCACACCACGGCTCTTTCTGAGAAAAAGCAAGCACGGAGGACGAGAATCGCTTTTGCCCTGCGTAGCGTTCCGGGCAGCGGGTAGAACCAGGCAGAGAATTCCCGGCTAGCAGCTTCCCTGTGGCCGGGAAGTGCAAACGTACACGTTTTCCGCCGAAAACGCGTTTTCAGGCGAAAACGCACACCACGGCTCTTTCTGAGAAAAAGCAAGCACGGAGGACGAGAATCGCTTTTGCCCTGCGTAGTGTTCCGGGCAGCGGGTAGAACCAGGCAGAGAATTCCCGGCTAGCAGCTTCCCTGTGGCCGGGAAGTGCAAACGTACACGTTTTCGGCCGAAAACGCATTTTGCTGCGAAAACGCACACCACGGCTCTTTCTGAGAAAAAGCAAGCACGGAGGACGAGAATCGCTTTTGCCCTGCGTAGCGTTCTGAGCAGCGGGTAGAAATAGGCAGCGAATTGCCGGCTAGCAGCTTCCCTGTGGCGGGGAAGTGCAAACGTACACGTTTTCGGGAGAAAACGCGTTTTCCGGCGAAAACGCACACCACGGCTCTTTCTGAGAAAAAGCAAGCACGGAGGACGAGAATCGCTTTTGCCCTGCGTAGCGTTCCGGGCAGCGGGTAGAACCAGGCAGAGAATTCACGTCTAGCATCTTCCCTGTGGCCGGGAAGTGCAAACGTACACGTTTTCGGCCGAAAACGCGTTTTCAGGCGAAAACGCAACACCACGGCTCTTTCTGAGAAAAAACAAGCACGGAGGACGAGAATCGCTTTTGCCCTGCGTAGTGTTCCGGGCAGCGGGTAGAACCAGGCAGAGAATTCCCGGCTAGCAGCTTCCCTGTGGCCCGGAAGTGCAAACGTACACGTTTTCGGCCGAAAACGCGTTTTCCCACGAAAACGCACACCACGGCTCTTTCTGAGAAAAAGCAAGCACGGAGGACGAGAATCGCTTTTGCCCTGCGTAGCGTTCCGGGCAGCGGGTAGAACCAGGCAGAGAATTCCCGGCTAGCAGCTTCCCTGTGGCCGGGAAGTGCAAACGTACACGTTTTCGGCCGAAAACGCGTTTTCCGGCGAAATCGCACACCACGGCTCTTTCTGAGAAAAAGCAAGCACGGAGGACGAGAATCGCTTTTGCCCTGCGTAGCGTTCTGAGCAGCGGGTAGAAATAGGCAGAGAATTGCCGGCTAGCAGCTTCCCTGTGGCCGGGAAGTGCAAACGTACACGTTTTCGGCCGAAAACGCGTTTTCTTGCGAAAACGCACACCACGGCTCTTTCTGAGAAAAAGCAAGCACGGAGGACGAGAATTGCTTTTGCCCTGCGTAGTGTTCCGGGCAGCGGGTAGAACCAGGCAGAGAATTCCCGGCTAGCAGCTTCCCTGTGGCGGGGAAGTGCAAACGTACACGTTTTCGGCCGAAAACGCGTTTTCCGGCGAAAACGCACACCACGGCTCTTTCTGAGAAAAAGCAAGCACGGAGGACGAGAATCGCTTTTGCCCTGCGTAGCGTTCCGGGCAGCGGGTAGAACCAGGCAGAGAATTCCCGGCTAGCAGCTTCCCTGTGGCGGTGAAGTGCAAACGTACACGTTTTCGGCCGAAAACGCGTTTACCGGCGAAAAAGCACACCACGGCTCTTTCTGAGAAAAAGCAAGCACGGAGGACGAGAATCGCTTTTGCCCTGCGTAGCGTTCCGGGCAGCGGGTAGAACCAGGCAGAGAATTCCCGGCTAGCAGCTTCCCTGTGGCGGGGAAGTGCAAACGTACACGTTTTCGGCCGAAAACGCGTTTTCTGGCGAAAACGCACACCACGGCTCTTTCTGAGAAAAAGCAAGCACGGAGGACGAGAATCGCTTTTGCCCTGCGTAGTGTTCCGGGCAGCGGGTAGAACCAGGCAGAGAATTCCCGGCTAGCAGCTTCCGTGTGGCCGGGAAGTGCAAACGTACACGTTTTCGCCGAAAACGCGTTTTCCGGCGAAAACGCACACCACGGCTCTTTCTGAGAAAAAGCAAGCACGGAGGACGAGATTCGCTTTTGCCCTGCGTAGCGTTCCGGGCAGCGGGTAGAACCAGGCAGAGAATTCCCGGCTAGCAGCTTCCCTGTGGCCGGGAAGTGCAAACGTACACGTTTTCGGCCGAAAATATGTTTTCCGGCGAAAACGAACACCACGGCTCTTTCTGAGAAAAAGCAAGCACGGAGGAGGAGAATCGCTTTTACCCTGCGTAGCGTTCCGGGCAGCGGGTAGAACCAGGCAGAGAATTCCCGGCTAGCAGCTTCCCTGTGGCCGGGAAGTGCAAACGTACACGTTTTCCGCCGAAAACGCGTTTTCAGGCGAAAACGCACACCACGGCTCTTTCTGAGAAAAAGCAAGCACGGAGGACGAGAATCGCTTTTGCCCTGCGTAGTGTTCCGGGCAGCGGGTAGAACCAGGCAGAGAATTCCCGGCTAACAGCTTCCCTGTGGCCGGGAAGTGCAAACGTACACGTTTTCGGCCGAAAACGCATTTTGCTGCGAAAACGCACACCACGGCTCTTTCTGAGAAAAAGCAAGCACGGAGGACGAGAATCGCTTTTGCCCTGCGTAGCGTTCTGAGCAGCGGGTAGAAATAGGCAGCGAATTGCCGGCTAGCAGCTTCCCTGTGGCGGGGAAGTGCAAACGTACACGTTTTCGGGAGAAAACGCGTTTTCTGGCGAAAACGCACACCACGGCTCTTTCTGAGAAAAAGCAAGCACGGAGGACGAGAATCGCTTTTGCCCTGCGTAGCGTTCCGGGCAGCGGGTAGAACCAGGCAGAGAATTCACGTCTAGCATCTTCCCTGTGGCCGGGAAGTGCAAACGTACACGTTTTCGGCCGAAAACGCGTTTTCAGGCGAAAACGCAACACCACGGCTCTTTCTGAGAAAAAACAAGCACGGAGGACGAGAATCGCTTTTGCCCTGCGTAGTGTTCCGGGCAGCGGGTAGAACCAGGCAGAGAATTCCCGGCTAGCAGCTTCCATGTAGGCCCGGAAGTGCAAACGTACACGTTTTCGGCCGAAAACGCGTTTTCCCACGAAAACGCACACCACGGCTCTTTCTGAGAAAAAGCAAGCACGGAGGACGAGAATCGCTTTTGCCCTGCGTAGCGTTCCGGGCAGCGGGTAGAACCAGGCAGAGAATTCCCGGCTAGCAGCTTCCCTGTGGCCGGGAAGTGCAAACGTACACGTTTTCGGCCGAAAACGCGTTTTCCGGCGAAATCGCACACCACGGCTCTTTCTGAGAAAAAGCAAGCACGGAGGACGAGAATCGCTTTTGCCCTGCGTAGCGTTCTGAGCAGCGGGTAGAAATAGGCAGCGAATTGCCGGCTAGCAGCTTCCCTGTGGCCGGGAAGTGAAAACGTACACGTTTTCGGCCGAAAACGCGTTTTCAAGCGAAAACGCACACCATGGCTCTTTCTGAGAAAAAGCAAGCACGGAGGACGAGAATCGCTTTTGCCCTGCGTAGCGTTCCGGGCAGCGGGTAGAACCAGGCAGAGAATTCCCGGCTAGCAGCTTCCCTGTGGCCGGGAAGTGCAAACGTACACGTTTTCGGCCGAAAACGCGTTTACCGGCGAAAACGCACACCACGGCTCTTTCTGAGAAAAAGCAAGCACGGAGGACGAGAATCGCTTTTGCCCTGAGTAGCGTTCCGGGCAGCGGGTAGAAACAGGCAGAGAATTCCCGGCTAGCAGCTTCCCTGTGGCCGGGAAGTGCAAACGTACACGTTTTCGGCCGAAATCGCGTTTTCAGGCGAAAACGCACACCACGGCTCTTTCTGAGAAAAAGCAAGCACGGAGGACGAGAATCGCTTTTGCCCTGCGTAGTGTTCCGGGCAGCGGGTAGAACCAGGCAGAGAATTGCCGGCTAGCAGCTTCCCTGTGGCCGCGAAGTGCAAACGTACACGTTTTCGGCCGAAAACGCGTTTTCCGGCGAAAACGCACACCACGGCTCTTTCTGAGAAAAAGCAAGCACGGAGGACGAGAATCGCTTTTGCCCTGCGTAGCGTTCCGGGCAGCGGGTAGAACCAGGCAGAGAATTCCCGGCTAGCAGCTTCCCTGTGGCCGGGAAGTGCAAACGTACACGTTTTCGGCCGAAATCGCGTTTTCAGGCGAAAACGCACACCACGGCTCTTTCTGAGAAAAAGCAAGCACGGAGGACGAGAATCGCTTTTGCCCTGCGTAGTGTTCCGGGCAGCGGGTAGAACCAGGCAGAGAATTGCCGGCTAGCAGCTTCCCTGTGGCCGCGAAGTGCAAACGTACACGTTTTCGGCCGAAAACGCGTTTTGCGGCGAAAACGCACACCACGGCTCTTTCTGAGAAAAAGCAAGCACGGAGGACGAGAATCGCTTTTGCCCTGCGTAGCGTTCCGGGCAGCGGGTAGAACCAGGCAGAGAATTCCCGGCTAGCAGCTTCCCTGTGGCCGGGAAGTGCAAACGTACACGTTTTCGTCCGAAAACGCGTTTTCCCGCGAAAACGCACACCACGGCTCTTTCTGAGAAAAAGCAAGCACGGAGGACGAGAATCGCTTTTGCCCTGCGTAGCGTTCCGGGCAGCGGGTAGAACCAGGCAGAGAATTCCCGGCTAGCAGCTTCCCTGTGGCCGGGAAGTGCAAACGTACACGTTTTCGGCCGAAAACGCGTTTTCCGGCGAAAACGCACACCACGGCTCTTTCTGAGAAAAAGCAAGCACGGAGGACGAGAATCGCTTTTGCCCTGCGTAGCGTTCCGGGCAGCGGGTAGAACCAGGCAGAGAATTCCCGGCTAGCAGCTTCCCTGTGGCCGGGAAGTGCAAACGTACACGTTTTCGGCCGAAAACGCGTTTTCAGGCGAAAACGCACACCACGGCTCTTTCTGAGAAAAAGCAAGCACGGAGGACGAGAATCGCTTTTGCCCTGCGTAGCGTTCCTGGCAGCGGGTAGAACCAGGCAGAGAATTCCCGGCTAGCAGCTTCCCTGTGGCGGGGAAGTGCAAACGTACACGTTTTCGGCCGAAAACGCGTTTTGCGGCGAAAAAGCACACCACGGCTCTTTCTGAGAAAAAGCAAGCACGGAGGACGAGAATCGCTTTTGCCCTGCGTAGCGTTCCGGGCAGCGGGTAGAACCAGGCAGAGAATTCCCGGCTAGCAGCTTCCCTGTGGCCGGGAAGTGCAAACGTACACGTTTTCGTCCGGAAACGCGTTTTCCCGCGAAAACGCACACCACGGCTCTTTCTGAGAAAAAGCAAGCACGGAGGACGAGAATCGCTTTTGCCCTGCGTAGCGTTCCGGGCAGCGGGTAGAACCAGGCAGAGAATTCCCGGCTAGCAGCTTCCCTGTGGCCGGGAAGTGCAAACGTACACGTTTTCGGCTGAAAACGCGTTTTCTGGCGAAAACGCACACCACGGCTCTTTCTGAGAAAAAGCAAGCACGGAGGACGAGAATCTCTTTTGCCCTGCGTAGCGTTCCGGGCAGCGGGTAGAACCAGGCAGAGAATTCCCGGCTAGCAGCTTCCCTGTGGCCGGGAAGTGCAAACGTACACGTTTTCGGCCGAAAACGCGTTTACCGGCGAAAAAGCACACCACGGCTCTTTCTGAGAAAAAGCAAGCATGGAGGACGGAATCGCTTTTGCCCTGCGTAGCGTTCCTGGCAGCGGGTAGAACCAGGCAGAGAATTCCCGGATAGCAGCTTCCCTGTGGCGGGGAAGTGCAAACGTACACGTTTTCGGCCGAAAACGCGTTTTGCGGCGAAAAAGCACACCACGGCTCTTTCTGAGAAAAAGCAAGCACGGAGGACGAGAATCGCTTTTGCCCTGCGTAGCGTTCCAGGCAGCGGGTAGAACCAGGCAGAGAATTCCCGTCTAGCATCTTCCCTGTGGCGGGGAAGTGCAAACGTACACGTTTTCGGCCGAAAACGCGTTTTCCGACGAAAACGAACACCACGGCTCTTTCTGAGAAAAAGCAAGCACGGAGGACGAGAATCGCTTTTGCCCTGCGTAGCGTTCCGGGCAGCGGGTAGAACCAGGCAGAGAATTCCCGGCTAGCAGCTTCCCTGTGGCCGGGAAGTGCAAACGTACACGTTTTCGGCCGGAAACGAGTTTTCCGGCGAAAACGCACACCACGGCTCTTTCTGAGAAAAAGCAAGCACGGAGGACGAGAATCGCTTTTGCCCTGCGTAGCGTTCCGGGCAGAGGGTAGAAACAGGCAGAGAATTCCCGGCTAGCAGCTTCCCTGTGGCCGGGAAGTGCAAACGTACACGTTTTCGGCCGAAAACTCGTTTTCCGGCGAAAACGCACACCACGGCTCTTTATGAGAAAAAGCAAGCACGGAGGACGAGAATCGCTTTTGCCCTGCGTAGCGTTCCGGGCAGCGGTAGAACCAGGCAGAGAATTCCCGGCTAGCAGCTTGCCTGTGGCCGGGAAGTGCAAAGGTACACCTTTTCGGCAGAAAACGCGTTTTCTGGCGAAAACGCACACCACGGCTCTTTCTGAGAAAAAGCAAGCACGGAGGACGAGAATCGCTTTTGCCCTGCGTAGCGTTCCGGGCAGCGGGTAGAACCAGGCAGAGAATTCCCGGCTAGCAGCTTCCCTGTGGCCGGGAAGTGCAAACGTACACGTTTTCGGCCGAAAACGCGTTTTCCCGCGAAAACGCACACCACGGCTCTTTCTGAGAAAAAGCAAGCACGGAGGACGAGAATCGCTTTTGCCCTGCGTAGCGTTCTGAGCAGCGGGTAGAAATAGGCAGCGAATTGCCGGCTAGCAGCTTCCCTGTGGCCGGGAAGTGCAAACGTACACGTTTTCGGCCGAAAACGCGTTTTCCGGCGAAAAAGCACACCACGGCTCTTTCTGAGAAAAAGCAAGCACGGAGGACGAGAATCGCTTTTGCCCTGCGTAGCGTTCCGGGCAGCGGGTAGAACCAGGCAGAGAATTCCCGGCTAGCAGCTTCCCTGTGGCGGGGAAGTGCAAACGTACACGTTTTCGGCCGAAAACGCGTTTTCCGGCGAAAACGCACACCACGGCTCTTTCTGAGAAAAAGCAAGAACGGAGGACGAGAATCGCTTTTGCCCTGCGTAGCGTTCCGGGCAGCGGGTAGAACCAGGCAGAGAATTCGCGGCTAGCAGCTTCCCTGTTGCGGGGAAGTGCAAACGTACACGTTTTCGGCCGAAAACGCGTTTACCGGCGAAAAAGCACACCACGGCTCTTTCTGAGAAAAAGCAAGCACGGAGGACGAGAATCGCTTTTGCCCTGCGTAGCGTTCTGAGCAGCGGGTAGAAATAGGCATAGAATTGCCGGCTAGCAGCTTCCCTGTGGCCGGGAAGTGCTAACGTACACGTTTTCGGCCGAAAACGCGTTTTCCGGCGAAAAAGCACACCATGGCTCTTTCTGAGAAAAAGCAAGCATGGAGGACGAGAATCGCTTTTGCCCTGCGTAGCGTTCCTGGCAGCGGGTAGAACCAGGCAGAGAATTCCCGTCTAGCAGCTTCCATGTGGCGGGGAAGTGCAAACGTACACGTTTTCGGCCGAAAACGCGTTTTCCGGCGAAAACGCACACCACGGCTCTTTCTGAGAAAAAGCAAGCACGGAGGACGAGAATCGCTTTTGCCCTGC
Organism: Athene noctua; assembly: GCF_965140245.1. Lineage (NCBI taxonomy): Eukaryota > Metazoa > Chordata > Aves > Strigiformes > Strigidae > Athene > Athene noctua. The sequence goes on along the minus strand of NW_027437610.1, from coordinate 316,822 downwards.
GTAGCGTCCCGGGCAGCGGTTAGAACCAGGCAGAGAATTCCCGGCTAGCATCTTCCCTGTGGCCGGGAAGTGCAAACGTACACGTTTTCGGCCGAAAAAGCGTTTTCCGGCGAAAACGCACACCACGGCTCTTTCTGAGAAAAAGCAAGCACGGAGGACGAGAATCGCTTTTGCCCTGCATAGCGTTCCGGGCAGCGGGTAGAACCAGGCAGAGAATTCCCGGCTAGCAGCTTCCCTGTGGCCGGGAAGTGCAAACGTACACGTTTTCGGCCGAAAACGCGTTTACCGGCGAAAACGCACACCACGGCTCTTTCTGATAAAAGCAAGCACGGAGGACGAGAATCGCTTTTGCCCTGCGTAGCGTTCCGGGCAGCGGGTAGAACCAGGCAGAGAATTCCCGGCTAGCAGCTTCCCTGTGGCCGGGAAGTGCAAACGTACACGTTTTCGCCGAAAACGCGTTTTCCGGCGAAAACGCACACCACGGCTCTTTCTGAGAAAAAGCAAGCACGGAGGACGAGATTCGCTTTTGCCCTGCGTAGCGTTCCGGGCAGCGGGTAGAACCAGGCAGAGAATTCCCGGCTAGCAGCTTCCCTGTGGCCGGGAAGTGCAAACGTACACGTTTTCGGCCGAAAACGTGTTTTCCGGCGAAAACGCACACCACGGCTCTTTCTGAGAAAAAGCAAGCACGGAGGACGAGAATCGCTTTTGCCCTGCGTAGCGTTCCGGGCAGCGGGTAGAACCAGGCAGAGAATTCCCGGCTAGCAGCTTCCCTGAGGCCGGGAAGTGCAAACGTACACGTTTTCGGCCGAAAACCCGTTTACCGGCGAAAACGCACACCACGGCTCTTTCTGAGAAAAAGCAAGCACGGAGGACGAGAATCGCTTTTGCCCTGCGTAGCGTTCCGGGCAGCGGGTAGAAACAGGCAGAGAATTCCCGGCTAGCAGCTTCCCTGTGGCCGGGAAGTGCAAACGTACACGTTTTCGGCCGAAATCGCGTTTTTAGGCGAAAACGCACACCACGGCTCTTTCTGAGAAAAAGCAAGCACGGAGGACGAGAATCGCTTTTGCCCTGCGTAGCGTTCCGGGCAGCGGGTAGAACCAGGCAGAGAATTCCCGGCTAGCAGCTTCCCTATGGCCGGGAAGTGCAAACGTACACGTTTTCGTCCGAAAACGCGTTTTCCCGCAAAAACGCACACCACGGCTCTTTCTGAGAAAAAGCAAGCACGGAGGACGAGAATCGCTATTGCCCTGCGTAGCGTTCCGGGCAGCGGGTAGAACCAGGCAGAGAATTCCCGGCTAGCAGCTTCCCTGTGGCCGGGAAGTGCAAACGTACACGTTTTCGGCCGAAAACGCGTTTTCTGGCGAAAACGCACACCACGGCTCTTTCTGAGAAAAAGCAAGCACGGAGGACGAGAATCGCTTTTGCCCTGCGTAACGTTCCGGGCAGCGGGTAGAACCAGGCAGAGAATTCCCGGCTAGCAGCTTCCCTGTGGCCGGGAAGTGCAAACGTACACGTTTTCGGCCGAAAACGCGTTTACCGGCGAAAAAGCACACCACGGCTCTTTCTAAGAAAAAGCAAGCACGGAGGACGAGAATCGCTTTTGCCCTGCGTAGTGTTCCGGGCAGCGGGTAGAACCAGGCAGAGAATTCCCGGCTAGCAGCTTCCCTGTGGCCGGGAAGTGCAAACGTACACGTTTTCGGCCGAAAACGCGTTTTCCCGCAAAAACGCACACCACGGCTCTTTCTGAGAAAAAGCAAGCACGGAGGACGAGAATCGCTATTGCCCTGCGTAGCGTTCCGGGCAGCGGGTAGAACCAGGCAGAGAATTCCCGGCTAGCAGCTTCCCTGTGGCCGGGAAGTGCAAACGTACACGTTTTCGGCCGAAAACGCGTTTTCTGGCGAAAACGCACACCACGGCTCTTTCTGAGTAAAAGCAAGCACGGAGGACGAGAATCGCTTTTGCCCTGCGTAACGTTCCGGGCAGCGGGTAGAACCAGGCAGAGAATTCCCGGCTAGCAGCTTCCCTGTGGCCGGGAAGTGCAAACGTACACGTTTTCGGCCGAAAACGCGTTTACCGGCGAAAAAGCACACCACGGCTCTTTCTAAGAAAAAGCAAGCACGGAGGACGAGAATCGCTTTTGCCCTGCGTAGTGTTCCGGGCAGCGGGTAGAACCAGGCAGAGAATTCCCGGCTAGCAGCTTCCCTGTGGCCGGGAAGTGCAAACGTACACGTTTTCGGCCGAAAACGCGTTTTCCGGCGAAAACGCACACCACGGCTCTTTCTGAGAAAAAGCAAGCACGGAGGACGAGAATCGCTTTTGCCCTGCGTAGCGTTCCGGGCAGCGGGTAGAACCAGGCAGCGAATTGCCGGCTAGCAGCTTCCCTGTGGCCGGGAAGTGCAAACGTACACGTTTTCGTCCGAAAACGCGTTTTCCGGCGAAAACGCACACCACGGCTCTTTCTGAGAAAAAGCAAGCACGGAGGACGAGAATCGCTTTTGCCCTGCGTAGCGTTCCGGGCAGCGGGTAGAACCAGGCAGAGAATTCCCGGCTAGCAGCTTCCCTGTGGCCGGGAAGTGCAAACGTACACGTTTTCGTCCGAAAACGCGTTTTCTGGCGAAAACGCACACCACGGCTCTTTCTAAGAAAAAGCAAGCACGGAGGACGAGAATCGCTTTTGCCCTGCGTAGCGTTCCGGGCAGCGGGTAGAACCAGGCAGAGAATTCCCGGCTAGCAGCTTCCCTGTGGCCGGGAAGTGCAAACGTACACGTTTTCGGCCGAAAACGTGTTTTCCGGCGAAAAAGCACACCACGGCACTTTCTGAGAAAAAGCAAGCACGGAGGACGAGAATCGCTTTTGCCCTGCGTAGCGTTCCGGGCAGCGGGTAGAACCAGGCAGAGAATTCCCGGCTAGCAGCTTCCCTGTGGCCGGGAAGTGCAAACGTACACGTTTTCGGCCGAAAACGCGTTTTCCGGCGAAAACGCACACCACGGCTCTTTCTGAGAAAAAGCAAGCACGGAGGACGAGAATCGCTTTTGCCCTGCGTAGCGTTCCGGGCAGCGGGTAGAACCAGGCAGAGAATTCCCGGCTAGCAGCTTCCCTGTGGCCGGGAAGTGCAAACGTACACGTTTTCGGCCGAAAACGCGTTTTCCGGCGAAAACGCACACCACGGCTCTTTCTGAGAAAAAGCAAGCATGGAGGACGAGAATCGCTTTTGCCCTGCGTAGCGTTCTGAGCAGCGGGTAGAAATAGGCAGCGAATTGCCGGCTAGCAGCTTCCCTGTGGCCGGGAAGTGCAAACGTACACGTTTTCGTCCGAAAACGCGTTTTCCGGCGAAAAAGCACACCATGGCTCTTTCTGAGAAAAAGCAAGCACGGAGGACGAGAATCGCTTTTGTCCTGCGTAGCGTTCCTGGCAGCGGGTAGAACCAGGCAGAGAATTCCCGGCTAGCAGCTTCCCTGTGGCCGGGAAGTGCAAACGTACACGTTTTCGGCCGAAAGGCGTTTTCCGGCGAAAACGCACACCACGGCTCTTTCTGAGAAAAAGCAAGCACGGAGGACGAGAATCGCTTTTGCCCTGCGTAGCGTTCCGGGCAGCGGGTAGAACCAGGCAGAGAATTCCCGGCTAGCAGCTTCCCTGTGGCCGGGAAGTGCAAACGTACACGTTTTCGGCCGAAAACGCGTTTTCCGGCGAAAACGCACACCACGGCTCTTTCTGAGAAAAAGCAAGCACGGAAGACGAGAATCGCTTTTGCCCTGCGTAGCGTTCCGGGCAGCGGGTATAACCAGGCAGAGAATTCCCGGCTAGCAGCTTCCCTGTGGCGGCGAAGTGCAAACGTACAGGTTTTCGGCCCAAAACGCGTTTTCCGGCGAAAAAGCACACCACGGCTCTTTCTGAGAAAAAGCAAGCACGGAGGACGAGAATCGCTTTTGCCCTGCGTAGCGTTCTGAGCAGCGGGTCGAAATAGGCAGCGAATTGCCGGCTAGCAGCTTCCCTGTGGCCGGGAAGTGCTAACGTACACGTTTTCGGTCGAAAACGCGTTTACCGGCGAAAACGCACACCACGGCTCTTTCTGAGAAAAAGCAAGCACGGAGGACGAGAATCGCTTTTGCCCTGCGTAGCGTTCCGGGCAGCGGGTAGAACCAGGCAGAGAATTCCCGGCTAGCACCTTCCCTGTGGCCGGGAAGTGCAAACGTACACGTTTTCGGCCGAAAACGCGTTTTGCTGCGAAAACGCACACCACGGCTCTTTCTGAGAAAAAGCAAGCACGGAGGACGAGAATCGCTTTTGCCCTGCGTAGCGTTCTGAGCAGCGGGTAGAAATAGGCAGCGAATTGCCGGCTAGCAGCTTCCCTGTGGCCGGGAAGTGCAAACGTACACGTTTTCGGCCGAAAACGCGTTTTCCCGCAAAAACGCACACCACGGCTCTTTCTGAGAAAAAGCAAGCACGGAGGACGAGAATCGCTTTTGCCCTGCGTAGCGTTCCGGGCAGCGGGTAGAACCAGGCAGAGAATTCCCGGCTAGCAGCTTCCCTGTGGCCGGGAAGTGCAAACGTACACGTTTTCGGCCGAAAACGCGTTTTCCGGCGAAAACGCACACCACGGCTCTTTCTGAGAAAAAGCAAGCACGGAAGACGAGAATCGCTTTTGCCCTGCGTAGCGTTCCGGGCAGCGGGTAGAAATAGGCAGCGAATTGCCGGCTAGCAGCTTCCCTGTGGCCGGGAAGTGCTAACGTACACGTTTTCGGTCGAAAACGCGTTTACCGGCGAAAACGCACACCACGGCTCTTTCTGAGAAAAAGCAAGCACGGAGGACGAGAATCGCTTTTGCCCTGCGTAGCGTTCCGGGCAGCGGGTAGAACCAGGCAGAGAATTCCCGGCTAGCAGCTTCCCTGTGGCCGGGAAGTGCAAACGTACACGTTTTCGGGCGAAAACGCGTTTTGCTGCGAAAACGCACACCACGGCTCTTTCTGAGAAAAAGCAAGCACGGAGGACGAGAATCGCTTTTGCCCTGCGTAGCGTTCTGAGCAGCGGGTAGAAATAGGCAGCGAATTGCCGGCTAGCAGCTTCCCTGTGGCCGGGAAGTGCAAACGTACACGTTTTCGTCCGAAAACGCGTTTTCTGGCGAAAACGCACACCACGGCTCTTTCTGAGAAAAAGCAAGCACGGAGGACGAGAATCGCTTTTGCCCTGCGTAGCGTTCCTGGCAGCGGGTAGAACCAGGCAGAGAATTCCCGGCTAGCAGCTTCCCTGTGGCCGGGAAGTGCAAACGTACACGTTTTCGGCCGAAAACGCGTTTCAGGCGAAAACGCACACCACGGCTCTTTCTGAGAAAAAGCAAGCACGGAGGACGAGATCGCTTTTGCCCTGCGTAGTGTTCCGGGCAGCGGGTAGAACCAGGCAGCGAATTGCCGGCTAGCAGCTTCCCTGTGGCCGGGAAGTGCAAACGTACACGTTTTCGGCCGAAAACGCGTTTTCGCGCGAAAACGCACACCACGGCTTTTTCTGAGAAAAAGCAAGCACGGAGGACGAGAATCGCTTTTGCCCTGCGTAGCGTTCCGGGCAGCGGGTAGAACCAGGCAGAGAATTCCCGGCTAGCAGCTTCCCTGTGGCGGGGAAGTGCAAACGTACACGTTTTCGGCCGAAAACGCGTTTTCCGGCGAAAACGCACACCACGGCTCTTTCTGAGATAAAGCAAGCACGGAGGACGAGAATCGCTTTTGCCCTGCGTAGCGTTCTGAGCAGCGGGTAGAAATAGGCAGCGAATTGCCGGCTAGCAGCTTCCCTGTGGCCGGGAAGTGCAAACGTACACGTTTTCGGCCGAAAACGCGTTTTCAAGCGAAGACGCACACCATGGCTCTTTCTGAGAAAAAGCAAGCACGGAGGACGAGAATCGCTTTTGCCCTGCGTAGCGTTCCTGGCAGCGGGTAGAACCAGGCAGAGAATTCCCGGCTAGCAGCTTCCCTGTGGCCGGGAAGTGCAAACGTACATGTTTTCGGCCGAAAACGCGTTTTCCGGCGAAAACGCACACCACGGCTCTTTCTGAGAAAAAGCAAGCACGGAGGACGAGAACCGCTTTTGCCCTGCGTAGCGTTCCGGGCAGCGGGTAGAACCAGGCAGAGAATTCCCGGCTAGCAGCTTCCCTGTGGCGGGGAAGTGCAAACGTACACGTTTTCGGCCGAAAACGCGTTTACCGGCGAAAAAGCACACCACGGCTCTTTCTGAGAAAAAGCAAGCACGGAGGACGAGAATCGCTTTTGCCCTGCGTAGCGTTCTGAGCAGCGGGTAGAAATAGGCAGAGAATTGCCGGCTAGCAGCTTCCCTGTGGCCGGGAAGTGCAAACGTACACGTTTTCGGCCGAAAACGCGTTTTCTTGCGAAAACGCACACCACGGCTCTTTCTGAGAAAAAGCAAGCACGGAGGACGAGAATTGCTTTTGCCCTGCGTAGTGTTCCGGGCAGCGGGTAGAACCAGGCAGAGAATTCCCGGCTAGCAGCTTCCCTGTGGCGGGGAAGTGCAAACGTACACGTTTTCGGCCGAAAACGCGTTTACCGGCGAAAAAGCACACCACGGCTCTTTCTGAGAAAAAGCAAGCACGGAGGACGAGAATCGCTTTTGCCCTGCGTAGCGTTCCGGGCAGCGGGTAGAACCAGGCAGAGAATTCCCGGCTAGCAGCTTCCCTGTGGCGGTGAAGTGCAAACGTACACGTTTTCGGCCGAAAACGCGTTTACCGGCGAAAAAGCACACCACGGCTCTTTCTGAGAAAAAGCAAGCACGGAGGACGAGAATCGCTTTTGCCCTGCGTAGCGTTCCGGGCAGCGGGTAGAACCAGGCAGAGAATTCCCGGCTAGCAGCTTCCCTGTGGCGGGGAAGTGCAAACGTACACGTTTTCGGCCGAAAACGCGTTTTCTGGCGAAAACGCACACCACGGCTCTTTCTGAGAAAAAGCAAGCACGGAGGACGAGAATCGCTTTTGCCCTGCGTAGTGTTCCGGGCAGCGGGTAGAACCAGGCAGAGAATTCCCGGCTAGCAGCTTCCGTGTGGCCGGGAAGTGCAAACGTACACGTTTTCGCCGAAAACGCGTTTTCCGGCGAAAACGCACACCACGGCTCTTTCTGAGAAAAAGCAAGCACGGAGGACGAGATTCGCTTTTGCCCTGCGTAGCGTTCCGGGCAGCGGGTAGAACCAGGCAGAGAATTCCCGGCTAGCAGCTTCCCTGTGGCCGGGAAGTGCAAACGTACACGTTTTCGGCCGAAAATATGTTTTCCGGCGAAAACGAACACCACGGCTCTTTCTGAGAAAAAGCAAGCACGGAGGAGGAGAATCGCTTTTGCCCTGCGTAGCGTTCCGGGCAGCGGTTAGAACCAGGCAGAGAATTCCCGGCTAGCAGCTTCCCTGTGGCGGGGAAGTGCAAACGTACACGTTTTCGGCCGAAAACGCGTTTTCTGGCGAAAACGCACACCACGGCTCTTTCTGAGAAAAAGCAAGCACGGAGGACGAGAATCGCTTTTGCCCTGCGTAGCGTTCCGGGCAGCGGGTAGAACCAGGCAGAGAATTCCCGGCTAGCAGCTTCCCTGTGGCCGGGAAGTGCAAACGTACACGTTTTCGGCCGAAAACACGTTTTCTGGCGAAAACGCACACCACGGCTCTTTCTGAGAAAAAGCAAGCACGGAGGACGAGAATCGCTTTTGCCCTGCGTAGCGTTCCGGGCAGCGGGTAGAACCAGGCAGAGAATACCCGGCTAGCAGCTTCCCTGTGGCCGGGAAGTGCAAACGTACACGTTTTCGGCCGAAAACGCGTTTTCCGGCGAAAAAGCACACCACGGCTCTTTCTGAGAAAAAGCAAGCACGGAGGACGAGAATCGCTTTTGCCCTGCGTAGCGTTCCGTGCAGCGGGTAGAATCAGGCAGAGAATTCCCGGCTAGCAGCTTCCCTGTGGCCGGGAAGTGCAAACGTACACGTTTTCCGCCGAAAACGCGTTTTCAGGCGAAAACGCACACCACGGCTCTTTCTGAGAAAAAGCAAGCACGGAGGACGAGAATCGCTTTTGCCCTGCGTAGTGTTCCGGGCAGCGGGTAGAACCAGGCAGAGAATTCCCGGCTAGCAGCTTCCCTGTGGCCGGGAAGTGCAAACGTACACGTTTTCGGCCGAAAACGCATTTTGCTGCGAAAACGCACACCACGGCTCTTTCTGAGAAAAAGCAAGCACGGAGGACGAGAATCGCTTTTGCCCTGCGTAGCGTTCTGAGCAGCGGGTAGAAATAGGCAGCGAATTGCCGGCTAGCAGCTTCCCTGTGGCCGGGAAGTGCAAACGTAAATATTTTCGGCCGAAAACGCGTTTTCCGGCGAAAAAGCACACCATGGCTCTTTCTGAGAAAAAGCAAGCACGGAGGACGAGAATCGCTTTTGTCCTGCGTAGCGTTCCTGGCAGCGGGTAGAACCAGGAAGAGAATTCCCGGCTAGCAGCTTCCCTGTGGCCGGGAAGTGCAAACGTACACGTTTTCGGCCGAAAGGCGTTTTCCGGCGAAAACGCACACCACGGCTCTTTCTGAGAAAAAGCAAGCACGGAGGACGAGAATCGCTTTTGCCCTGCGTAGCGTTCCGGGCAGCGGGTAGAACCAGGCAGAGAATTCCCGGCTAGCAGCTTCCCTGTGGCCGGGAAGTGCAAACGTACACGTTTTCGGCCGAAAACGCGTTTTCCGGCGAAAACGCACACCACGGCTCTTTCTGAGAAAAAGCAAGCACGGAAGACGAGAATCGCTTTTGCCCTGCGTAGCGTTCCGGGCAGCGGGTATAACCAGGCAGAGAATTCCCGGCTAGCAGCTTCCCTGTGGCGGCGAAGTGCAAACGTACAGGTTTTCGGCCCAAAACGCGTTTACCGGCGAAAAAGCACACCACGGCTCTTTCTGAGAAAAAGCAAGCACGGAGGACGAGAATCGCTTTTGCCCTGCGTAGCGTTCTGAGCAGCGGGTCGAAATAGGCAGCGAATTGCCGGCTAGCAGCTTCCCTGTGGCCGGGAAGTGCTAACGTACACGTTTTCGGTCGAAAACGCGTTTACCGGCGAAAACGCACACCACGGCTCTTTCTGAGAAAAAGCAAGCACGGAGGACGAGAATCGCTTTTGCCCTGCGTAGCGTTCCGGGCAGCGGGTAGAACCAGGCAGAGAATTCCCGGCTAGCACCTTCCCTGTGGCCGGGAAGTGCAAACGTACACGTTTTCGGCCGAAAACGCGTTTTGCTGCGAAAACGCACACCACGGCTCTTTCTGAGAAAAAGCAAGCACGGAGGACGAGAATCGCTTTTGCCCTGCGTAGCGTTCTGAGCAGCGGGTAGAAATAGGCAGCGAATTGCCGGCTAGCAGCTTCCCTGTGGCCGGGAAGTGCAAACGTACACGTTTTCGTCCGAAAACGCGTTTTCTGGCGAAAACGCACACCACGGCTCTTTCTGAGAAAAAGCAAGCACGGAGGACGAGAATCGCTTTTGCCCTGCGTAGCGTTCCGGGCAGCGGGTAGAACCAGGCAGAGAATTCCCGGCTAGCAGCTTCCCTGTGGCCGGGAAGTGCAAACGTACACGTTTTCGGCCGAAAACGCGTTTTCAGGCGAAAACGCACACCACGGCTCTTTCTGAGAAAAAGCAAGCACGGAGGACGAGATCGCTTTTGCCCTGCGTAGTGTTCCGGGCAGCGGGTAGAACCAGGCAGCGAATTGCCGGCTAGCAGCTTCCCTGTGGCCGGGAAGTGCAAACGTACACGTTTTCGGCCGAAAACGCGTTTTCGCGCGAAAACGCACACCACGGCTTTTTCTGAGAAAAAGCAAGCACGGAGGACGAGAATCGCTTTTGCCCTGCGTAGCGTTCCGGGCAGCGGGTAGAACCAGGCAGAGAATTCCCGGCTAGCAGCTTCCCTGTGGCGGGGAAGTGCAAACGTACACGTTTTCGGCCGAAAACGCGTTTTCCGGCGAAAACGCACACCACGGCTCTTTCTGAGAAAAAGCAAGCACGGAGGACGAGAATCGCTTTTGCCCTGCGTAGCGTTCTGAGCAGCGGGTAGAAATAGGCAGCGAATTGCCGGCTAGCAGCTTCCCTGTGGCCGGGAAGTGCAAACGTACACGTTTTCGGCCGAAAACGCGTTTTCCGGCGAAAACGCACACCACGGCTCTTTCTGAGAAAAAGCAAGCACGGAGGACGAGAACCGCTTTTGCCCTGCGTAGCGTTCCGGGCAGCGGGTAGAACCAGGCAGAGAATTCCCGGCTAGCAGCTTCCCTGTGGCGGGGAAGTGCAAACGTACACGTTTTCGGCCGAAAACGCGTTTACCGGCGAAAAAGCACACCACGGCTCTTTCTGAGAAAAAGCAAGCACGGAGGACGAGAATCGCTTTTGCCCTGCGTAGCGTTCCTGGCAGCGGGTAGAACCAGGCAGAGAATTCCCGGCTAGCAGCTTCCCTGTGGCCGGGAAGTGCAAACGTACACGTTTTCGGCCGAAAACGCGTTTTCCCGCGAAAACGCACACCACGGCTCTTTCTGAGAAAAAGCAAGCATGGAGGACGAGAATCGCTTTTGCCCTGCGTAGCGTTCTGAGCAGCGGGTAGAAATAGGCAGCGAATTGCCGGCTAGCAGCTTCCCTGTGGCCGGGAAGTGCAAACGTACACGTTTTCGTCCGAAAACGCGTTTTCCGGCGAAAAAGCACACCATGGCTCTTTCTGAGAAAAAGCAAGCACGGAGGACGAGAATCGCTTTTGTCCTGCGTAGCGTTCCTGGCAGCGGGTAGAACCAGGCAGAGAATTCCCGGCTAGCAGCTTCCCTGTGGCCGGGAAGTGCAAACGTACACGTTTTCGGCCGAAAGGCGTTTTCCGGCGAAAACGCACACCACGGCTCTTTCTGAGAAAAAGCAAGCACGGAGGACGAGAATCGCTTTTGCCCTGCGTAGCGTTCCGGGCAGCGGGTAGAACCAGGCAGAGAATTCCCGGCTAGCAGCTTCCCTGTGGCCGGGAAGTGCAAACGTACACGTTTTCGGCCGAAAACGCGTTTTCCGGCGAAAACGCACACCACGGCTCTTTCTGAGAAAAAGCAAGCACGGAGGACGAAAATCGCTTTTGCCCTGCGTAGCGTTCCGGGCAGCGGGTAGAAATAGGCAGCGAATTGCCGGCTAGCAGCTTCCCTGTGGCCGGGAAGTGCTAACGTACACGTTTTCGGTCGAAAACGCGTTTACCGGCGAAAACGCACACCACGGCTCTTTCTGAGAAAAAGCAAGCACGGAGGACGAGAATCGCTTTTGCCCTGCGTAGCGTTCCGGGCAGCGGGTAGAACCAGGCAGAGAATTCCCGGCTAGCAGCTTCCCTGTGGCCGGGAAGTGCAAACGTACACGTTTTCGGGCGAAAACGCGTTTTGCTGCGAAAACGCACACCACGGCCCTTTCTGAGAAAAAGCAAGCACGGAGGACGAGAATCGCTTGTGCCCTGCGTAGCGTTCTGAGCAGCGGGTAGAAATAGGCAGTGAATTGCCGGCTAGCAGCTTCCCTGTGGCCGGGAAGTGCAAACGTACACGTTTTCGTCCGAAAACGCGTTTTCTGGCGAAAACGCACACCACGGCTCTTTCTGAGAAAAAGCAAGCACGGAGGACGAGAATCGCTTTTGCCCTGCGTAGCGTTCCTGGCAGCGGGTAGAACCAGGCAGAGAATTCCCGGCTAGCAGATTCCCTGTGGCCGGGAAGTGCAAACGTACACGTTTTCGGCCGAAAACGCGTTTTCAGGCGAAAACGCACACCACGGCTCTTTCTGAGAAAAAGCAAGCACGGAGGACGAGATCGCTTTTGCCCTGCGTAGTGTTCCGGGCAGCGGGTAGAACCAGGCAGCGAATTGCCGGCTAGCAGCTTCCCTGTGGCCGGGAAGTGCAAACGTACACGTTTTCGGCCGAAAACGCGTTTTCGCGCGAAAACGCACACCACGGCTTTTTCTGAGAAAAAGCAAGCACGGAGGACGAGAATCGCTTTTGCCCTGCGTAGCGTTCCGGGCAGCGGGTAGAACCAGGCAGAGAATTCCCGGCTAGCAGCTTCCCTGTGGCGGGGAAGTGCAAACGTACACGTTTTCGGCCGAAAACGCGTTTTCCGGCGAAAACGCACACCACGGCTCTTTCTGAGATAAAGCAAGCACGGAGGACGAGAATCGCTTTTGCCCTGCGTAGCGTTCTGAGCAGCGGGTAGAAATAGGCAGCGAATTGCCGGCTAGCAGCTTCCCTGTGGCCGGGAAGTGCAAACGTACACGTTCGAATTGCCGGCTAGCAGCTTCCCTGTGGCCGGGAAGTGCAAACGTACACGTTTTCGGCCGAAAACGCGTTTTCAAGCGAAGACGCACACCATGGCTCTTTCTGAGAAAAAGCAAGCACGGAGGACGAGAATCGCTTTTGCCCTGCGTAGCGTTCCTGGCAGCGGGTAGAACCAGGCAGAGAATTCCCGGCTAGCAGCTTCCCTGTGGCCGGGAAGTGCAAACGTACATGTTTTCGGCCGAAAACGCGTTTTCCGGCGAAAACGCACACCACGGCTCTTTCTGAGAAAAAGCAAGCACGGAGGACGAGAACCGCTTTTGCCCTGCGTAGCGTTCCGGGCAGCGGGTAGAACCAGGCAGAGAATTCCCGGCTAGCAGCTTCCCTGTGGCGGGGAAGTGCAAACGTACACGTTTTCGGCCGAAAACGCGTTTACCGGCGAAAAAGCACACCACGGCTCTTTCTGAGAAAAAGCAAGCACGGAGGACGAGAATCGCTTTTGCCCTGCGTAGCGTTCTGAGCAGCGGGTAGAAATAGGCAGAGAATTGCCGGCTAGCAGCTTCCCTGTGGCCGGGAAGTGCAAACGTACACGTTTTCGGCCGAAAACGCGTTTTCTTGCGAAAACGCACACCACGGCTCTTTCTGAGAAAAAGCAAGCACGGAGGACGAGAATTGCTTTTGCCCTGCGTAGTGTTCCGGGCAGCGGGTAGAATCAGGCAGAGAATTCCCGGCTAGCAGCTTCCCTGTGGCGGGGAAGTGCAAACGTACACGTTTTCGGCCGAAAACGCGTTTTCCGGCGAAAACGCACACCACGGCTCTTTCTGAGAAAAAGCAAGCACGGAGGACGAGAATCGCTTTTGCCCTGCGTAGCGTTCCGGGCAGCGGGTAGAACCAGGCAGAGAATTCCCGGCTAGCAGCTTCCCTGTGGCGGTGAAGTGCAAACGTACACGTTTTCGGCCGAAAACGCGTTTACCGGCGAAAAAGCACACCACGGCTCTTTCTGAGAAAAAGCAAGCACGGAGGACGAGAATCGCTTTTGCCCTGCGTAGCGTTCCGGGCAGCGGGTAGAACCAGGCAGAGAATTCCCGGCTAGCAGCTTCCCTGTGGCGGGGAAGTGCAAACGTACACGTTTTCGGCCGAAAACGCGTTTTCCGGCGAAAACGCACACCACGGCTCTTTCTGAGATAAAGCAAGCACGGAGGACGAGAATCGCTTTTGCCCTGCGTAGCGTTCTGAGCAGCGGGTAGAAATAGGCAGCGAATTGCCGGCTAGCAGCTTCCCTGTGGCCGGGAAGTGCAAACGTACACGTTTTCGGCCGAAAACGCGTTTTCAAGCGAAGACGCACACCATGGCTCTTTCTGAGAAAAAGCAAGCACGGAGGACGAGAATCGCTTTTGCCCTGCGTAGCGTTCCTGGCAGCGGGTAGAACCAGGCAGAGAATTCCCGGCTAGCAGCTTCCCTGTGGCCGGGAAGTGCAAACGTACATGTTTTCGGCCGAAAACGCGTTTTCCGGCGAAAACGCACACCACGGCTCTTTCTGAGAAAAAAAGCACGGGACAGACCGCTTTTGCCCTGCGTAGCGTTCCGGGCAGCGGGTAGAACCAGGCAGAGAATTCCCGGCTAGAATGCAAACGTACACGTTTTCGGCCGAAACGCGTTTTTTCTGAGAAAAAGCAAGCACGGAGGACGAGAATCGCTTTTGCCCTGCGTAGCGTTCTGAGCAGCGGGTAGAAATAGGCAGAGAATTGCCGGCTAGCAGCTTCCCTGTGGCCGGGAAGTGCAAACGTACACGTTTTCGGCCGAAAACGCGTTTTCTTGCGAAAACGCACACCACGGCTCTTTCTGAGAAAAAGCAAGCACGGAGGACGAGAATTGCTTTTGCCCTGCGTAGTGTTCCGGGCAGCGGGTAGAATCAGGCAGAGAATTCCCGGCTAGCAGCTTCCCTGTGGCGGGGAAGTGCAAACGTACACGTTTTCGGCCGAAAACGCGTTTTCCGGCGAAAACGCACACCACGGCTCTTTCTGAGAAAAAGCAAGCACGGAGGACGAGAATCGCTTTTGCCCTGCGTAGCGTTCCGGGCAGCGGGTAGAACCAGGCAGAGAATTCCCGGCTAGCAGCTTCCCTGTGGCGGTGAAGTGCAAACGTACACGTTTTCGGCCGAAAACGCGTTTTGCGGCGAAAAAGCACACCACGGCTCTTTCTGAGAAAAAGCAAGCACGGAGGACGAGAATCGCTTTTGCCCTGCGTAGCGTTCCGGGCAGCGGGTAGAACCAGGCAGAGAATTCCCGGCTAGCAGCTTCCCTGTGGCGGGGAAGTGCAAACGTACACGTTTTCGGCCGAAAACGCGTTTTCTGGCGAAAACGCACACCACGGCTCTTTCTGAGAAAAAGCAAGCACGGAGGACGAGAATCGCTTTTGCCCTGCGTAGTGTTCCGGGCAGCGGGTAGAACCAGGCAGAGAATTCCCGGCTAGCAGCTTCCGTGTGGCCGGGAAGTGCAAACGTACACGTTTTCGCCGAAAACGCGTTTTCCGGCGAAAACGCACACCACGGCTCTTTCTGAGAAAAAGCAAGCACGGAGGACGAGATTCGCTTTTGCCCTGCGTAGCGTTCCGGGCAGCGGGTAGAACCAGGCAGAGAATTCCCGGCTAGCAGCTTCCCTGTGGCCGGGAAGTGCAAACGTACACGTTTTCGGCCGAAAATATGTTTTCCGGCGAAAACGAACACCACGGCTCTTTCTGAGAAAAAGCAAGCACGGAGGAGGAGAATCGCTTTTGCCCTGCGTAGCGTTCCGGGCAGCGGTTAGAACCAGGCAGAGAATTCCCGGCTAGCAGCTTCCCTGTGGCGGGGAAGTGCAAACGTACACGTTTTCGGCCGAAAACGCGTTTTCTGGCGAAAACGCACACCACGGCTCTTTCTGAGAAAAAGCAAGCACGGAGGACGAGAATCGCTTTTGCCCTGCGTAGCGTTCCGGGCAGCGGGTAGAACCAGGCAGAGAATTCCCGGCTAGCAGCTTCCCTGTGGCCGGGAAGTGCAAACGTACACGTTTTCCGCCGAAAACGCGTTTTCAGGCGAAAACGCACACCACGGCTCTTTCTGAGAAAAAGCAAGCACGGAGGACGAGAATCGCTTTTGCCCTGCGTAGTGTTCCGGGCAGCGGGTAGAACCAGGCAGAGAATTCCCGGCTAGCAGCTTCCCTGTGGCCGGGAAGTGCAAACGTACACGTTTTCGGCCGAAAACGCATTTTGCTGCGAAAACGCACACCACGGCTCTTTCTGAGAAAAAGCAAGCACGGAGGACGAGAATCGCTTTTGCCCTGCGTAGCGTTCTGAGCAGCGGGTAGAAATAGGCAGCGAATTGCCGGCTAGCAGCTTCCCTGTGGCGGGGAAGTGCAAACGTACACGTTTTCGGGAGAAAACGCGTTTTCTGGCGAAAACGCACACCACGGCTCTTTCTGAGAAAAAGCAAGCACGGAGGACGAGAATCGCTTTTGCCCTGCGTAGCGTTCCGGGCAGCGGGTAGAACCAGGCAGAGAATTCACGTCTAGCATCTTCCCTGTGGCCGGGAAGTGCAAACGTACACGTTTTCGGCCGAAAACGCGTTTTCAGGCGAAAACGCAACACCACGGCTCTTTCTGAGAAAAAACAAGCACGGAGGACGAGAATCGCTTTTGCCCTGCGTAGTGTTCCGGGCAGCGGGTAGAACCAGGCAGAGAATTCCCGGCTAGCAGCTTCCCTGTGGCCCGGAAGTGCAAACGTACACGTTTTCGGCCGAAAACGCGTTTTCCCACGAAAACGCACACCACGGCTCTTTCTGAGAAAAAGCAAGCACGGAGGACGAGAATCGCTTTTGCCCTGCGTAGCGTTCCGGGCAGCGGGTAGAACCAGGCAGAGAATTCCCGGCTAGCAGCTTCCCTGTGGCCGGGAAGTGCAAACGTACACGTTTTCGGCCGAAAACGCGTTTTCCGGCGAAATCGCACACCACGGCTCTTTCTGAGAAAAAGCAAGCACGGAGGACGAGAATCGCTTTTGCCCTGCGTAGCGTTCTGAGCAGCGGGTAGAAATAGGCAGAGAATTGCCGGCTAGCAGCTTCCCTGTGGCCGGGAAGTGCAAACGTACACGTTTTCGGCCGAAAACGCGTTTTCTTGCGAAAACGCACACCACGGCTCTTTCTGAGAAAAAGCAAGCACGGAGGACGAGAATTGCTTTTGCCCTGCGTAGTGTTCCGGGCAGCGGGTAGAACCAGGCAGAGAATTCCCGGCTAGCAGCTTCCCTGTGGCGGGGAAGTGCAAACGTACACGTTTTCGGCCGAAAACGCGTTTTCCGGCGAAAACGCACACCACGGCTCTTTCTGAGAAAAAGCAAGCACGGAGGACGAGAATCGCTTTTGCCCTGCGTAGCGTTCCGGGCAGCGGGTAGAACCAGGCAGAGAATTCCCGGCTAGCAGCTTCCCTGTGGCGGTGAAGTGCAAACGTACACGTTTTCGGCCGAAAACGCGTTTACCGGCGAAAAAGCACACCACGGCTCTTTCTGAGAAAAAGCAAGCACGGAGGACGAGAATCGCTTTTGCCCTGCGTAGCGTTCCGGGCAGCGGGTAGAACCAGGCAGAGAATTCCCGGCTAGCAGCTTCCCTGTGGCGGGGAAGTGCAAACGTACACGTTTTCGGCCGAAAACGCGTTTTCTGGCGAAAACGCACACCACGGCTCTTTCTGAGAAAAAGCAAGCACGGAGGACGAGAATCGCTTTTGCCCTGCGTAGTGTTCCGGGCAGCGGGTAGAACCAGGCAGAGAATTCCCGGCTAGCAGCTTCCGTGTGGCCGGGAAGTGCAAACGTACACGTTTTCGCCGAAAACGCGTTTTCCGGCGAAAACGCACACCACGGCTCTTTCTGAGAAAAAGCAAGCACGGAGGACGAGATTCGCTTTTGCCCTGCGTAGCGTTCCGGGCAGCGGGTAGAACCAGGCAGAGAATTCCCGGCTAGCAGCTTCCCTGTGGCCGGGAAGTGCAAACGTACACGTTTTCGGCCGAAAATATGTTTTCCGGCGAAAACGAACACCACGGCTCTTTCTGAGAAAAAGCAAGCACGGAGGAGGAGAATCGCTTTTGCCCTGCGTAGCGTTCCGGGCAGCGGTTAGAACCAGGCAGAGAATTCCCGGCTAGCAGCTTCCCTGTGGCGGGGAAGTGCAAACGTACACGTTTTCGGCCGAAAACGCGTTTTCTGGCGAAAACGCACACCACGGCTCTTTCTGAGAAAAAGCAAGCACGGAGGACGAGAATCGCTTTTGCCCTGCGTAGCGTTCCGGGCAGCGGGTAGAACCAGGCAGAGAATTCCCGGCTAGCAGCTTCCCTGTGGCCGGGAAGTGCAAACGTACACGTTTTCCGCCGAAAACGCGTTTTCAGGCGAAAACGCACACCACGGCTCTTTCTGAGAAAAAGCAAGCACGGAGGACGAGAATCGCTTTTGCCCTGCGTAGTGTTCCGGGCAGCGGGTAGAACCAGGCAGAGAATTCCCGGCTAGCAGCTTCCCTGTGGCCGGGAAGTGCAAACGTACACGTTTTCGGCCGAAAACGCATTTTGCTGCGAAAACGCACACCACGGCTCTTTCTGAGAAAAAGCAAGCACGGAGGACGAGAATCGCTTTTGCCCTGCGTAGCGTTCTGAGCAGCGGGTAGAAATAGGCAGCGAATTGCCGGCTAGCAGCTTCCCTGTGGCGGGGAAGTGCAAACGTACACGTTTTCGGGAGAAAACGCGTTTTCTGGCGAAAACGCACACCACGGCTCTTTCTGAGAAAAAGCAAGCACGGAGGACGAGAATCGCTTTTGCCCTGCGTAGCGTTCCGGGCAGCGGGTAGAACCAGGCAGAGAATTCACGTCTAGCATCTTCCCTGTGGCCGGGAAGTGCAAACGTACACGTTTTCGGCCGAAAACGCGTTTTCAGGCGAAAACGCAACACCACGGCTCTTTCTGAGAAAAAACAAGCACGGAGGACGAGAATCGCTTTTGCCCTGCGTAGTGTTCCGGGCAGCGGGTAGAACCAGGCAGAGAATTCCCGGCTAGCAGCTTCCCTGTGGCCCGGAAGTGCAAACGTACACGTTTTCGGCCGAAAACGCGTTTTCCCACGAAAACGCACACCATGGCTCTTTCTGAGAAAAAGCAAGCACGGAGGACGAGAATCGCTTTTGCCCTGCGTAGCGTTCCGGGCAGCGGGTAGAACCAGGCAGAGAATTCCCGGCTAGCAGCTTCCCTGTGGCCGGGAAGTGCAAACGTACACGTTTTCGGCCGAAAACGCGTTTTCCGGCGAAATCGCACACCACGGCTCTTTCTGAGAAAAAGCAAGCACGGAGGACGAGAATCGCTTTTGCCCTGCGTAGCGTTCTGAGCAGCGGGTAGAAATAGGCAGCGAATTGCCGGCTAGCAGCTTCCCTGTGGCCGGGAAGTGAAAACGTACACGTTTTCGGCCGAAAACGCGTTTTCAAGCGAAAACGCACACCATGGCTCTTTCTGAGAAAAAGCAAGCACGGAGGACGAGAATCGCTTTTGCCCTGCGTAGCGTTCCGGGCAGCGGGTAGAACCAGGCAGAGAATTCCCGGCTAGCAGCTTCCCTGTGGCCGGGAAGTGCAAACGTACACGTTTTCGGCCGAAAACGCGTTTACCGGCGAAAACGCACACCACGGCTCTTTCTGAGAAAAAGCAAGCACGGAGGACGAGAATCGCTTTTGCCCTGAGTAGCGTTCCGGGCAGCGGGTAGAAACAGGCAGAGAATTCCCGGCTAGCAGCTTCCCTGTGGCCGGGAAGTGCAAACGTACACGTTTTCGGCCGAAATCGCGTTTTCAGGCGAAAACGCACACCACGGCTCTTTCTGAGAAAAAGCAAGCACGGAGGACGAGAATCGCTTTTGCCCTGCGTAGTGTTCCGGGCAGCGGGTAGAACCAGGCAGAGAATTGCCGGCTAGCAGCTTCCCTGTGGCCGCGAAGTGCAAACGTACACGTTTTCGGCCGAAAACGCGTTTTCCGGCGAAAACGCACACCACGGCTCTTTCTGAGAAAAAGCAAGCACGGAGGACGAGAATCGCTTTTGCCCTGCGTAGCGTTCCGGGCAGCGGGTAGAACCAGGCAGAGAATTCCCGGCTAGCAGCTTCCCTGTGGCCGGGAAGTGCAAACGTACACGTTTTCGGCCGAAATCGCGTTTTCAGGCGAAAACGCACACCACGGCTCTTTCTGAGAAAAAGCAAGCACGGAGGACGAGAATCGCTTTTGCCCTGCGTAGTGTTCCGGGCAGCGGGTAGAACCAGGCAGAGAATTGCCGGCTAGCAGCTTCCCTGTGGCCGCGAAGTGCAAACGTACACGTTTTCGGCCGAAAACGCGTTTTGCGGCGAAAACGCACACCACGGCTCTTTCTGAGAAAAAGCAAGCACGGAGGACGAGAATCGCTTTTGCCCTGCGTAGCGTTCCGGGCAGCGGGTAGAACCAGGCAGAGAATTCCCGGCTAGCAGCTTCCCTGTGGCCGGGAAGTGCAAACGTACACGTTTTCGGCCGAAAACGCGTTTTCTGGCGAAAACGCACACCACGGCTCTTTCTGAGAAAAAGCAAGCACGGAGGACGAGAATCGCTTTTGCCCTGCGTAGCGTTCCGGGCAGCGGGTAGAACCAGGCAGAGAATTCCCGGCTAGCAGCTTCCCTGTGGCCGGGAAGTGCAAACGTACACGTTTTCGGCCGAAAAAGCGTTTTCCGGCGAAAACGCACACCACGGCTCTTTCTGAGAAAAAGCAAGCACGGAGGACGAGAATCGCTTTTGCCCTGCGTAGCGTTCCGGGCAGCGGGTAGAACCAGGCAGAGAATTCCCGGCTAGCAGCTTCCCTGTGGCCGGGAAGTGCAAACGTACACGTTTTCGGCCGAAAACGCGTTTTCAGGCGAAAACGCACACCACGGCTCTTTCTGAGAAAAAGCAAGCACGGAGGACGAGAATCGCTTTTGCCCTGCGTAGCGTTCCTGGCAGCGGGTAGAACCAGGCAGAGAATTCCCGGCTAGCAGCTTCCCTGTGGCGGGGAAGTGCAAACGTACACGTTTTCGGCCGAAAACGCGTTTTGCGGCGAAAAAGCACACCACGGCTCTTTCTGAGAAAAAGCAAGCACGGAGGACGAGAATCGCTTTTGCCCTGCGTAGCGTTCCGGGCAGCGGGTAGAACCAGGCAGAGAATTCCCGGCTAGCAGCTTCCCTGTGGCCGGGAAGTGCAAACGTACACGTTTTCGTCCGGAAACGCGTTTTCCCGCGAAAACGCACACCACGGCTCTTTCTGAGAAAAAGCAAGCACGGAGGACGAGAATCGCTTTTGCCCTGCGTAGCGTTCCGGGCAGCGGGTAGAACCAGGCAGAGAATTCCCGGCTAGCAGCTTCCCTGTGGCCGGGAAGTGCAAACGTACACGTTTTCGGCTGAAAACGCGTTTTCTGGCGAAAACGCACACCACGGCTCTTTCTGAGAAAAAGCAAGCACGGAGGACGAGAATCGCTTTTGCCCTGCGTAGCGTTCCGGGCAGCGGGTAGAACCAGGCAGAGAATTCCCGGCTAGCAGCTTCCCTGTGGCCGGGAAGTGCAAACGTACACGTTTTCGGCCGAAAACGCGTTTACCGGCGAAAAAGCACACCACGGCTCTTTCTGAGAAAGAGCAAGCATGGAGGACGGAATCGCTTTTGCCCTGCGTAGCGTTCCTGGCAGCGGGTAGAACCAGGCAGAGAATTCCCGGCTAGCAGCTTCCCTGTGGCGGGGAAGTGCAAACGTACACGTTTTCGGCCGAAAACGCGTTTTGCGGCGAAAAAGCACACCACGGCTCTTTCTGAGAAAAAGCAAGCACGGAGGACGAGAATCGCTTTTGCCCTGCGTAGCGTTCCAGGCAGCGGGTAGAACCAGGCAGAGAATTCCCGTCTAGCATCTTCCCTGTGGCGGGGAAGTGCAAACGTACACGTTTTCGGCCGAAAACGCGTTTTCCGACGAAAACGAACACCACGGCTCTTTCTGAGAAAAAGCAAGCACGGAGGACGAGAATCGCTTTTGCCCTGCGTAGCGTTCCGGGCAGCGGGTAGAACCAGGCAGAGAATTCCCGGCTAGCAGCTTCCCTGTGGCCGGGAAGTGCAAACGTACACGTTTTCGGCCGGAAACGAGTTTTCCGGCGAAAACGCACACCACGGCTCTTTCTGAGAAAAAGCAAGCACGGAGGACGAGAATCGCTTTTGCCCTGCGTAGCGTTCCGGGCAGAGGGTAGAAACAGGCAGAGAATTCCCGGCTAGCAGCTTCCCTGTGGCGGGGAAGTGCAAACGTACACGTTTTCGGCCGAAAACGCGTTTTCCGGCGAAAACGCACACCACGGCTCTTTCTGAGAAAAAGCAAGCACGGAGGACGAGAATCGCTTTTGCCCTGCGTAGCGTTCCGGGCAGCGGGTGGAACCAGGCAGAGAATTCCCGGCTAGCAGCTTCCCTGTGGCGGGGAAGTGCAAACGTACACGTTTTCGGCCGAAAACGCGTTTTATGGCGAAAACGCACACCACGGCTCTTTCTGAGAAAAAGCAAGCAAAGAGGACGAGAATCGCTTTTGCCCTGCGTAGCGTTCCGGGCAGCGGGTAGAACCAGGCAGAGAATTCCCGGCTAGCAGCTTCCCTGTGGCGGGGAAGTGCAAACGTACACGTTTTCGGCCGAAAGCGCGTTTTCCGGTGAAAACGCACACCACGGCTCTTTCTGAGAAAAAGCAAGCACGGAGGACGAGAACCGCTTTTGCCCTGCGTAGCGTTCCGGGCAGCGGGTAGAACCAGGCAGAGAATTCCCGTCTAGCAGCTTCCCTGTGGCGGGGAAGTGCAAACGTACACGTTTTCGGCCGAAAACGCGTTTTCTGGCGAAAACGCACACCACGGCTCTTTCAGAGAAAAAGCAAGCACGGAGGACGAGAATCGCTTTTGCCCTGCGTAGCGTTCCGGGCAGCGGGTAGAACCAGGCAGAGAATTCCCGGCTAGCAGCTTGCCTGTGGCCGGGAAGTGCCAAGGTACACCTTTTCGGCAGAAAACGCGTTTTCTGGCGAAAACGCACACCACGGCTCTTTCTGAGAAAAAGCAAGCACGGAGGACGAGAATCGCTTTTGCCCTGCGTAGCGTTCCGGGCAGCGGGTAGAACCAGGCAGAGAATTCCCGGCTAGCAGCTTCCCTGTGGCCGGGAAGTGCAAACGTACACGTTTTCGGCCGAAAACGCGTTTTCCCGCGAAAACGCACACCACGGATCTTTCTGAGAAAAAGCAAGCATGGAGGACGAGAATCGCTTTTGCCCTGCGTAGCGTTCTGAGCAGCGGGTAGAAATAGGCAGCGAATTGCCGGCTAGCGGCTTCCCTGTGGCCGGGAAGTGCAAACGTACACGTTTTCGGCCGAAAACGCGTTTTCCAGCGAAAAAGCACACCACGGCTCTTTCTCAGATAAAGCAAGCACGGAGGACGAGAATCGCTTTTGCCCTGCGTAGCGTTCCGGGCAGCGGGTAGAACCAGGCAGAGAATTCCCGGCTAGCAGCTTCCCTGTGGCGGGGAAGTGCAAACGTACACGTTTTCGGCCGAAAACGCTTTTACCGGCGAAAACGCACACCACGGCTCTTTCTGAGAAAAAGCAAGCACGGAGGACGAGAATCGCTTTTGCCCTGCGTAGCGTTCCGGGCAGCAGGTAGAACCAGGCAGAGAATTCCCGGCTAGCAGCTTCCCTGTGGCGGGGAAGTGCAAACGTACACGTTTTCGGCCGAAAACGCGTTTTCTGGCGAAAACGCACACCACGGCTCTTTCTGAGAAAAAGCAAGCACGGAGGACGAGACTCGCTTTTGCCCTGCGTAGTGTTCCGGGCAGCGGGTAGAACCAGGCAGAGAATTCCCGGCTAGCAGCTTCCCTGTGGCCGGGAAGTGCAAACGTACACGTTTTCGCCGAAAACGCGTTTTCCGGCGAAAACGCACAATACGGCTCTTTCTGAGAAAAAGCAAGCACGGAGGACGAGAATCGCTTTTACCCTGCGTAGCGTTCCGGGCAGCGGGTAGAACCAGGCAGAGAATTCCCGGCTAGCAGCTTGCCTGTGGCCGGGAAGTGCAAAGGTACACCTTTTCGGCAGAAAACGCGTTTACCGGCGAAAACGCACACCACGGCTCTTTCTGAGAAAAAGCAAGCACGGAGGACGAGAATCGCTTTTGCCCTGCGTAGCGTTCCGGGCAGCGGGTAGAACCAGGCAGAGAATTCCCGGCTATCAGCTTCTCTGTGGCCGGGAAGTGCAAACGTACACGTTTTCGGCCGGAAACGCGTTTTCCCGCGAAAACGCACACCACGGCTCTTTCTGAGAAAAAGCAAGCACGGAGGACGAGAATCGCTTTTGCCCTGCGTAGCGTTCCGGGCAGCGGGTAGAACCAGGCAGAGAATTCCCGGCTAGCGGCTTCCCTGTGGCGGGGAAGTGCAAACGTACACGTTTTCGGCAGAAAACGCGTTTTCCGGCGAAAACGCACACCACGGCTCTTTCTGAGAAAAAGCAAGCATGGAGGACGAGAATCGCTTTTGCCCTGCGTAGCGTTCTGAGCAGCGGGTAGAAATAGGCAGCGAATTGCCGGCTAGCAGCTTCCCTGTGGCCGGGAAGTGCAAACGTACACGTTTTCGGCCGAAAACGCGTTTTCCGGCGAAAAAGCACACCACGGCTCTTTCTGAGAAAAAGCAAGCACGGAGGACGAGAATCGCTTTTGCCCTGCGTAGCGTTCCGGGCAGCGGGTAGAACCAGGCAGAGAATTCCCGTCTAGCAGCTTCCATGTGGCGGGGAAGTGCAAACGTACACGTTTTCGGCCGAAAACGCGTTTTCCGGCGAAAACGCACACCACGGCTCTTTCTGAGAAAAAGCAAGCACGGAGGACGAGAATCGCTTTTGCCCTGCGTAGCGTTCCGGGCAGCGGGTAGAACCAGGCAGAGAATTCCCGGTTAGCAGCTTCCCTGTGGCCGGGAAGTGCAAACGTACACGTTTTCGGCCGAAAACACGTTTTCCGGCGAAAACGCACACCACGGCTCTTTCTGAGAAAAAGCAAGCACGGAGGACGAGAATCGCTTTTGCCCTGCGTAGCGTTCCGGGCAGCGGGTAGAACCAGGCAGCGAATTGCCGGCTAGCAGCTTCCCTGTGGCCGCGAAGTGCAAACGTACACGTTTTCGGCCGAAAACGCGTTTTCCGGCGAAAACGCACACCACGGCTCTTTCTGAGAAAAAGCAAGCACGGAGGACGAGAATCGCTTTTGCCCTGCGTAGCGTTCCGGGCAGCGGGTAGAACCAGGCAGAGAATTCCCGGCTAGCAGCTTCCCTGTGGCCGGGAAGTGCAAACGTACACGTTTTCGGCCGAAATCGCGTTTTCAGGCGAAAACGCACACCACGGCTCTTTCTGAGAAAAAGCAAGCACGGAGGACGAGAATCGCTTTTGCCCTGCGTAGTGTTCCGGGCAGCGGGTAGAACCAGGCAGAGAATTGCCGGCTAGCAGCTTCCCTGTGGCCGCGAAGTGCAAACGTACACGTTTTCGGCCGAAAACGCGTTTTCCGGCGAAAACGCACACCACGGCTCTTTCTGAGAAAAAGCAAGCACGGAGGACGAGAATCGCTTTTGCCCTGCGTAGCGTTCCGGGCAGCGGGTAGAACCAGGCAGAGAATTCCCGGCTAGCAGCTTCCCTGTGGCCGGGAAGTGCAAACGTACACGTTTTCGTCCGAAAACGCGTTTTCCCGCGAAAACGCACACCACGGCTCTTTCTGAGAAAAAGCAAGCACGGAGGACGAGAATCGCTTTTGCCCTGCGTAGCGTTCCGGGCAGCGGGTAGAACCAGGCAGAGAATTCCCGGCTAGCAGCTTCCCTGTGGCCGGGAAGTGCAAACGTACACGTTTTCGGCCGAAAACGCGTTTTCTAGCGAAAACGCACACCACGGCTCTTTCTGAGAAAAAGCAAGCACGGAGGACGAGAATCGCTTTTGCCCTGCGTAGCGTTCCGGGCAGCGGGTAGAACCAGGCAGAGAATTCCCGGCTAGCAGCTTCCCTGTGGCCGGGAAGTGCAAACGTACACGTTTTCGGCCGAAAACGCGTTTTCCAGCGAAAACGCACACCACGGCTCTTTCTGAGAAAAAGCAAGCACGGAGGACGAGAATCGCTTTTGCCCTGCGTAGCGTTCCTGGCAGCGGGTAGAACCAGGCAGAGAATTCCCGGCTAGCAGCTTCCCTGTGGCGGGGAAGTGCAAACGTACACGTTTTCGGCCGAAAACGCGTTTTGCGGCGAAAAAGCACACCACGGCTCTTTCTGAGAAAAAGCAAGCACGGAGGACGAGAATCGCTTTTGCCCTGCGTAGCGTTCCGGGCAGCGGGTAGAACCAGGCAGAGAATTCCCGGCTAGCAGCTTCCCTGTGGCCGGGAAGTGCAAACGTACACGTTTTCGTCCGAAAACGCGTTTTCCGGCGAAAACGCACACCACGGCTCTTTCTGAGAAAAAGCAAGCACGGAGGACGAGAATCGCTTTTGCCCTGCGTAGCGTTCCGGGCAGCGGGTAGAACCAGGCAGAGAATTCCCGGCTAGCAGCTTCCCTGTGGCCGGGAAGTGCAAACGTACACGTTTTCGGCTGAAAACGCGTTTTCTGGCGAAAACGCACACCACGGCTCTTTCTGAGAAAAAGCAAGCACGGAGGACGAGAATCGCTTTTGCCCTGCGTAGCGTTCCGGGCAGCGGGTAGAACCAGGCAGAGAATTCCCGGCTAGCAGCTTCCCTGTGGCCGGGAAGTGCAAACGTACACGTTTTCGGCCGAAAACGCGTTTACCGGCGAAAAAGCACACCACGGCTCTTTCTGAGAAAAAGCAAGCATGGAGGACGAGAATCGCTTTTGCCCTGCGTAGCGTTCCTGGCAGCGGGTAGAACCAGGCAGAGAATTCCCGGCTAGCAGCTTCCCTGTGGCGGGGAAGTGCAAACGTACACGTTTTCGGCCGAAAACGCGTTTTGCGGCGAAAAAGCACACCACGGCTCTTTCTGAGAAAAAGCAAGCACGGAGGACGAGAATCGCTTTTGCCCTGCGTAGCGTTCCGGGCAGCGGGTAGAACCAGGCAGAGAATTCCCGTCTAGCATCTTCCCTGTGGCGGGGAAGTGCAAACGTACACGTTTTCGGCCGAAAACGCGTTTTCCGACGAAAACGAACACCACGGCTCTTTCTGAGAAAAAGCAAGCACGGAGGACGAGAATCGCTTTTGCCCTGCGTAGCGTTCCGGGCAGCGGGTAGAACCAGGCAGAGAATTCCCGGCTAGCAGCTTCCCTGTGACGGGGAAGTGCAAACGTACATGTTTTCGCCGAAAACGCGTTTTCCGGCGAAAACGCACACCACGGCTCTTTCTGAGAAAAAGCAAGCACGGAGGACGAGAATCGCTTTTGCCCTGCGTAGCGTTCCGGGCAGCGGGTAGAACCAGGCAGAGAATTCCCGGCTAGCAGCTTCCCTGTGGCCGGGAAGTGCAAACGTACACGTTTTCGGCCGAAAACACGTTTTCCGGCGAAAAAGCACACCACGGCTCTTTCTGAGAAAAAGCAAGCACGGAGGACGAGAATCGCTTTTGCCCTGCGTAGCGTTCCGGGCAGCGGGTAGAACCAGGCAGAGAATTCCCGGCTAGCAGCTTGCCTGTGGCCGGGAAGTGCAAAGGTACACCTTTTCGGCAGAAAACGCGTTTTCTGGCGAAAACGCACACCACGGCTCTTTCTGAGAAAAAGCAAGCATGGAGGACGAGAATCGCTTTTGCCCTGCGTAGCGTTCTGAGCAGCGGGTAGAAATAGGCAGCGAATTGCCGGCTAGCGGCTTCCCTGTGGCCGGGAAGTGCAAACGTACACGTTTTCGGCCGAAAACGCGTTTTCCAGCGAAAAAGCACACCACGGCTCTTTCTGAGATAAAGCAAGCACGGAGGACGAGAATCGCTTTTGCCCTGCGTAGCGTTCCGGGCAGCGGGTAGAACCAGGCAGAGAATTCCCGGCTAGCAGCTTCCCTGTGGCGGGGAAGTGCAAACGTACACGTTTTCGGCCGAAAACGCTTTTACCGGCGAAAACGCACACCACGGCTCTTTCTGAGAAAAAGCAAGCACGGAGGACGAGAATCGCTTTTGCCCTGCGTAGCGTTCCGGGCAGCGGGTAGAACCAGGCAGAGAATTCCCGGCTAGCAGCTTCCCTGTGGCGGGGAAGTGCAAACGTACACGTTTTCGGCCGAAAACGCGTTTTCTGGCGAAAACGCACACCACGGCTCTTTCTGAGAAAAAGCAAGCACGGAGGACGAGACTCGCTTTTGCCCTGCGTAGTGTTCCGGGCAGCGGGTAGAACCAGGCAGAGAATTCCCGGCTAGCAGCTTCCCTGTGGCCGGGAAGTGCAAACGTACACGTTTTCGCCGAAAACGCGTTTTCCGGCGAAAACGCACAATACGGCTCTTTCTGAGAAAAAGCAAGCACGGAGGACGAGAATCG
The DNA here is from genome assembly GCF_965140245.1 of Athene noctua. NCBI lineage: Eukaryota > Metazoa > Chordata > Aves > Strigiformes > Strigidae > Athene > Athene noctua. Next base: position 289,103 of record NW_027437610.1, on the reverse strand, counting down.
CTTTTGCCCTGCGTAGCGTTCCGGGCAGCGGGTAGAACCAGGCAGAGAATTCCCGGCTAGCAGCTTGCCTGTGGCCGGGAAGTGCAAAGGTACACCTTTTCGGCAGAAAACGCGTTTTCTGGCGAAAACGCACACCACGGCTCTTTCTGAGAAAAAGCAAGCACGGAGGACGAGAATCGCTTTTGCCCTGCGTAGCGTTCCGGGCAGCGGGTAGAACCAGGCAGAGAATTCCCGGCTAGCAGCTTCCCTGTGGCGGGGAAGTGCAAACGTACACGTTTTCGGCCGAAAACACGTTTTCCGGCGAAAAAGCACACCACGGCTCTTTCTGAGAAAAAGCAAGCACGGAGGACGAGAATCGCTTTTGCCCTGCGTAGCGTTCCGGGCAGCGGGTAGAACCAGGCAGAGAATTCCCGTCTAGCAGCTTCCATGTGGCCGGGAAGTGCAAACGTACACGTTTTCGGCCGAAAACGCGTTTTCCGGCGAAAACGCACACCACGGCTCTTTCTGAGAAAAAGCAAGCACGGAGGACGAGAATCGCTTTTGCCCTGCGTAGCGTTCCGGGCAGCGGGTAGAACCAGGCAGCGAATTGCCGGCTAGCAGCTTCCCTGTGGCCGGGAAGTGCAAACGTACACGTTTTCGCCGAAAACGCGTTTTCCGGCGAAAACGCACACCACGGCTCTTTCTGAGAAAAAGCAAGCACGGAGGACGAGAATCGCTTTTGCCCTGCGTAGCGTTCCGGGCAGGGGGTAGAACCAGGCAGAGAATTCCCGGCTAGCAGCTTCCCTGTGGCCGGGAAGTGCAAACGTACACGTTTTCGGCCGAAAACACGTTTTCCGGCGAAAACGCACACCACGGCTCTTTCTGAGAAAAAGCAAGCACGGAGGACGAGAATCGCTTTTGCCCTGCGTAGCGTTCCGGGCAGCGGGTAGAACCACGCAGAGAATTCCCGGCTAGCAGCTTGCCTGTGGCCGGGAAGTGCAAAGGTACACCTTTTCGGCAGAAAACGCGTTTTCCGGCGAAAACGCACACCACGGCTCTTTCTGAGAAAAAGCAAGCACGGAGGACGAGAATCGCTTTTGCCCTGCGTAGCGTTCCGGGCAGCGGGTAGAACCAGGCAGAGAATTCCCGGCTAGCAGCTTCCCTGTGGCCGGGAAGTGCAAAGGTACACCTTTTCGGCCGAAAACGCGTTTTCCCACGAAAACGCACACCACGGCTCTTTCTGAGAAAAAGCAAGCACGGAGGACGAGAATCGCTTTTGCCCTGCGTAGCGTTCCGGGCAGCGGGTAGAACCAGGCAGAGAATTCCCGGCTAGCAGCTTCCCTGTGGCCGGGAAGTGCAAACGTACACGTTTTCGGCCGAAAACGCGTTTTCTGGCGAAAACGCACACCACGGCTCTTTCTGAGAAAAAGCAAGCACGGAGGACGAGAATCGCTTTTGCCCTGCGTAGCGTTCCGGGCAGCGGGTAGAACCAGGCAGAGAATTCCCGGCTAGCAGCTTCCCTGTGGCCGGGAAGTGCAAACGTACACGTTTTCGGCCGAAAACGCGTTTTCCGGCGAAAACGCACACCACGGCTCTTTCTGAGAAAAAGCAAGCATGGAGGACGAGAATCGCTTTTGCCCTGCGTAGCGTTCTGAGCAGCGGGTAGAAATAGGCAGCGAATTGCCGGCTAGCAGCTTCCCTGTGGCCGGGAAGTGCAAACGTACACGTTTTCGGCCGAAAACGCGTTTTCCGGCGAAAAAGCACACCATGGCTCTTTCTGAGAAAAAGCAAGCACGGAGGACGAGAATCGCTTTTGCCCTGCGTAGCGTTCCTGGCAGCGGGTAGAACCAGGCAGAGAATTCCCGTCTAGCAGCTTCCCTGTGGCGGGGAAGTGCAAACGTACACGTTTTCGGCCGAAAACGCGTTTTCCGGCGAAAACGCACACCACGGCTCTTTCTGAGAAAAAGCAAGCACGGAGGACGAGAATCGCCTTTGCCCTGCGTAGCGTTCCGGGCAGCGGGTAGAACCAGGCAGAGAATTCCCGGCTAGCAGCTTCCCTGTGGCGGGGAAGTGCAAACGTACACGTTTTCGGCCGAAAACGCGTTTTCCCGCGAAAACGCACACCACGGCTCTTTCTGAGAAAAAGCAAGCATGGAGGACGAGAATCGCTTTTGCCCTGCGTAGCGTTCTGAGCAGCGGGTAGAAATAGGCAGCGAATTGCCGGCTAGCAGCTTCCCTGTGGCCGGGAAGTGCAAACGTACACGTTTTCGGCCGAAAACGCGTTTTCCGGCGAAAAAGCACACCACGGCTCTTTCTGAGAAAAAGCAAGCACGGAGGACGAGAATCGCTTTTGCCCTGCGTAGCGTTCCTGGCAGCGGGTAGAACCAGGCAGAGAATTCCCGTCTAGCAGCTTCCCTGTGGCGGGGAAGTGCAAACGTACACGTTTTCGGCCGAAAACGCGTTTTCCGGCGAAAACGCACACCACGGCTCTTTCTGAGAAAAAGCAAGCACGGAGGACGAGAATCGCTTTTGCCCTGCGTAGCGTTCCGGGCAGCGGGTAGAACCAGGCAGAGAATTCCCGGCTAGCAGCTTCCCTGTGGCCGGGAAGTGCAAACGTACACGTTTTCGCCGAAAACGCGTTTTCCGGCGAAAACGCACACCACGGCTCTTTCTGAGAAAAAGCAAGCACGGAGGACGAGAATCGCTTTTGCCCTGCGTAGCGTTCCGGGCAGCGGGTAGAACCAGGCAGAGAATTCCCGGCTAGCAGCTTCCCTGTGGCCGGGAAGTGCAAACGTACACGTTTTCGGCCGAAAACACGTTTTCCGGCGAAAACGCACACCACGGCTCTTTCTGAGAAAAAGCAAGCACGGAGGACGAGAATCGCTTTTGCCCTGCGTAGCGTTCCGGGCAGCGGGTAGAACCACGCAGAGAATTCCCGGCTAGCAGCTTGCCTGTGGCCGGGAAGTGCAAAGGTACACCTTTTCGGCAGAAAACGCGTTTTCCGGCGAAAACGCACACCACGGCTCTTTCTGAGAAAAAGCAAGCACGGAGGACGAGAATCGCTTTTGCCCTGCGTAGCGTTCCGGGCAGCGGGTAGAACCAGGCAGAGAATTCCCGGCTAGCAGCTTCCCTGTGGCCGGGAAGTGCAAACGTACACGTTTTCGGCCGAAAACGCGTTTTCCCGCGAAAACGCACACCACGGCTCTTTCTGAGAAAAAGCAAGCACGGAGGACGAGAATCGCTTTTGCCCTGCGTAGCGTTCCGGGCAGCGGGTAGAACCAGGCAGAGAATTCCCGGCTAGCAGCTTCCCTGTGGCGGGGAAGTGCAAACGTACACGTTTTCGGCCGAAAACGCGTTTTCCGGCGAAAACGCACACCACGGCTCTTTCTGAGAAAAAGCAAGCATGGAGGACGAGAATCGCTTTTGCCCTGCGTAGCGTTCTGAGCAGCGGGTAGAAATAGGCAGCGAATTGCCGGTTAGCAGCTTCCCTGTGGCCGGGAAGTGCAAACGTACACGTTTTCGGCCGAAAACGCGTTTTCCGGCGAAAAAGCACAGCATGGCTCTTTCTGAGAAAAAGCAAGCACGGAGGACGAGAAACGCTTTTGCCCTGCGTAGCGTTCCGGGCAGGGGGTAGAACCAGGCAGAGAATTCCCGTCTAGCAGCTTCCCTGTGGCGGGGAAGTGCAAACGTACACGTTTTCGGCCGAAAACGCGTTTTCCGGCGAAAACGCACACCACGGCTCTTTCTGAGAAAAAGCAAGCACGGAGGACGAGAATCGCTTTTGCCCTGCGTAGCGTTCCGGGCAGCGGGTAGAACCAGGCAGAGAATTCCCGGCTAGCAGCTTCCCTGTGGCGGGGAAGTGCAAACGTACACGTTTTCGCCGAAAACACGTTTTCCGGCGAAAACGCACACCACGGCTCTTTCTGAGAAAAAGCAAGCACGGAGGACGAGAATCGCTTTTGCCCTGCGTAGCGTTCCGGGCAGCGGGTAGAACCAGGCAGAGAATTCCCGTCTAGCAGCTTCCCTGTGGCCGGGAAGTGCAAACGTACACGTTTTCGGCCGAAAACGCGTTTTCCGGCGAAAACGCACACCACGGCTCTTTCTGAGAAAAAGCAAGCACGGAGGACGAGAATCGCTTTTGCCCTGCGTAGCGTTACGGGCAGCGGGTAGAACCAGGCAGAGACTTCCCGGCTAGCAGCTTCCCTGTGGCGGGGAAGTGCAAACGTACACGTTTTCGGCCGAAAACGCGTTTTCCCGCGAAAACGCACACCACGGCTCTTTCTGAGAAAAAGCAAGCACGGAGGACGAGAATCGCTTTTGCCCTGCGTAGCGTTCTGAGCAGCGGGTAGAAATAGGCAGCGAATTGCCGGCTAGCAGTTTCCCTGTGGCCGGGAAGTGCTAACGTACACGTTTTCGGCCGAAAACGCGTTTTCCGGTGAAAAAGCACACCATGGCTCTTTCTGAGAAAAAGCAAGCACGGAGGACGAGAATCGCTTTTGCCCTGCGTAGCGTTCCTGGCAGCGGGTAGAACCAGGCAGAGAATTCCCGGCTAGCAGCTTCCCTGTGGCCGGGAAGTGCAAACGTACACGTTTTCGGCCGAAAACGCGTTTTCCGGCGAAAACGCACACCATGGCTCTTTCTGAGATAAAGCAAGCACGGAGGACGAGAATCGATTTTGCCCTGCGTAGCGTTCCGGGCAGCGGGTAGAACCAGGCAGAGAATTCCCGGCTAGCAGCTTCCCTGTGGCCGGGAAGTGCAAACGTACACGTTTTCGGCCGAAAACGCGTTTTCCGGCGAAAACGCACACCACGGCTCTTTCTGAGAAAAAGCAAGCATGGAGGACGAGAATCGCTTTTGCCCTGCGTAGCGTTCTGAGCAGCGGGTAGAAATAGGCAGCGAATTGCCGGCTAGCAGCTTCCCTGTGGCCGGGAAGTGCAAACGTACACGTTTTCGGCCGAAAACGCGTTTTCCGGCGAAAAAGCACACCATGGCTCTTTCTGAGAAAAAGCAAGCACGGAGGACGAGAATCGCTTTTGCCCTGCGTAGCGTTCCGGGCAGCGGGTAGAACCAGGCAGAGAATTCCCGGCTAGCAGCTTCCCTGTGGCGGGGAAGTGCAAACGTACACGTTTTCGGCCGAAAACGCGTTTTCCGGCGAAAACGCACACCACGGCTCTTTCTGAGAAAAAGCAAGCACGGAGGACGAGAATCGCTTTTGCCCTGCGTAGCGTTCCGGGCAGCGGGTAGAACCAGGCAGAGAATTCCCGGCTAGCAGCTTCCCTGTGGCCGGGAAGTGCAAACGTACACGTTTTCGGCCGAAAACGCGTTTTCCCGCGAAAACGCACACCACGGCTCTTTCTGAGAAAAAGCAAGCACGGAGGACGAGAATCGCTTTTGCCCTGCGTAGCGTTCCGGGCAGCGGGTAGAACCAGGCAGAGAATTCCCGGCTAGCAGCTTCCCTGTGGCGGCGAAGTGCAAACGTACAGGTTTTCGGCCCAAAACGCGTTTACCGGCGAAAAAGCACACCACGGCTCTTTCTGAGAAAAAGCAAGCACGGAGGACGAGAATCGCTTTTGCCCTGCGTAGCGTTCCGGGCAGCGGGTAGAACCAGGCAGAGAATTCCCGTCTAGCAGCTTCCCTGTGGCCGGGAAGTGCAAACGTACACGTTTTCGGCCGAAAACGCGTTTTCCGGCGAAAACGCACACCACGGCTCTTTCTGAGAAAAAGCAAGCACGGAGGACGAGAATCGCTTTTGCCCTGCGTAGCGTTACGAGCAGCGGGTAGAACCAGGCAGAGAATTCCCGGCTAGCAGCTTCCCTGTGGCGGGGAAGTGCAAACGTACACGTTTTCGGCCGAAAACGCGTTTTCCGGCGAAAACGCACACCACGGCTCTTTCTGAGAAAAAGCAAGCACGGAGGACGAGAATCGCTTTTGCCCTGCGTAGCGTTCTGAGCAGCGGGTAGAAATAGGCAGCGAATTGCCGGCTAGCAGTTTCCCTGTGGCCGGGAAGTGCTAACGTACACGTTTTCGGCCGAAAACGCGTTTTCCGGTGAAAAAGCACACCATGGCTCTTTCTGAGAAAAAGCAAGCACGGAGGACGAGAATCGATTTTGCCCTGCGTAGCGTTCCGGGCAGCGGGTAGAACCAGGCAGAGAATTCCCGGCTAGCAGCTTCCCTGTGGCGGGGAAGTGCAAACGTACACGTTTTCGGCCGAAAACGCGTTTTCCGGCGAAAGCGCACACCACGGCTCTTTCTGAGAAAAAGCAAGCATGGAGGACGAGAATCGCTTTTGCCCTGCGTAGCGTTCTGAGCAGCGGGTAGAAATAGGCAGCGAATTGCCGGCTAGCAGCTTCCCTGTGGCCGGGAAGTGCAAACGTATTCGTTTTCGGCCGAAAACGCGTTTTCCGGCGAAAAAGCACACCATGGCTCTTTCTGAGAAAAAGCAAGCACGGAGGACGAGAATCGCTTTTGCCCTGCGTAGCGTTCCGGGCAGCGGGTAGAACCAGGCAGAGAATTCCCGTCTAGCAGCTTCCCTGTGGCGGGGAAGTGCAAACGTACACGTTTTCGGGCGAAAACGCGTTTTCCCGCGAAAACGCACACCACGGCTCTTTCTGAGAAAAAGCAAGCACGGAGGACGAGAATCGCTTTTGCCCTGCGTAGCGTTCCGGGCAGCGGGTAGAACCAGGCAGAGAATTCCCGGCTAGCAGCTTCCCTGTGGCCGGGAAGTGCAAACGTACACGTTTTCGGCCGAAAACGCGTTTTCCCGCGAAAACGCACACCACGGCTCTTTCTGAGAAAAAGCAAGCACGGAGGACGAGAATCGCTTTTGCCCTGCGTAGCGTTCCGGGCAGCGGGTAGAACCAGGCAGAGAATTCCCGGCTAGCAGCTTCCCTGTGGCGGGGAAGTGCAAACGTACACGTTTTCGCCGAAAACACGTTTTCCGGCGAAAACGCACACCACGGCTCTTTCTGAGAAAAAGCAAGCACGGAGGACGAGAATCGCTTTTGCCCTGCGTAGCGTTCCGGGCAGCGGGTAGAACCAGGCAGAGAATTCCCGTCTAGCAGCTTCCCTGTGGCCGGGAAGTGCAAACGTACACGTTTTCGGCCGAAAACGCGTTTTCCGGCGAAAACGCACACCACGGCTCTTTCTGAGAAAAAGCAAGCACGGAGGACGAGAATCGCTTTTGCCCTGCGTAGCGTTACGGGCAGCGGGTAGAACCAGGCAGAGAATTCCCGGCTAGCAGCTTCCCTGTAGCGGGGAAGTGCAAACGTCCACGTTTTCGGCCGAAAACGCGTTTTCCCGCGAAAACGCACACCACGGCTCTTTCTGAGAAAAAGCAAGCACGGAGGACGAGAATCGCTTTTGCCCTGCGTAGCGTTCTGAGCAGCGGGTAGAAATAGGCAGCGAATTGCCGGCTAGCAGTTTCCCTGTGGCCGGGAAGTGCTAACGTACACGTTTTCGGCCGAAAACGCGTTTTCCGGCGAAAAAGCACACCATGGCTCTTTCTGAGAAAAAGCAAGCACGGAGGACGAGAATCGCTTTTGCCCTGCGTAGCGTTCCTGGCAGCGGGTAGAACCAGGCAGAGAATTCCCGGCTAGCAGCTTCCCTGTGGCCGGGAAGTGCAAACGTACACGTTTTCGGCCGAAAACGCGTTTTCCGGCGAAAACGCACACCATGGCTCTTTCTGAGATAAAGCAAGCACGGAGGACGAGAATCGATTTTGCCCTGCGTAGCGTTCCGGGCAGCGGGTAGAACCAGGCAGAGAATTCCCGGCTAGCAGCTTCCCTGTGGCGGGGAAGTGCAAATGTACACGTTTTCGGCCGAAAACGCGTTTACCGGCGAAAACGCACAGCACGGCTCTTTCTGAGAAAAAGCAAGCACGGAGGACGAGAATCGCTTTTGCCCTGCGTAGCGTTCCGGGCAGCGGGTAGAACCAGGCAGAGAATTCCCGGCTAGCAGCTTCCCTGTGGCGGGGAAGTGCAAACGTACACGTTTTCGGCCGAAAACGCGTTTTCCGGCGAAATCGCACACCACGGCTCTTTCTGAGAAAAAGCAAGCACGGAGGACGAGAATCGCTTTTGACCTGCGTAGCGTTCCGGGCAGCGGGTAGAACCAGGCAGAGAATTCCCGGCTAGCAGCTTGCCTGTGGCCGGGAATTGCAAACGTACACGTTTTCGCCGAAAATGCGTTTTCCGGCGAAAACGCACACCACGGCTCTTTCTGAGAAAAAGCAAGCACGGAGGACGAGAATCGCTTTTGCCCTGCGTAGCGTTCCGGGCAGCGGGTAGAACCAGGCAGAGAATTCCCGGCTAGCAGCTTCCCTGTGGCCGGGAAGTGCAAACGTACACGTTTTCGGCCGAAAACTCGTTTTCCGGCGAAAACGCACACCACGGCTCTTTCTGAGAAAAAGCAAGCACGGAGGACGAGAATCGCTTTTGCCCTGCGTAGCGTTCCGGGCAGCGGGTAGAACCAGGCAGAGAATTCCCGGCTAGCAGCTTGCCTGTGGCCGGGAAGTGCAAAGGTACACCTTTTCGGCAAAAAACGCGTTTTCCGGCGAAAACGCACACCACGGCTCTTTCTGAGAAAAAGCAAGCACGGAGGACGAGAATCGCTTTTGCCCTGCGTAGCGTTCCGGGCAGCGGGTAGAACCAGGCAGAGAATTCCCGGCTAGCAGCTTCCCTGTGGCCGGGAAGTGCAAACGTACACGTTTTCGGCCTAAAACGCGTTTTCCCGCGAAAATGCACACCACGGCTCTTTCTGAGAAAAAGCAAGCACGGAGGACGAGAATCGCTTTTGCCCTGCGTAGCGTTCCGGGCAGCGGGTAGAACCAGGCAGAGAATTCCCGGCTAGCAGCTTCCCTGTGGCCGGGAAGTGCTAACGTACACGTTTTCGGCCGAAAACGCGTTTTCCGGCGAAAAAGCACACCATGGCTCTTTCTGAGAAAAAGCAAGCACGGAGGACGAGAATCGCTTTTGCCCTGCGTAGCGTTCCTGGCAGCGGGTAGAACCAGGCAGAGAATTCCCGGCTAGCAGCTTCCCTGTGGCCGGGAAGTGCAAACGTACACGTTTTCAGCCGAAAACGCGTTTTCCGGCGAAAACGCACACCATGGCTCTTTCTGAGATAAAGCAAGCACGGAGGACGAGAATCGATTTTGCCCTGCGTAGCGTTCCGGGCAGCGGGTAGAACCAGGCAGAGAATTCCCGGCTAGCAGCTTCCCTGTGGCCGGGAAGTGCAAATGTACACGTTTTCGGCCGAAAACGCGTTTACCGGCGAAAACGCACAGCACGGCTCTTTCTGAGAAAAAGCAAGCACGGAGGACGAGAATCGCTTTTGCCCTGCGTAGCGTTCCGGGCAGCGGGTAGAACCAGGCAGAGAATTCCCGGCTAGCAGCTTCCCTGTGGCGGGGAAGTGCAAACGTACACGTTTTCGGCCGAAAACGCGTTTTCCGGCGAAATCGCACACCACGGCTCTTTCTGAGAAAAAGCAAGCACGGAGGACGAGAATCGCTTTTGCCCTGCGTAGCGTTCCGGGCAGCGGGTAGAACCAGGCAGAGAATTCCCGGCTAGCAGCTTGCCTGTGGCCGGGAATTGCAAACGTACACGTTTTCGCCGAAAATGCGTTTTCCGGCGAAAACGCACACCACGGCTCTTTCTGAGAAAAAGCAAGCACGGAGGACGAGAATCGCTTTTGCCCTGCGTAGCGTTCCGGGCAGCGGGTAGAACCAGGCAGAGAATTCCCGGCTAGCAGCTTCCCTGTGGCCGGGAAGTGCAAACGTACACGTTTTCGGCCGAAAACTCGTTTTCCGGCGAAAACGCACACCACGGCTCTTTCTGAGAAAAAGCAAGCACGGAGGACGAGAATCGCTTTTGCCCTGCGTAGCGTTCCGGGCAGCGGGTAGAACCAGGCAGAGAATTCCCGGCTAGCAGCTTGCCTGTGGCCGGGAAGTGCAAAGGTACACCTTTTCGGCAGAAAACGCGTTTTCCGGCGAAAACGCACACCACGGCTCTTTCTGAGAAAAAGCAAGCACGGAGGACGAGAATCGCTTTTGCCCTGCGTAGCGTTCCGGGCAGCGGGTAGAACCAGGCAGAGAATTCCCGGCTAGCAGCTTCCCTGTGGCCGGGAAGTGCAAACGTACACGTTTTCGGCCTAAAACGCGTTTTCCCGCGAAAATGCACACCACGGCTCTTTCTGAGAAAAAGCAAGCACGGAGGACGAGAATCGCTTTTGCCCTGCGTAGCGTTCCGGGCAGCGGGTAGAACCAGGCAGAGAATTGCAGGCTAGCAGCTTCCCTGTGGCCGGGAAGTGCAAACGTACACGTTTTCGGCCGAAAACGCGTTTTCCAGCGAAAACGCACACCACGGCTCTTTCTGAGAAAAAGCAAGCACGGAGGACGAGAATCGCTTTTGCCCTGCGTAGCGTTCCCGGCAGCGGGTACAACCAAGCAGAGAATTCCCGGCTAGCAGCTTACCTGTGGCGGGGAAGTGCAAACGTACACGTTTTCGGCCGAAAACGCGTTTTCTGGCGAAAACGCACACCACGGCTCTTTCTGAGAAAAAGCAAGCACGGAGGACGAGAATCGCTTTTGCCCTGCGTAGTGTTCCGGGCAGCGGGTAGAACCAGGCAGAGAATTCCCGGCTAGCAGCTTCCCTGTGGCCGGGAAGTGCAAACGTACACGTTTTCGGCCGAAAACACGTTTTCCGGCGAAAACGCACACCACGGCTCTTTCTGAGAAAAAGCAAGCACGGAGGACGAGAATCGCTTTTGCCCTGCGTAGCGTTCCGGGCAGCGGGTAGAACCAGGCAGAGAATTCCCGGCTAGCAGCTTCCCTGTGGCCGGGAAGTGCAAAGGTACACGTTTTCGGCAGAAAACGCGTTTTATGGCGAAAACGCACACCACGGCTCTTTCTGAGAAAAAGCAAGCACGGAGGACGAGAATCGCTTTTGCCCTGCGTAGCGTTCCGGGCAGCGGGTAGAACCAGGCAGAGAATTCCCGGCTAGCAGCTTCCCTGTGGCGGGGAAGTGCAAACGTACACGTTTTCGGCAGAAAACGCGTTTTATGGCGAAAACGCACACCACGGCTCTTTCTGAGAAAAAGCAAGCACGGAGGACGAGAATCGCTTTTGCCCTGCGTAGCGTTCCGGGCAGCGGGTAGAACCAGGCAGAGAATTCCCGGCTAGCAGCTTCCCTGTGGCGGGGAAGTGCAAACGTACACGTTTTCGGCCGAAAACGCGTTTTCCGGCGAAAACGCACACCACGGCTCTTTCTGAGAAAAAAGCAAGCACGGAGGACGAGAATCGCTTTTGCCCTGCGTAGCGTTCCGGGCAGCGGGTAGAACCAGGCAGAGAATTCCCGGCTAGCAGCTTCCCTGTGGCGGGGAAGTGCAAATGTACACGTTTTCGGCCGAAAACGCGTTTTCCGGCGAAAACGCACACCACGGCTCTTTCTGAGAAAAAGCAAGCACGGAGGACGAGAATCGCTTTTGCCCTGCGTAGCGTTCCGGGCAGCGGGTAGAACTAGGCAGAGAATTCCCGGCTAGCAGCTTCCCTGTGGCCGGGAAGTGCAAACGTACACGTTTTCGGCCGAAAACGCGTTTTCCGGCGAAAACGCACACCACGGCTCTTTCTGAGAAAAAGCAAGCACGGAGGACGAGAATCGCTTTTGCCCTGCGTAGCGTTCCGGGCAGCGGGTAGAACCAGGCAGCGAATTCCCTGCTATCAGCTTCCCTGTGGCGGGGAAGTGCAAACGTACACGTTTTCGGCCGAAAACGCGTTTTCCGTCGAAAACGCACACCACGGCTCTTTCTGAGAAAAAGCAAGCATGGAGGACGAGAATCGCTTTTGCCCTGCGTAGCGTTCCGGGCAGCGGGTAGAACCAGGCAGAGAATTCCCGGCTAGCAGCTTCCCTGTGGCCGGGAAGTGCAAACGTACACGTTTTCGGCCGAAAACGCGTTTTCAGGCGAAAAAGCACACCATGGCTCTTTCTGAGAAAAAGCAAGCACGGAGGACGAGAATCGCTTTTGCCCTGCGTAGCGTTCCTGGCAGCGGGTAGAACCAGGCAGAGAATTCCCGGCTAGCAGCTTCCCTGTGGCGGGGAAGTGCAAACGTACACGTTTTCGGCCGAAAACGCGTTTTCCGGCGAAAACGCACACCACGGCTCTTTCTGAGAAAAAGCAAGCACGGAGGACGAGAATCGCTTTTGCCCTGCGTAGCGTTCCGGGCAGCGGGTAGAACCAGGCAGAGAATTCCCGGCTAGCAGCTTCCCTGTGGCGGGGAAGTGCAAACGTACACGTTTTCGGCCGAAAACGCGTTTTCCGGCGAAAACGCACACCACGGCTCTTTCTGAGATAAAGCAAGCATGGAGGACGAGAATCGCTTTAGCCCTGCGTAGCGTTCTGAGCAGCGGGTAGAAATAGGCAGCGAATTGCCGGCTAGCAGCTTCCCTGTGGCCGGGAAGTGCAAACGTACACGTTTTCGGCCGAAAACGCGTTTTCCGGCGAAAAAGCACACCACGGCTCTTTCTGAGAAAAAGCAAGCACGGAGGACGAGAATCGCTTTTGCCCTGCGTAGCGTTCCTGGCAGCGGGTAGAACCAGGCAGAGAATTCCCGTCTAGCATCTTCTCTGTGGCGGGGAAGTGCAAACGTACACGTTTTCGGCCGAAAACGCGTTTTCCGGCCAAAACGCACACCACGGCTCTTTCTGAGAAAAAGCAAGCACGGAGGACGAGAATCGCTTTTGCCCTGCGTAGCGTTCCGGGCAGCGGGTAGAACCAGGCAGAGAATTCCCGGCTAGCAGCTTCCCTGTGGCCGGGAAGTGCAAACGTACACGTTTTCGGCCGAAAACGCGTTTTCCGGCGAAAACGCACACCACGGCTCTTTCTGAGAAAAAGCAAGCACGGAGGACGAGAATCGATTTTGCCCTGCGTAGCGTTCCGGGCAGCGGGTAGAACCAGGCAGAGAATTGCCGGCTAGCAGCTTCCCTGTGGCCGGGAAGTGCAAACGTACACGTTTTCGCCGAAAACACGTTTTCCGGCGAAAACGCACACCACGGCTCTTTCTGAGAAAAAGCAAGCACGGAGGACGAGAATCGCTTTTGCCCTGCGTAGCGTTCCGGGCAGCGGGTAGAACCAGGCAGAGAATTCCCGTCTAGCAGCTTCCCTGTGGCCGGGAAGTGCAAACGTACACGTTTTCGGCCGAAAACACGTTTTATGGCGAAAACGCACACCACGGCTCTTTCTGAGAAAAAGCAAGCACGGAGGACGAGAATCGCTTTTGCCCTGCGTAGCGTTCCGGGCAGCGGGTAGAAATACGCAGCGAATTGCCGGCTAGCAGCTTCCCTGTGGCCGGGAATTGCAAACGTACACGTTTTCGGCCGAAAACGCGTTTTCCGGCGAAAACGCACACCACGGCTCTTTCTGAGAAAAAGCAAGCACGGAGGACGAGAATCGCTTTTGCCCTGCGTAGCGTTCCGGACAGCGGGTAGAACAAGGCAGAGAATTCCCGGCTAGCAGCTTCCCTGTGGCGGGGAAGTGCAAATGTACACGTTTTCGGCCGAAAACGCGTTTTCCGGCGAAAACGCACACCACGGCTCTTTCTGAGAAAAAGCAAGCACGGAGGACGAGAATCGCTTTTGCCCTGCGTAGCGTTCTGAGCAGCGGGTAGAAATAGGCAGCGAATTGCCGGCTAGCAGCTTCCCTGTGGCCGGGAAGTGCAAACGTACACGTTTTCGGCCGAAAACGCGTTTTCCGGCGAAAACGCACACCACGGCTCTTTCTGAGAAAAAGCAAGCACGGAGGACGAGAATCGCTTTTGCCCTGCGTAGCGTTCCGGGCAGCGGGTAGAACCAGGCAGAGAATTCCCGGCTAGCAGCTTCCCTGTGGCCGGGAAGTGCAAACGTACACGTTTTCGGCCGAAAACGCGTTTTCCGGCGAAAACGCACACCACGGCTCTTTCTGAGAAAAAGCAAGAACGGAGGACGAGAATCGCTTTTGCCCTGCGTAGCGTTCCGGGCAGCGGGTAGAACCAGGCAGCGAATTCCCTGCTAGCAGCTTCCCTGTGGCGGGGAAGTGCAAACGTACACGTTTTCGGCCGAAAACGCGTTTACCGGGGAAAACGCACACCACGGCTCTTTCTGAGAAAAAGCAAGCATGGAGGACGAGAATCGCTTTTGCCCTGCGTAGCGTTCCGGGCAGCGGGTAGAACCAGGCAGAGAATTCCCGGCTAGCAGCTTCCCTGTGGCCGGGAAGTGCAAACGTACACGTTTTCGGCCGAAAACGCGTTTTCCGGCGAAAAAGCACACCATGGCTCTTTCTGAGATAAAGCAAGCACGGAGGACGAGAATCGCTTTTGCCCTGCGTAGCGTTCCTGGCAGCGGGTAGAACCAGGCAGAGAATTCCCGTCTAGCAGCTTCCCTGTGGCGGGGAAGTGCAAACGTACACGTTTTCGGCCGAAAACGCGTTTTCCGGCGAAAACGCACACCACGGCTCTTTCTGAGAAAAAGCAAGCACGGAGGACGAGAATCGCTTTTGCCCTGCGTAGCGTTCCGGGCAGCGGGTAGAACCAGGCAGAGAATTCCCGGCTAGCAGCTTCCCTGTGGCCGGGAAGTGCAAACGTACACGTTTTCGGCCGAAAACGCGTTTTCCCGCGAAAACGCACACCACGGCTCTTTCTGAGAAAAAGCAAGCACGGAGGACGAGAATCGCTTTTGCCCTGCGTAGCGTTCCGGACAGCGGGTAGAACAAGGCAGAGAATTCCCGGCTAGCAGCTTCCCTGTGGCGGGGAAGTTCAAATGTACACGTTTTCGGCCGAAAACGCGTTTTCCGGCGAAAACGCACACCACGGCTCTTTCTGAGAAAAAGCAAGCACGGAGGACGAGAATCGCTTTTGCCCTGCGTAGCGTTCTGAGCAGCGGGTAGAAATAGGCAGCGAATTGCCGGCTAGCAGCTTCCCTGTGGCCGGGAAGTGCAAACGTACACGTTTTCGGCCGAAAACGCGTTTTCCGGCGAAAACGCACACCACGGCTCTTTCTGAGAAAAAGCAAGCACGGAGGACGAGAATCGCTTTTGCCCTGCGTAGCGTTCCGGGCAGCGGGTAGAACCAGGCAGAGAATTACCGGCTAGCAGCTTCCCTGTGGCCGGGAAGTGCAAACGTACACGTTTTCGGCCGAAAATGCGTTTTCCGGCGAAAACGCACACCACGGCTCTTTCTGAGAAAAAGCAAGCACGGAGGACGAGAATCGCTTTTGCCCTGCGTAGCGTTCCGGGCAGCGGGTAGAACCAGGCAGAGAATTCCCAGCTAGCAGCTTCCCTGTGGCGGGGAAGTGCAAACGTACACGTTTTCGGCCGAAAACGCGTTTTCCGGCGAAAACGCACACCACGGATCTTTCTGAGAAAAAGCAAGCATGGAGGACGAGAATCGCTTTTGCCCTGCGTAGCGTTCCGGGCAGCGGGTAGAACCAGGCAGAGAATTCCCGGCTAGCAGCTTCCCTGTGGCCGGGAAGTGCAAACGTACACGTTTTCGGCCGAAAACGCGTTTTCCGGCGAAAACGCACACCATGGCTCTTTCTGAGATAAAGCAAGCACGGAGGACGAGAATCGCTTTTGCCCTGCGTAGCGTTCCTGGCAGCGGGTAGAACCAGGCAGAGAATTCCCGGCTAGCAGCTTCCCTGTGGCCGGGAAGTGCAAACGTACACGTTTTCGGCCGAAAACGCGTTTTCCCGCGAAAACGCACACCACGGCTCTTTCTGAGAAAAAGCAAGCACGGAGGACGAGAATCGCTTTTGCCCTGCGTAGGGTTCCGGGCAGCGGGTAGAACCAGGCAGAGAATTCCCGGCTAGCAGCTTGCCTGTGGCCGGGAAGTGCAAACGTACACGTTTTCGGCCGAAAACACGTTTTCCGGCGAAAACGCACACCACGGCTCTTTCTGAGAAAAAGCAAGCACGGAGGACGAGAATCGCTTTTGCCCTGCGTAGCGTTCCGGGCAGCGGATAGAACCAGGCAGAGAATTCCCGGCTAGCAGCTTCCCTGTGGCGGGAAAGTGCAAACGTACACGTTTTCGGCCGAAAACGCGTTTTCCGACGAAAACGCACACCACGGCTCTTTCTGAGAAAAAGCAAGCACGGAGGACGAGAATCGCTTTTGCCCTGCGTAGCGTTCTGAGCAGCGGGTAGAAATAGGCAGCGAATTGCCGGCTAGCAGCTTCCCTGTGGCCGGGAAGTGCAAACGTACACGTTTTCGGCCGAAAACGCGTTTTCCGGCGAAAACGCACACCACGGCTCTTTCTGAGAAAAAGCAAGCACGGAGGACGAGAATCGCTTTTGCCCTGCGTAGCGTTCCGGGCAGCGGGTAGAACCAGGCAGAGAATTCCCGGCTAGCAGCTTCCCTGTGGCCGGGAAGTGCAAACGTACACGTTTTCGGCCGAAAACGCGTTTTCCGGCGAAAACGCACACCACGGCTCTTTCTGAGAAAAAGCAAGCACGGAGGACGAGAATCGCTTTTGCCCTGCGTAGCGTTCCGGGCAGCGGGTAGAACCAGGCAGCGAATTCCCTGCTAGCAGCTTCCCTGTGGCGGGGAAGTGCAAACGTACACGTTTTCGGCCGAAAACGCGTTTACCGGGGAAAACGCACACCACGGCTCTTTCTGAGAAAAAGCAAGCATGGAGGACGAGAATCGCTTTTGCCCTGCGTAGCGTTCCGGGCAGCGGGTAGAACCAGGCAGAGAATTCCCGGCTAGCAGCTTGCCTGTGGCCGGGAAGTGCAAAGGTACACGTTTTCGGCAGAAAACGCGTTTTATGGCGAAAACGCACACCACGGCTCTTTCTGAGAAAAAGCAAGCACGGAGGACGAGAATCGCTTTTGCCCTGCGTAGGGTTCCGGGCAGCGGGTAGAACCAGGCAGAGAATTCCCGGCTAGCAGCTTCCCTGTGGCCGGGAAGTGCAAACGTACACGGTTTCGGCCGAAAACACGTTTTCCGGCGAAAACGCACACCACGGCTCTTTCTGAGAAAAAGCAAGCACGGAGGACGAGAATCGCTTTTGCCCTGCGTAGCGTTCCGGGCAGCGGATAGAACCAGGCAGAGAATTCCCGGCTAGCAGCTTCCCTGTGGCGGGGAAGTGCAAACGTACACGTTTTCGGCCGAAAACGCGTTTTCCGACGAAAACGCACACCACGGCTCTTTCTGAGAAAAAGCAAGCACGGAGGACGAGAATCGCTTTTGCCCTGCGTAGCGTTCTGAGCAGCGGGTAGAAATAGGCAGCGAATTGCCGGCTAGCAGCTTCCCTGTGGCCGGGAAGTGCAAACGTACACGTTTTCGGCCGAAAACGCGTTTTCCGGCGAAAACGCACACCACGGCTCTTTCTGAGAAAAAGCAAGCACGGAGGACGAGAATCGCTTTTGCCCTGCGTAGCGTTCCGGGCAGCGGGTAGAACCAGGCAGAGAATTCCCGGCTAGCAGCTTCCCTGTGGCCGGGAAGTGCAAACGTACACGTTTTCGGCCGAAAACGCGTTTTCCGGCGAAAACGCACACCACGGCTCTTTCTGAGAAAAAGCAAGCACGGAGGACGAGAATCGCTTTTGCCCTGCGTAGCGTTCCGGGCAGCGGGTAGAACCAGGCAGAGAATTCCCAGCTAGCAGCTTCCCTGTGGCGGGGAAGTGCAAACGTACACGTTTTCGGCCGAAAACGCGTTTTCCGGCGAAAACGCACACCACGGATCTTTCTGAGAAAAAGCAAGCATGGAGGACGAGAATCGCTTTTGCCCTGCGTAGCGTTCCGGGCAGCGGGTAGAACCAGGCAGAGAATTCCCGGCTAGCAGCTTCCCTGTGGCCGGGAAGTGCAAACGTACACGTTTTCGGCCGAAAACGCGTTTTCCGGCGAAAACGCACACCATGGCTCTTTCTGAGATAAAGCAAGCACGGAGGACGAGAATCGCTTTTGCCCTGCGTAGCGTTCCTGGCAGCGGGTAGAACCAGGCAGAGAATTCCCGGCTAGCAGCTTCCCTGTGGCCGGGAAGTGCAAACGTACACGTTTTCGGCCGAAAACGCGTTTTCCCTCGAAAACGCACACCACGGCTCTTTCTGAGAAAAAGCAAGCACGGAGGACGAGAATCGCTTTTGCCCTGCGTAGCGTTCTGAGCAGCGGGTAGAAATAGGCAGCGAATTGCCGACTAGCAGCTTCCCTGTGGCCGGGAAGTGCAAACGTACACGTTTTCGGCCGAAAACACGTTTTCCGGCGAAAACGTACACCACGGCTCTTTCTGAGAAAAAGCAAGCACGGAGGACGAGAATCGCTTTTGCCCTGCGTAGCGTTCCGGGCAGCGGGTAGAACCAGGCAGAGAATTCCCGGCTAGCAGCTTCCCTGTGGCCGGGAAGTGCAAACGTACACGTTTTCGGCCGAAAACACGTTTTCCGGCGAAAACGTACACCACGGCTCTTTCTGAGAAAAAGCAAGCACGGAGGACGAGAATCGCTTTTGCCCTGCGTAGCGTTCCGGGCAGCGGGTAGAACCAGGCAGAGAATTCCCGGCTAGCAGCTTGCCTGTGGCCGGGAAGTGCAAAGGTACACGTTTTCGGCAGAAAACGCGTTTTATGGCGAAAACGCACACCACGGCTCTTTCTGAGAAAAAGCAAGCACGGAGGACGAGAATCGCTTTTGCCCTGCGTAGGGTTCCGGGCAGCGGGTAGAACCAGGCAGAGAATTCCCGGCTAGCAGCTTCCCTGTGGCCGGGAAGTGCAAACGTACACGTTTTCGGCCGAAAACACGTTTTCCGGCGAAAACGCACACCACGGCTCTTTCTGAGAAAAAGCAAGCACGGAGGACGAGAATCGCTTTTGCCCTGCGTAGCGTTCCGGGCAGCGGATAGAACCAGGCAGAGAATTCCCGGCTAGCAGCTTCCCTGTGGCGGGGAAGTGCAAACGTACACGTTTTCGGCCGAAAACGCGTTTTCCGACGAAAACGCACACCACGGCTCTTTCTGAGAAAAAGCAAGCACGGAGGACGAGAATCGCTTTTGCCCTGCGTAGCGTTCTGAGCAGCGGGTAGAAATAGGCAGCGAATTGCCGGCTAGCAGCTTCCCTGTGGCCGGGAAGTGCAAACGTACACGTTTTCGGCCGAAAACGCGTTTTCCGGCGAAAACGCACACCACGGCTCTTTCTGAGAAAAAGCAAGCACGGAGGACGAGAATCGCTTTTGCCCTGCGTAGCGTTCCGGGCAGCGGGTAGAACCAGGCAGAGAATTCCCGGCTAGCAGCTTCCCTGTGGCCGGGAAGTGCAAACGTACACGTTTTCGGCCGAAAACGCGTTTTCCGGCGAAAACGCACACCACGGCTCTTTCTGAGAAAAAGCAAGCACGGAGGACGAGAATCGCTTTTGCCCTGCGTAGCGTTCCGGGCAGCGGGTAGAACCAGGCAGCGAATTCCCTGCTAGCAGCTTCCCTGTGGCGGGGAAGTGCAAACGTACACGTTTTCGGCCGAAAACGCGTTTACCGGGGAAAACGCACACCACGGCTCTTTCTGAGAAAAAGCAAGCATGGAGGACGAGAATCGCTTTTGCCCTGCGTAGCGTTCCGGGCAGCGGGTAGAACCAGGCAGAGAATTCCCGGCTAGCAGCTTCCCTGTGGCCGGGAAGTGCAAACGTACACGTTTTCGGCCGAAAACGCGTTTTCCGGCGAAAAAGCACACCATGGCTCTTTCTGAGATAAAGCAAGCACAGAGGACGAGAATCGCTTTTGCCCTGCGTAGCGTTCCTGGCAGCGGGTAGAACCAGGCAGAGAATTCCCGTCTAGCAGCTTCCCTGTGGCGGGGAAGTGCAAACGTACACGTTTTCGGCCGAAAACGCGTTTTCCGGCGAAAACGCACACCACGGCTCTTTCTGAGAAAAAGCAAGCACGGAGGACGAGAATCGCTTTTGCCCTGCGTAGCGTTCCGGGCAGCGGGTAGAACCAGGCAGAGAATTCCCGGCTAGCAGCTTCCCTGTGGCCGGGAAGTGCAAACGTACACGTTTTCGGCCGAAAACGCGTTTTCCCGCGAAAACGCACACCACGGCTCTTTCTGAGAAAAAGCAAGCACGGAGGACGAGAATCGCTTTTGCCCTGCGTAGCGTTCCGGACAGCGGGTAGAACAAGGCAGAGAATTCCCGGCTAGCAGCTTCCCTGTGGCGGGGAAGTTCAAATGTACACGTTTTCGGCCGAAAACGCGTTTTCCGGCGAAAACGCACACCACGGCTCTTTCTGAGAAAAAGCAAGCACGGAGGACGAGAATCGCTTTTGCCCTGCGTAGCGTTCTGAGCAGCGGGTAGAAATAGGCAGCGAATTGCCGGCTAGCAGCTTCCCTGTGGCCGGGAAGTGCAAACGTACACGTTTTCGGCCGAAAACGCGTTTTCCGGCGAAAACGCACACCACGGCTCTTTCTGAGAAAAAGCAAGCACGGAGGACGAGAATCGCTTTTGCCCTGCGTAGCGTTCCGGGCAGCGGGTAGAACCAGGCAGAGAATTACCGGCTAGCAGCTTCCCTGTGGCCGGGAAGTGCAAACGTACACGTTTTCGGCCGAAAATGCGTTTTCCGGCGAAAACGCACACCACGGCTCTTTCTGAGAAAAAGCAAGCACGGAGGACGAGAATCGCTTTTGCCCTGCGTAGCGTTCCTGGCAGCGGGTAGAACCAGGCAGAGAATTCACGTCTAGCAGCTTCCCTGTGGCGGGGAAGTGCAAACGTACACGTTTTCGGCCGAAAACGCGTTTTCCGGCGAAAACGCACACCACGGCTCTTTCTGAGAAAAAGCAAGCACGGAGGACGAGAATCGCTTTTGCCCTGCGTAGCGTTCCGGGCAGCGGGTAGAACCAGGCAGAGAATTCCCGGCTAGCAGCTTCCCTGTGGCCGGGAAGTGCAAACGTACACGTTTTCGGCCGAAAACGCGTTTTCCCGCGAAAACGCACACCACGGCTCTTTCTGAGAAAAAGCAAGCACGGAGGACGAGAATCGCTTTTGCCCTGCGTAGCGTTCCGGACAGCGGGTAGAACAAGGCAGAGAATTCCCGGCTAGCAGCTTCCCTGTGGCGGGGAAGTTCAAATGTACACGTTTTCGGCCGAAAACGCGTTTTCCGGCGAAAACGCACACCACGGCTCTTTCTGAGAAAAAGCAAGCACGGAGGACGAGAATCGCTTTTGCCCTGCGTAGCGTTCTGAGCAGCGGGTAGAAATAGGCAGCGAATTGCCGGCTAGCAGCTTCCCTGTGGCCGGGAAGTGCAAACGTACACGTTTTCGGCCGAAAACGCGTTTTCCGGCGAAAACGCACACCACGGCTCTTTCTGAGAAAAAGCAAGCACGGAGGACGAGAATCGCTTTTGCCCTGCGTAGCGTTCCGGGCAGCGGGTAGAACCAGGCAGAGAATTACCGGCTAGCAGCTTCCCTGTGGCCGGGAAGTGCAAACGTACACGTTTTCGGCCGAAAATGCGTTTTCCGGCGAAAACGCACACCACGGCTCTTTCTGAGAAAAAGCAAGCACGGAGGACGAGAATCGCTTTTGCCCTGCGTAGCGTTCCGGGCAGCGGGTAGAACCAGGCAGAGAATTCCCAGCTAGCAGCTTCCCTGTGGCGGGGAAGTGCAAACGTACACGTTTTCGGCCAAAAACGCGTTTTCCGGCGAAAACGCACACCACGGATCTTTCTGAGAAAAAGCAAGCATGGAGGACGAGAATCGCTTCTGCCCTGCGTAGCGTTCCGGGCAGCGGGTAGAACCAGGCAGAGAATTCCCGGCTAGCAGCTTCCCTGTGGCCGGGAAGTGCAAACGTACACGTTTTCGGCCGAAAACGCGTTTTCCGGCGAAAACGCACACCATGGCTCTTTCTGAGATAAAGCAAGCACGGAGGACGAGAATCGCTTTTGCCCTGCGTAGCGTTCCTGGCAGCGGGTAGAACCAGGCAGAGAATTCCCGGCTAGCAGCTTCCCTGTGGCCGGGAAGTGCAAACGTACACGTTTTCGGCCGAAAACGCGTTTTCCCGCGAAAACGCACACCACGGCTCTTTCTGAGAAAAAGCAAGCACGGAGGACGAGAATCGCTTTTGCCCTGCGTAGCGTTCTGAGCAGCGGGTAGAAATAGGCAGCGAATTGCCGACTAGCAGCTTCCCTGTGGCCGGGAAGTGCAAACGTACACGTTTTCGGCCGAAAACACGTTTTCCGGCGAAAACGTACACCACGGCTCTTTCTGAGAAAAAGCAAGCACGGAGGACGAGAATCGCTTTTGCCCTGCGTAGCGTTCCGGGCAGCGGGTAGAACCAGGCAGAGAATTCCCGGCTAGCAGCTTCCCTGTGGCCGGGAAGTGCAAACGTACACGTTTTCGGCCGAAAACACGTTTTCCGGCGAAAACGTACACCACGGCTCTTTCTGAGAAAAAGCAAGCACGGAGGACGAGAATCGCTTTTGCCCTGCGTAGCGTTCCGGGCAGCGGGTAGAACCAGGCAGAGAATTCCCGGCTAGCAGCTTGCCTGTGGCCGGGAAGTGCAAAGGTACACGTTTTCGGCAGAAAACGCGTTTTATGGCGAAAACGCACACCACGGCTCTTTCTGAGAAAAAGCAAGCACGGAGGACGAGAATCGCTTTTGCCCTGCGTAGGGTTCCGGGCAGCGGGTAGAACCAGGCAGAGAATTCCCGGCTAGCAGCTTCCCTGTGGCCGGGAAGTGCAAACGTACACGTTTTCGGCCGAAAACACGTTTTCCGGCGAAAACGCACACCACGGCTCTTTCTGAGAAAAAGCAAGCACGGAGGACGAGAATCGCTTTTGCCCTGCGTAGCGTTCCGGGCAGCGGATAGAACCAGGCAGAGAATTCCCGGCTAGCAGCTTCCCTGTGGCGGGGAAGTGCAAACGTACACGTTTTCGGCCGAAAACGCGTTTTCCGGCGAAAACGCACACCACGGCTCTTTCTGAGAAAAAGCAAGCACGGAGGACGAGAATCGGTTTTGCCCTGCGTAGCGTTCTGAGCAGCGGGTAAAAATAGGCAGCGAATTGCCGGCTAGCAGCATCCCTGTGGCCGGGAAGTGCAAACGTACACGTTTTCGGCCGAAAACGCGTTTTCCGGCGAAAAAGCACACCATGGCTCTTTCTGAGAAAAAGCAAGCACGGAGGACGAGAATCGCTTTTGCCCTGCGTAGCGTTCCTGGCAGCGGGTAGAACCAGGCAGAGAATTCCCGTCTAGCAGCTTCCCTGTGGCGGGGAAGTGCAAACGTACACGTTTTCGGCCGAAAACGCGTTTTCCGGCGAAAACGCACACCACGGCTCTTTCTGAGAAAAAGCAAGCACGGAGGACGAGAATCGCTTTTGCCCTGCGTAGCGTTCCGGGCAGCGGGTAGAACCAGGCAGAGAATTCCCGGCTAGCAGCTTCCCTGTGGCCGGGAAGTGCAAACGTACACGTTTTCGGCCTAAAACGCGTTTTGCGGCGAAAACGCACACCACGGCTCTTTCTGAGAAAAAGCAAGCACGGAGGACGAGAAACGCTTTTGCCCTGCGTAGCGTTCCGGGCAGCGGGTAGAACCAGGCAGAGAATTCCCGGCTAGCAGCTTGCCTGTGGCCGGGAAGTGCAAAGGTACACGTTTTCGGCAGAAAACGCGTTTTATGGCGAAAACGCACACCACGGCTCTTTCTGAGAAAAAGCAAGCACGGAGGACGAGAATCGCTTTTGCCCTGCGTAGGGTTCCGGGCAGCGGGTAGAACCAGGCAGAGAATTCCCGGCTAGCAGCTTCCCTGTGGCCGGGAAGTGCAAACGTACACGTTTTCGGCCGAAAACGCGTTTTCCGGCGAAAACGCACACCACGGCTCTTTCTGAGAAAAAGCAAGCACGGAGGACGAGAATCGGTTTTGCCCTGCGTAGCGTTCTGAGCAGCGGGTAGAAATAGGCAGCGAATTGCCGGCTAGCAGCTTCCCTGTGGCCGGGAAGTGCAAACGTACACGTTTTCGGCCGAAAACGCGTTTTGGGGTGAAAACGCACACCACGGCTCTTTCTGAGAAAAAGCAAGCACGGAGGACGAGAATCGCTTTTGCCCTGCGTAGCGTTCCGGGCAGCGGGTAGAACCAGGCAGAGAATTTCCGTCTAGCAGCTTCCCTGTGGCCGGGAAGTGCAAACGTACACGTTTTTGGCCGAAAACGCGTTTTGGGGTGAAAACGCACACCACGGCTCTTTCTGAGAAAAAGCAAGCACGGAGGACGAGAATCGCTTTTGCCCTGCGTAGCGTTCCGGGCAGCGGGTAGAACCAGGCAGAGAATTCCCGGCTAGCAGCTTCCCTGTGGCCGGGAAGTGCAAACGTACACGTTTTCGGCCGAAAATGCGTTTTCTGGAGAAAACGCACACCATGGCTCTTTCTGAGATAAAGCAAGCACGGAGGACGGAATCGCTTTTGCCCTGCGTAGCGTTCCGGGCGGCGGGTAGAACCAGGCAGAGAATTCCCGGCTAGCAGCTTCCCTGTGGCGGGGAAGTGCAAACGTACACGTTTTCGGCCGAAAACGCGTTTTCTGGCAAAAACGCACACCACGGCTCTTTCTGAGAAAAAGCAAGCACGGAGGACGAGAATCGCTTTTGCCCTGCGTAGTGTTCCGGGCAGCGGGTAGAACCAGGCAGAGAATTCCCGGCTAGCAGCTTCCCTGTGGCCGGGAAGTGCAAACGTACACGTTTTCGCCGAAAACGCGTTTTCCCGCGAAAACGCACACCACGGCTCTTTCTGAGAAAAAGCAAGCACGAAGGACGAGAATCGCTTTTGCCCTGCGTAGCGTTCCGGGCAGCGGGTAGAACCAGGCAGAGAATTCCCGGCTAGCAGCTTCCCTGTGGCGGGGAAGTGCAAACGTACACGTTTTCGGCCGAAAACATGTTTTCCGGCGAAAACGTACACCACGGCTCTTTCTGAGAAAAAGCAAGCACGGAGGACGAGAATCGCTTTTGCCCTGCGTAGCGTTCCGGGCAGCGGGTAGAACCAGGCAGAGAATTCCCGGCTAGCAGCTTGCCTGTGGCCGGGAAATGCAAAGGTACACGTTTTCGGCAGAAAACGCGTTTTATGGCGAAAACGCACACCACGGCTCTTTCTGAGAAAAAGCAAGCACGGAGGACGAGAATCGCTTTTGCCCTGCGTAGGGTTCCGGGCAGCGGGTAGAACCAGGCAGAGAATTCCCGGCTAGCAGCTTCCCTGTGGCCGGGAAGTGCAAACGTACACGTTTTCGGCCGAAAACGCGTTTTCCGGCGAAAACGCACACCACGGCTCTTTCTGAGAAAAAGCAAGCACGGAGGACGAGAATCGCTTTTGCCCTGCGTAGCGTTCCGGGCAGCGGGTAGAACCAGGCAGAGAATTCCCGGCTAGCAGCTTCCCTGTGGCGGGGAAGTGCAAACGTACACGTTTTCGGCCGAAAACGCGTTTTCCGGCGAAAACGCACACCACGGCTCTTTCTGAGAAAAAGCAAGCACGGAGGACGAGAATCGGTTTTGCCCTGCGTAGCGTTCTGAGCAGCGGGTAGAAATAGGCAGCGAATTGCCGGCTAGCAGCTTCCCTGTGGCCGGGAAGTGCAAACGTACACGTTTTCGGCCGAAAACGCGTTTTCCGGCGAAAAAGCACACCATGTCTCTTTCTGAGAAAAAGCAAGCACGGAGGACGAGAATCGCTTTTGCCCTGCGTAGCGTTCCTGGCAGCGGGTAGAACCAGGCAGAGAATTCCCGTCTAGCAGCTTCCCTGTGGCGGGGAAGTGCAAACGTACACGTTTTCGGCCGAAAACGCGTTTTCCGGCGAAAACGCACACCACGGCTCTTTCTGAGAAAAAGCAAGCACGGAGGACGAGAATCGCTTTTGCCCTGCGTAGCGTTCCGGGCAGCGGGTAGAACCAGGCAGAGAATTCCCGGCTAGCAGCTTCCCTGTGGCCGGGAAGTGCAAACGTACACGTTTTCGGCCTAAAACGCGTTTTGCGGCGAAAACGCACACCACGGCTCTTTCTGAGAAAAAGCAAGCACGGAGGACGAGAATCGCTTTTGCCCTGCGTAGCGTTCCTGGCAGCGGGTAGAACCAGGCAGAGAATTCCCGTCTAGCAGCTTCCCTGTGGCGGGGAAGTGCAAACGTACACGTTTTCGGCCGAAAACGCGTTTTCCGGCGAAAACGCACACCACGGCTCTTTCTGAGAAAAAGCAAGCACGGAGGACGAGAATCGCTTTTGCCCTGCGTAGCCTTCCGGGCAGCGGGTAGAACCAGGCAGAGAATTCCCGGCTAGCAGCTTCCCTGTGGCCGGGAAGTGCAAACGTACACGTTTTCGCCGAAAACGCGTTTTCCGGCGAAAACGCACACCACGGCTCTTTCTGAGAAAAAGCAAGCACGGAGGACGAGAATCGCTTTTGCCCTGCGTAGCGTTCCGGGCAGCGGGTAGAACCAGGCAGAGAATTCCCGGCTAGCAGCTTCCCTGTGGCCGGGAAGTGCAAACGTACACGTTTTCGGCCGAAAACACGTTTTCCGGCGAAAACGCACACCACGGCTCTTTCTGAGAAAAAGCAAGCACGGAGGACGAGAATCGCTTTTGCCCTGCGTAGCGTTCCGGGCAGCGGGTAGAACCAGGCAGAGAATTCCCGGCTAGCAGCTTGCCTGTGGCCGGGAAGTGCAAAGGTACACCTTTTCGGCAGAAAACGCGTTTTCCGGCGAAAACGCACACCACGGCTCTTTCTGAGAAAAAGCAAGCACGGAGGACGAGAATCGCTTTTGCCCTGCGTAGCGTTCCGGGCAGCGGGTAGAACCAGGCAGAGAATTCCCGGCTAGCAGCTTCCCTGTGGCCGGGAAGTGCAAACGTACACGTTTTCGGCCGAAAACGCGTTTTGCGGCGAAAACGCACACCACGGCTCTTTCTGAGAAAAAGCAAGCACGGAGGACGAGAATCGCTTTTGCCCTGCGTAGCGTTCCGGGCAGCGGGTAGAACCAGGCAGAGAATTCCCGGCTAGCAGCTTCCCTGTGGCGGGGAAGTGCAAACGTACACGTTTTCGGCCGAAAACGCGTTTTCCGGCGAAAACGCACACCACGGCTCTTTCTGAGAAAAAGCAAGCATGGAGGACGAGAATCGCTTTTGCCCTGCGTAGCGTTCTGAGCAGCGGGTAGAAATAGGCAGCGAATTGCCGGTTAGCAGCTTCCCTGTGGCCGGGAAGTGCAAACGTACACGTTTTCGGCCGAAAACGCGTTTTCCGGCGAAAAAGCACAGCATGGCTCTTTCTGAGAAAAAGCAAGCACGGAGGACGAGAATCGCTTTTGCCCTGCGTAGCGTTCCGGGCAGCGGGTAGAACCAGGCAGAGAATTCCCGTCTAGCAGCTTCCCTGTGGCGGGGAAGTGCAAACGTACACGTTTTCGGCCGAAAACGCGTTTTCCGGCGAAAACGCACACCACGGCTCTTTCTGAGAAAAAGCAAGCACGGAGGACGAGAATCGCTTTTGCCCTGCGTAGCGTTCCGGGCAGCGGGTAGAACCAGGCAGAGAATTCCCGGCTAGCAGCTTCCCTGTGGCCGGGAAGTGCAAACGTACACGTTTTCGGCCGAAAACGCGTTTTCCCGCGAAAACGCACACCACGGCTCTTTCTGAGAAAAAGCAAGCACGGAGGACGAGAATCGCTTTTGCCCTGCGTAGCGTTCCGGGCAGCGGGTAGAACCAGGCAGAGAATTCCCGGCTAGCAGCTTCCCTGTGGCGGGGAAGTGCAAACGTACACGTTTTCGCCGAAAACACGTTTTCCGGCGAAAACGCACACCACGGCTCTTTCTGAGAAAAAGCAAGCACGGAGGACGAGAATCGCTTTTGCCCTGCGTAGCGTTCCGGGCAGCGGGTAGAACCAGGCAGAGAATTCCCGTCTAGCAGCTTCCCTGTGGCCGGGAAGTGCAAACGTACACGTTTTCGGCCGAAAACGCGTTTTCCGGCGAAAACGCACACCACGGCTCTTTCTGAGAAAAAGCAAGCACGGAGGACGAGAATCGCTTTTGCCCTGCGTAGCGTTACGGGCAGCGGGTAGAACCAGGCAGAGAATTCCCGGCTAGCAGCTTCCCTGTGGCGGGGAAGTGCAAACGTACACGTTTTCGGCCGAAAACGCGTTTTCCCGCGAAAACGCACACCACGGCTCTTTCTGAGAAAAAGCAAGCACGGAGGACGAGAATCGCTTTTGCCCTGCGTAGCGTTCTGAGCAGCGGGTAGAAATAGGCAGCGAATTGCCGGCTAGCAGTTTCCCTGTGGCCGGGAAGTGCTAACGTACACGTTTTCGGCCGAAAACGCGTTTTCCGGTGAAAAAGCACACCATGGCTCTTTCTGAGAAAAAGCAAGCACGGAGGACGAGAATCGCTTTTGCCCTGCGTAGCGTTCCTGGCAGCGGGTAGAACCAGGCAGAGAATTCCCGGCTAGCAGCTTCCCTGTGGCCGGGAAGTGCAAACGTACACGTTTTCGGCCGAAAACGCGTTTTCCGGCGAAAACGCACACCATGGCTCTTTCTGAGATAAAGCAAGCACGGAGGACGAGAATCGATTTTGCCCTGCGTAGCGTTCCGGGCAGCGGGTAGAACCAGGCAGAGAATTCCCGGCTAGCAGCTTCCCTGTGGCCGGGAAGTGCAAACGTACACGTTTTCGGCCGAAAACGCGTTTTCCGGCGAAAACGCACACCACGGCTCTTTCTGAGAAAAAGCAAGCATGGAGGACGAGAATCGCTTTTGCCCTGCGTAGCGTTCTGAGCAGCGGGTAGAAATAGGCAGCGAATTGCCGGCTAGCAGCTTCCCTGTGGCCGGGAAGTGCAAACGTACACGTTTTCGGCCGAAAACGCGTTTTCCGGCGAAAAAGCACACCATGGCTCTTTCTGAGAAAAAGCAAGCACGGAGGACGAGAATCGCTTTTGCCCTGCGTAGCGTTCCGGGCAGCGGGTAGAACCAGGCAGAGAATTCCCGGCTAGCAGCTTCCCTGTGGCGGGGAAGTGCAAACGTACACGTTTTCGGCCGAAAACGCGTTTTCCGGCGAAAACGCACACCACGGCTCTTTCTGAGAAAAAGCAAGCACGGAGGACGAGAATCGCTTTTGCCCTGCGTAGCGTTCCGGGCAGCGGGTAGAACCAGGCAGAGAATTCCCGGCTAGCAGCTTCCCTGTGGCCGGGAAGTGCAAACGTACACGTTTTCGGCCGAAAACGCGTTTTCCCGCGAAAACGCACACCACGGCTCTTTCTGAGAAAAAGCAAGCACGGAGGACGAGAATCGCTTTTGCCCTGCGTAGCGTTACGGGCAGCGGGTAGAACCAGGCAGAGAATTCCCGGCTAGCAGCTTCCCTGTGGCGGGGAAGTGCAAACGTACACGTTTTCGGCCGAAAACGCGTTTTCCCGCGAAAACGCACACCACGGCTCTTTCTGAGAAAAAGCAAGCACGGAGGACGAGAATCGCTTTTGCCCTGCGTAGCGTTCTGAGCAGCGGGTAGAAATAGGCAGCGAATTGCCGGCTAGCAGTTTCCCTGTGGCCGGGAAGTGCTAACGTACACGTTTTCGGCCGAAAACGCGTTTTCCGGTGAAAAAGCACACCATGGCTCTTTCTGAGAAAAAGCAAGCACGGAGGACGAGAATCGCTTTTGCCCTGCGTAGCGTTCCTGGCAGCGGGTAGAACCAGGCAGAGAATTCCCGGCTAGCAGCTTCCCTGTGGCCGGGAAGTGCAAACGTACACGTTTTCGGCCGAAAACGCGTTTTCCGGCGAAAACGCACACCATGGCTCTTTCTGAGATAAAGCAAGCACGGAGGACGAGAATCGATTTTGCCCTGCGTAGCGTTCCGGGCAGCGGGTAGAACCAGGCAGAGAATTCCCGGCTAGCAGCTTCCCTGTGGCCGGGAAGTGCAAACGTACACGTTTTCGGCCGAAAACGCGTTTTCCGGCGAAAACGCACACCACGGCTCTTTCTGAGAAAAAGCAAGCATGGAGGACGAGAATCGCTTTTGCCCTGCGTAGCGTTCTGAGCAGCGGGTAGAAATAGGCAGCGAATTGCCGGCTAGCAGCTTCCCTGTGGCCGGGAAGTGCAAACGTACACGTTTTCGGCCGAAAACGCGTTTTCCGGCGAAAAAGCACACCATGGCTCTTTCTGAGAAAAAGCAAGCACGGAGGACGAGAATCGCTTTTGCCCTGCGTAGCGTTCCGGGCAGCGGGTAGAACCAGGCAGAGAATTCCCGGCTAGCAGCTTCCCTGTGGCCGGGAAGTGCAAACGTACACGTTTTCGGCCGAAAACGCGTTTTCCGGCGAAAACGCACACCACGGCTCTTTCTGAGAAAAAGCAAGCACGGAGGACGAGAATCGCTTTTGCCCTGCGTAGCGTTCCGGGCAGCGGGTAGAACCAGGCAGAGAATTCCCGGCTAGCAGCTTCCCTGTGGCCGGGAAGTGCAAACGTACACGTTTTCGGCCGAAAACGCGTTTTCCCGCGAAAACGCACACCACGGCTCTTTCTGAGAAAAAGCAAGCACGGAGGACGAGAATCGCTTTTGCCCTGCGTAGCGTTCCGGGCAGCGGGTAGAACCAGGCAGAGAATTCCCGGCTAGCAGCTTCCCTGTGGCGGGGAAGTGCAAACGTACACGTTTTCGCCGAAAACGCGTTTTCCGGCGAAAACGCACACCACGGCTCTTTCTGAGAAAAAGCAAGCACGGAGGACGAGAATCGCTTTTGCCCTGCGTAGCGTTCCGGGCAGCGGGTAGAACCAGGCAGAGAATTCCCGTCTAGCAGCTTCCCTGTGGCCAGGAAGTGCAAACGTACACGTTTTCGGCCGAAAACGCGTTTTCCGGCGAAAACGCACACCACGGCTCTTTCTGAGAAAAAGCAAGCACGGAGGACGAGAATCGCTTTTGCCCTGCGTAGCGTTACGAGCAGCGGGTAGAACCAGGCAGAGAATTCCCGGCTAGCAGCTTCCCTGTGGCGGGGAAGTGCAAACGTACACGTTTTCGGCCGAAAACGCGTTTTCCGGCGAAAACGCACACCACGGCTCTTTCTGAGAAAAAGCAAGCACGGAGGACGAGAATCGCTTTTGCCCTGCGTAGCGTTCTGAGCAGCGGGTAGAAATAGGCAGCGAATTGCCGGCTAGCAGTTTCCCTGTGGCCGGGAAGTGCTAACGTACACGTTTTCGGCCGAAAACGCGTTTTCCGGTGAAAAAGCACACCATGGCTCTTTCTGAGAAAAAGCAAGCACGGAGGACGAGAATCGATTTTGCCCTGCGTAGCGTTCCGGGCAGCGGGTAGAACCAGGCAGAGAATTCCCGGCTAGCAGCTTCCCTGTGGCGGGGAAGTGCAAACGTACACGTTTTCGGCCGAAAACGCGTTTTCCGGCGAAAGCGCACACCACGGCTCTTTCTGAGAAAAAGCAAGCATGGAGGACGAGAATCGCTTTTGCCCTGCGTAGCGTTCTGAGCAGCGGGTAGAAATAGGCAGCGAATTGCCGGCTAGCAGCTTCCCTGTGGCCGGGAAGTGCAAACGTATTCGTTTTCGGCCGAAAACGCGTTTTCCGGCGAAAAAGCACACCATGGCTCTTTCTGAGAAAAAGCAAGCACGGAGGACGAGAATCGCTTTTGCCCTGCGTAGCGTTCCGGGCAGCGGGTAGAACCAGGCAGAGAATTCCCGTCTAGCAGCTTCCCTGTGGCGGGGAAGTGCAAACGTACACGTTTTCGGGCGAAAACGCGTTTTCCCGCGAAAACGCACACCACGGCTCTTTCTGAGAAAAAGCAAGCACGGAGGACGAGAATCGCTTTTGCTCTGCGTAGCGTTCCGGGCAGCGGGTAGAACCAGGCAGAGAATTCCCGGCTAGCAGCTTCCCTGTGGCCGGGAAGTGCAAACGTACACGTTTTCGGCCGAAAACGCGTTTTCCCGCGAAAACGCACACCACGGCTCTTTCTGAGAAAAAGCAAGCACGGAGGACGAGAATCGCTTTTGCCCTGCGTAGCGTTCCGGGCAGCGGGTAGAACCAGGCAGAGAATTCCCGGCTAGCAGCTTCCCTGTGGCGGGGAAGTGCAAACGTACACGTTTTCGCCGAAAACACGTTTTCCGGCGAAAACGCACACCACGGCTCTTTCTGAGAAAAAGCAAGCACGGAGGACGAGAATCGCTTTTGCCCTGCGTAGCGTTCCGGGCAGCGGGTAGAACCAGGCAGAGAATTCCCGTCTAGCAGCTTCCCTGTGGCCGGGAAGTGCAAACGTACACGTTTTCGGCCGAAAACGCGTTTTCCGGCGAAAACGCACACCACGGCTCTTTCTGAGAAAAAGCAAGCACGGAGGACGAGAATCGCTTTTGCCCTGCGTAGCGTTACGGGCAGCGGGTAGAACCAGGCAGAGAATTCCCGGCTAGCAGCTTCCCTGTAGCGGGGAAGTGCAAACGTCCACGTTTTCGGCCGAAAACGCGTTTTCCCGCGAAAACGCACACCACGGCTCTTTCTGAGAAAAAGCAAGCACGGAGGACGAGAATCGCTTTTGCCCTGCGTAGCGTTCTGAGCAGCGGGTAGAAATAGGCAGCGAATAGCCGGCTAGCAGTTTCCCTGTGGCCGGGAAGTGCTAACGTACACGTTTTCGGCCGAAAACGCGTTTTCCGGCGAAAAAGCACACCATGGCTCTTTCTGAGAAAAAGCAAGCACGGAGGACGAGAATCGCTTTTGCCCTGCGTAGCGTTCCTGGCAGCGGGTAGAACCAGGCAGAGAATTCCCGGCTAGCAGCTTCCCTGTGGCCGGGAAGTGCAAACGTACACGTTTTCGGCCGAAAACGCGTTTTCCGGCGAAAACGCACACCATGGCTCTTTCTGAGATAAAGCAAGCACGGAGGACGAGAATCGATTTTGCCCTGCGTAGCGTTCCGGGCAGCGGGTAGAACCAGGCAGAGAATTCCCGGCTAGCAGCTTCCCTGTGGCGGGGAAGTGCAAATGTACACGTTTTCGGCCGAAAACGCGTTTACCGGCGAAAACGCACAGCACGGCTCTTTCTGAGAAAAAGCAAGCACGGAGGACGAGAATCGCTTTTGCCCTGCGTAGCGTTCCGGGCAGCGGGTAGAACCAGGCAGAGAATTCCCGGCTAGCAGCTTCCCTGTGGCGGGGAAGTGCAAACGTACACGTTTTCGGCCGAAAACGCGTTTTCCGGCGAAATCGCACACCACGGCTCTTTCTGAGAAAAAGCAAGCACGGAGGACGAGAATCGCTTTTGACCTGCGTAGCGTTCCGGGCAGCGGGTAGAACCAGGCAGAGAATTCCCGGCTAGCAGCTTGCCTGTGGCCGGGAATTGCAAACGTACACGTTTTCGCCGAAAATGCGTTTTCCGGCGAAAACGCACACCACGGCTCTTTCTGAGAAAAAGCAAGCACGGAGGACGAGAATCGCTTTTGCCCTGCGTAGCGTTCCGGGCAGCGGGTAGAACCAGGCAGAGAATTCCCGGCTAGCAGCTTCCCTGTGGCCGGGAAGTGCAAACGTACACGTTTTCGGCCGAAAACTCGTTTTCCGGCGAAAACGCACACCACGGCTCTTTCTGAGAAAAAGCAAGCACGGAGGACGAGAATCGCTTTTGCCCTGCGTAGCGTTCCGGGCAGCGGGTAGAACCAGGCAGAGAATTCCCGGCTAGCAGCTTGCCTGTGGCCGGGAAGTGCAAAGGTACACCTTTTCGGCAGAAAACGCGTTTTCCGGCGAAAACGCACACCACGGCTCTTTCTGAGAAAAAGCAAGCACGGAGGACGAGAATCGCTTTTGCCCTGCGTAGCGTTCCGGGCAGCGGGTAGAACCAGGCAGAGAATTCCCGGCTAGCAGCTTCCCTGTGGCCGGGAAGTGCAAACGTACACGTTTTCGGCCTAAAACGCGTTTTCCCGCGAAAATGCACACCACGGCTCTTTCTGAGAAAAAGCAAGCACGGAGGACGAGAATCGCTTTTGCCCTGCGTAGCGTTCCGGGCAGCGGGTAGAACCAGGCAGAGAATTCCCGGCTAGCAGCTTCCCTGTGGCCGGGAAGTGCTAACGTACACGTTTTCGGCCGAAAACGCGTTTTCCGGCGAAAAAGCACACCATGGCTCTTTCTGAGAAAAAGCAAGCACGGAGGACGAGAATCGCTTTTGCCCTGCGTAGCGTTCCTGGCAGCGGGTAGAACCAGGCAGAGAATTCCCGGCTAGCAGCTTCCCTGTGGCCGGGAAGTGCAAACGTACACGTTTTCAGCCGAAAACGCGTTTTCCGGCGAAAACGCACACCATGGCTCTTTCTGAGATAAAGCAAGCACGGAGGACGAGAATCGATTTTGCCCTGCGTAGCGTTCCGGGCAGCGGGTAGAACCAGGCAGAGAATTCCCGGCTAGCAGCTTCCCTGTGGCCGGGAAGTGCAAATGTACACGTTTTCGGCCGAAAACGCGTTTACCGGCGAAAACGCACAGCACGGCTCTTTCTGAGAAAAAGCAAGCACGGAGGACGAGAATCGCTTTTGCCCTGCGTAGCGTTCCGGGCAGCGGGTAGAACCAGGCAGAGAATTCCCGGCTAGCAGCTTCCCTGTGGCGGGGAAGTGCAAACGTACACGTTTTCGGCCGAAAACGCGTTTTCCGGCGAAATCGCACACCACGGCTCTTTCTGAGAAAAAGCAAGCACGGAGGACGAGAATCGCTTTTGCCCTGCGTAGCGTTCCGGGCAGCGGGTAGAACCAGGCAGAGAATTCCCGGCTAGCAGCTTCCCTGTGGCCGGGAAGTGCAAACGTACACGTTTTCGCCGAAAATGCGTTTTCCGGCGAAAACGCACACCACGGCTCTTTCTGAGAAAAAGCAAGCACGGAGGACGAGAATCGCTTTTGCCCTGCGTAGCGTTCCGGGCAGCGGGTAGAACCAGGCAGAGAATTCCCGGCTAGCAGCTTCCCTGTGGCCGGGAAGTGCAAACGTACACGTTTTCGGCCGAAAACTCGTTTTCCGGCGAAAACGCACACCACGGCTCTTTCTGAGAAAAAGCAAGCACGGAGGACGAGAATCGCTTTTGCCCTGCGTAGCGTTCCGGGCAGCGGGTAGAACCAGGCAGAGAATTCCCGGCTAGCAGCTTGCCTGTGGCCGGGAAGTGCAAAGGTACACCTTTTCGGCAGAAAACGCGTTTTCCGGCGAAAACGCACACCACGGCTCTTTCTGAGAAAAAGCAAGCACGGAGGACGAGAATCGCTTTTGCCCTGCGTAGCGTTCCGGGCAGCGGGTAGAACCAGGCAGAGAATTCCCGGCTAGCAGCTTCCCTGTGGCCGGGAAGTGCAAACGTACACGTTTTCGGCCTAAAACGCGTTTTCCCGCGAAAATGCACACCACGGCTCTTTCTGAGAAAAAGCAAGCACGGAGGACGAGAATCGCTTTTGCCCTGCGTAGCGTTCCGGGCAGCGGGTAGAACCAGGCAGAGAATTGCAGGCTAGCAGCTTCCCTGTGGCCGGGAAGTGCAAACGTACACGTTTTCGGCCGAAAACGCGTTTTCCAGCGAAAACGCACACCACGGCTCTTTCTGAGAAAAAGCAAGCCCGGAGGACGAGAATCGCTTTTGCCCTGCGTAGCGTTCCGGGCAGCGGGTACAACCAAGCAGAGAATTCCCGGCTAGCAGCTTACCTGTGGCGGGGAAGTGCAAACGTACACGTTTTCGGCCGAAAACGCGTTTTCTGGCGAAAACGCACACCACGGCTCTTTCTGAGAAAAAGCAAGCACGGAGGACGAGAATCGCTTTTGCCCTGCGTAGTGTTCCGGGCAACGGGTAGAACCAGGCAGAGAATTCCCGGCTAGCAGCTTCCCTGTGGCCGGGAAGTGCAAACGTACACGTTTTCGGCCGAAAACACGTTTTCCGGCGAAAACGCACACCACGGCTCTTTCTGAGAAAAAGCAAGCACGGAGGACGAGAATCGCTTTTGCCCTGCGTAGCGTTCCGGGCAGCGGGTAGAACCAGGCAGAGAATTCCCGGCTAGCAGCTTCCCTGTGGCCGGGAAGTGCAAAGGTACACGTTTTCGGCAGAAAACGCGTTTTATGGCGAAAACGCACACCACGGCTCTTTCTGAGAAAAAGCAAGCACGGAGGACGAGAATCGCTTTTGCCCTGCGTAGCGTTCCGGGCAGCGGGTAGAACCAGGCAGAGAATTCCCGGCTAGCAGCTTCCCTGTGGCGGGGAAGTGCAAACGTACACGTTTTCGGCAGAAAACGCGTTTTATGGCGAAAACGCACACCACGGCTCTTTCTGAGAAAAAGCAAGCACGGAGGACGAGAATCGCTTTTGCCCTGCGTAGCGTTCCGGGCAGCGGGTAGAACCAGGCAGAGAATTCCCGGCTAGCAGCTTCCCTGTGGCGGGGAAGTGCAAACGTACACGTTTTCGGCCGAAAACGCGTTTTCCGGCGAAAACGCACACCACGGCTCTTTCTGAGAAAAAAGCAAGCACGGAGGACGAGAATCGCTTTTGCCCTGCGTAGCGTTCCGGGCAGCGGGTAGAACCAGGCAGAGAATTCCCGGCTAGCAGCTTCCCTGTGGCGGGGAAGTGCAAATGTACACGTTTTCGGCCGAAAACGCGTTTTCCGGCGAAAACGCACACCACGGCTCTTTCTGAGAAAAAGCAAGCACGGAGGACGAGAATCGCTTTTGCCCTGCGTAGCGTTCCGGGCAGCGGGTAGAACCAGGCAGAGAATTCCCGGCTAGCAGCTTCCCTGTGGCCGGGAAGTGCAAACGTACACGTTTTCGGCCGAAAACGCGTTTTCCGGCGAAAACGCACACCACGGCTCTTTCTGAGAAAAAGCAAGCACGGAGGACGAGAATCGCTTTTGCCCTGCGTAGCGTTCCGGGCAGCGGGTAGAACCAGGCAGCGAATTCCCTGCTATCAGCTTCCCTGTGGCGGGGAAGTGCAAACGTACACGTTTTCGGCCGAAAACGCGTTTTCCGTCGAAAACGCACACCACGGCTCTTTCTGAGAAAAAGCAAGCATGGAGGACGAGAATCGCTTTTGCCCTGCGTAGCGTTCCGGGCAGCGGGTAGAACCAGGCAGAGAATTCCCGGCTAGCAGCTTCCCTGTGGCCGGGAAGTGCAAACGTACA
Source organism: Athene noctua (assembly GCF_965140245.1). NCBI lineage: Eukaryota > Metazoa > Chordata > Aves > Strigiformes > Strigidae > Athene > Athene noctua. Next base: position 252,148 of record NW_027437610.1, on the reverse strand, counting down.
CGTTTTCGGCCGAAAACGCGTTTTCAGGCGAAAAAGCACACCATGGCTCTTTCTGAGAAAAAGCAAGCACGGAGGACGAGAATCGCTTTTGCCCTGCGTAGCGTTCCTGGCAGCGGGTAGAACCAGGCAGAGAATTCCCGGCTAGCAGCTTCCCTGTGGCGGGGAAGTGCAAACGTACACGTTTTCGGCCGAAAACGCGTTTTCCGGCGAAAACGCACACCACGGCTCTTTCTGAGAAAAAGCAAGCACGGAGGACGAGAATCGCTTTTGCCCTGCGTAGCGTTCCGGGCAGCGGGTAGAACCAGGCAGAGAATTCCCGGCTAGCAGCTTCCCTGTGGCGGGGAAGTGCAAACGTACACGTTTTCGGCCGAAAACGCGTTTTCCGGCGAAAACGCACACCACGGCTCTTTCTGAGATAAAGCAAGCATGGAGGACGAGAATCGCTTTTGCCCTGCGTAGCGTTCTGAGCAGCGGGTAGAAATAGGCAGCGAATTGCCGGCTAGCAGCTTCCCTGTGGCCGGGAAGTGCAAACGTACACGTTTTCGGCCGAAAACGCGTTTTCCGGCGAAAAAGCACACCACGGCTCTTTCTGAGAAAAAGCAAGCACGGAGGACGAGAATCGCTTTTGCCCTGCGTAGCGTTCCTGGCAGCGGGTAGAACCAGGCAGAGAATTCCCGTCTAGCATCTTCTCTGTGGCGGGGAAGTGCAAACGTACACGTTTTCGGCCGAAAACGCGTTTTCCGGCCAAAACGCACACCACGGCTCTTTCTGAGAAAAAGCAAGCACGGAGGACGAGAATCGCTTTTGCCCTGCGTAGCGTTCCGGGCAGCGGGTAGAACCAGGCAGAGAATTCCCGGCTAGCAGCTTCCCTGTGGCCGGGAAGTGCAAACGTACACGTTTTCGGCCGAAAACGCGTTTTCCGGCGAAAACGCACACCACGGCTCTTTCTGAGAAAAAGCAAGCACGGAGGACGAGAATCGCTTTTGCCCTGCGTAGCGTTCCGGGCAGCGGGTAGAACCAGGCAGAGAATTGCCGGCTAGCAGCTTCCCTGTGGCCGGGAAGTGCAAACGTACACGTTTTCGCCGAAAACACGTTTTCCGGCGAAAACGCACACCACGGCTCTTTCTGAGAAAAAGCAAGCACGGAGGACGAGAATCGCTTTTGCCCTGCGTAGCGTTCCGGGCAGCGGGTAGAACCAGGCAGAGAATTCCCGTCTAGCAGCTTCCCTGTGGCCGGGAAGTGCAAACGTACACGTTTTCGGCCGAAAACACGTTTTATGGCGAAAACGCACACCACGGCTCTTTCTGAGAAAAAGCAAGCACGGAGGACGAGAATCGCTTTTGCCCTGCGTAGCGTTCCGGGCAGCGGGTAGAAATACGCAGCGAATTGCCGGCTAGCAGCTTCCCTGTGGCGGGGAAGTGCAAATGTACACGTTTTCGGCCGAAAACGCGTTTTCCGGCGAAAACGCACACCACGGCTCTTTCTGAGAAAAAGCAAGCACGGAGGACGAGAATCGCTTTTGCCCTGCGTAGCGTTCTGAGCAGCGGGTAGAAATAGGCAGCGAATTGCCGGCTAGCAGCTTCCCTGTGGCCGGGAAGTGCAAACGTACACGTTTTCGGCCGAAAACGCGTTTTCCGGCGAAAACGCACACCACGGCTCTTTCTGAGAAAAAGCAAGCACGGAGGACGAGAATCGCTTTTGCCCTGCGTAGCGTTCCGGGCAGCGGGTAGAACCAGGCAGAGAATTCCCGGCTAGCAGCTTCCCTGTGGCCGGGAAGTGCAAACGTACACGTTTTCGGCCGAAAACGCGTTTTCCGGCGAAAACGCACACCACGGCTCTTTCTGAGAAAAAGCAAGCACGGAGGACGAGAATCGCTTTTGCCCTGCGTAGCGTTCCGGGCAGCGGGTAGAACCAGGCAGCGAATTCCCTGCTAGCAGCTTCCCTGTGGCGGGGAAGTGCAAACGTACACGTTTTCGGCCGAAAACGCGTTTACCGGGGAAAACGCACACCACGGCTCTTTCTGAGAAAAAGCAAGCATGGAGGACGAGAATCGCTTTTGCCCTGCGTAGCGTTCCGGGCAGCGGGTAGAACCAGGCAGAGAATTCCCGGCTAGCATCTTCCCTGTGGCGGGGAAGTGCAAACGTACACGTTTTCGGCCGAAAACGCGTTTTCCGGCGAAAAAGCACACCATGGCTCTTTCTGAGATAAAGCAAGCACGGAGGACGAGAATCGCTTTTGCCCTGCGTAGCGTTCCTGGCAGCGGGTAGAACCAGGCAGAGAATTCCCGTCTAGCAGCTTCCCTGTGGCGGGGAAGTGCAAACGTACACGTTTTCGGCCGAAAACGCGTTTTCCGGCGAAAACGCACACCACGGCTCTTTCTGAGAAAAAGCAAGCACGGAGGACGAGAATCGCTTTTGCCCTGCGTAGCGTTCCGGGCAGCGGGTAGAACCAGGCAGAGAATTCCCGGCTAGCAGCTTCCCTGTGGCCGGGAAGTGCAAACGTACACGTTTTCGGCCGAAAACGCGTTTTCCCGCGAAAACGCACACCACGGCTCTTTCTGAGAAAAAGCAAGCACGGAGGACGAGAATCGCTTTTGCCCTGCGTAGCGTTCCGGACAGCGGGTAGAACAAGGCAGAGAATTCCCGGCTAGCAGCTTCCCTGTGGCGGGGAAGTTCAAATGTACACGTTTTCGGCCGAAAACGCGTTTTCCGGCGAAAACGCACACCACGGCTCTTTCTGAGAAAAAGCAAGCACGGAGGACGAGAATCGCTTTTGCCCTGCGTAGCGTTCTGAGCAGCGGGTAGAAATAGGCAGCGAATTGCCGGCTAGCAGCTTCCCTGTGGCCGGGAAGTGCAAACGTACACGTTTTCGGCCGAAAACGCGTTTTCCGGCGAAAACGCACACCACGGCTCTTTCTGAGAAAAAGCAAGCACGGAGGACGAGAATCGCTTTTGCCCTGCGTAGCGTTCCGGGCAGCGGGTAGAACCAGGCAGAGAATTACCGGCTAGCAGCTTCCCTGTGGCCGGGAAGTGCAAACGTACACGTTTTCGGCCGAAAATGCGTTTTCCGGCGAAAACGCACACCACGGCTCTTTCTGAGAAAAAGCAAGCACGGAGGACGAGAATCGCTTTTGCCCTGCGTAGCGTTCCGGGCAGCGGGTAGAACCAGGCAGAGAATTCCCAGCTAGCAGCTTCCCTGTGGCGGGGAAGTGCAAACGTACACGTTTTCGGCCGAAAACGCGTTTTCCGGCGAAAACGCACACCACGGATCTTTCTGAGAAAAAGCAAGCATGGAGGACGAGAATCGCTTTTGCCCTGCGTAGCGTTCCGGGCAGCGGGTAGAACCAGGCAGAGAATTCCCGGCTAGCAGCTTCCCTGTGGCCGGGAAGTGCAAACGTACACGTTTTCGGCCGAAAACGCGTTTTCCGGCGAAAACGCACACCATGGCTCTTTCTGAGATAAAGCAAGCACGGAGGACGAGAATCGCTTTTGCCCTGCGTAGCGTTCCTGGCAGCGGGTAGAACCAGGCAGAGAATTCCCGGCTAGCAGCTTCCCTGTGGCCGGGAAGTGCAAACGTACACGTTTTCGGCCGAAAACGCGTTTTCCCGCGAAAACGCACACCACGGCTCTTTCTGAGAAAAAGCAAGCACGGAGGACGAGAATCGCTTTTGCCCTGCGTAGCGTTCTGAGCAGCGGGTAGAAATAGGCAGCGAATTGCCGACTAGCAGCTTCCCTGTGGCCGGGAAGTGCAAACGTACACGTTTTCGGCCGAAAACACGTTTTCCGGCGAAAACGTACACCACGGCTCTTTCTGAGAAAAAGCAAGCACGGAGGACGAGAATCGCTTTTGCCCTGCGTAGCGTTCCGGGCAGCGGGTAGAACCAGGCAGAGAATTCCCGGCTAGCAGCTTCCCTGTGGCCGGGAAGTGGAAACGTACACGTTTTCGGCAGAAAACGCGTTTTATGGCGAAAACGCACACCACGGCTCTTTCTGAGAAAAAGCAAGCACGGAGGACGAGAATCGCTTTTGCCCTGCGTAGGGTTCCGGGCAGCGGGTAGAACCAGGCAGAGAATTCCCGGCTAGCAGCTTCCCTGTGGCCGGGAAGTGCAAACGTACACGTTTTCGGCCGAAAACACGTTTTCCGGCGAAAACGCACACCACGGCTCTTTCTGAGAAAAAGCAAGCACGGAGGACGAGAATCGCTTTTGCCCTGCGTAGCGTTCCGGGCAGCGGATAGAACCAGGCAGAGAATTCCCGGCTAGCAGCTTCCCTGTGGCGGGGAAGTGCAAACGTACACGTTTTCGGCCGAAAACGCGTTTTCCGGCGAAAACGCACACCACGGCTCTTTCTGAGAAAAAGCAAGCACGGAGGACGAGAATCGCTTTTGCCCTGCGTAGCGTTCTGAGCAGCGGGTAGAAATAGGCAGCGAATTGCCGGCTAGCAGCTTCCCTGTGGCCGGGAAGTGCAAACGTACACGTTTTCGGCCGAAAACGCGTTTTCCGGCGAAAACGCACACCACGGCTCTTTCTGAGAAAAAGCAAGCACGGAGGACGAGAATCGCTTTTGCCCTGCGTAGCGTTCCGGGCAGCGGGTAGAACCAGGCAGAGAATTCCCGGCTAGCAGCTTCCCTGTGGCCGGGAAGTGCAAACGTACACGTTTTCGGCCGAAAACGCGTTTTCCGGCGAAAACGCACACCACGGCTCTTTCTGAGAAAAAGCAAGCACGGAGGACGAGAATCGCTTTTGCCCTGCGTAGCGTTCCGGGCAGCGGGTAGAACCAGGCAGCGAATTCCCTGCTAGCAGCTTCCCTGTGGCGGGGAAGTGCAAACGTACACGTTTTCGGCCGAAAACGCGTTTACCGGGGAAAACGCACACCACGGCTCTTTCTGAGAAAAAGCAAGCATGGAGGACGAGAATCGCTTTTGCCCTGCGTAGCGTTCCGGGCAGCGGGTAGAACCAGGCAGAGAATTCCCGGCTAGCAGCTTCCCTGTGGCCGGGAAGTGCAAACGTACACGTTTTCGGCCGAAAACGCGTTTTCCGGCGAAAAAGCACACCATGGCTCTTTCTGAGATAAAGCAAGCACGGAGGACGAGAATCGCTTTTGCCCTGCGTAGCGTTCCTGGCAGCGGGTAGAACCAGGCAGAGAATTCCCGTCTAGCAGCTTCCCTGTGGCGGGGAAGTGCAAACGTACACGTTTTCGGCCGAAAACGCGTTTTCCGGCGAAAACGCACACCACGGCTCTTTCTGAGAAAAAGCAAGCACGGAGGACGAGAATCGCTTTTGCCCTGCGTAGCGTTCCGGGCAGCGGGTAGAACCAGGCAGAGAATTCCCGGCTAGCAGCTTCCCTGTGGCCGGGAAGTGCAAACGTACACGTTTTCGGCCGAAAACGCGTTTTCCGGCGAAAACGCACACCACGGCTCTTTCTGAGAAAAAGCAAGCACGGAGGACGAGAATCGCTTTTGCCCTGCGTAGCGTTCCGGACAGCGGGTAGAACAAGGCAGAGAATTCCCGGCTAGCAGCTTCCCTGTGGCGGGGAAGTTCAAATGTACACGTTTTCGGCCGAAAACGCGTTTTCCGGCGAAAACGCACACCACGGCTCTTTCTGAGAAAAAGCAAGCACGGAGGACGAGAATCGCTTTTGCCCTGCGTAGCGTTCTGAGCAGCGGGTAGAAATAGGCAGCGAATTGCCGGCTAGCAGCTTCCCTGTGGCCGGGAAGTGCAAACGTACACGTTTTCGGCCGAAAACGCGTTTTCCGGCGAAAACGCACACCACGGCTCTTTCTGAGAAAAAGCAAGCACGGAGGACGAGAATCGCTTTTGCCCTGCGTAGCGTTCCGGGCAGCGGGTAGAACCAGGCAGAGAATTACCGGCTAGCAGCTTCCCTGTGGCCGGGAAGTGCAAACGTACACGTTTTCGGCCGAAAATGCGTTTTCCGGCGAAAACGCACACCACGGCTCTTTCTGAGAAAAAGCAAGCACGGAGGACGAGAATCGCTTTTGCCCTGCGTAGCGTTCCTGGCAGCGGGTAGAACCAGGCAGAGAATTCCCGTCTAGCAGCTTCCCTGTGGCGGGGAAGTGCAAACGTACACGTTTTCGGCCGAAAACGCGTTTTCCGGCGAAAACGCACACCACGGCTCTTTCTGAGAAAAAGCAAGCACGGAGGACGAGAATCGCTTTTGCCCTGCGTAGCGTTCCGGGCAGCGGGTAGAACCAGGCAGAGAATTCCCGGCTAGCAGCTTCCCTGTGGCCGGGAAGTGCAAACGTACACGTTTTCGGCCGAAAACACGTTTTCCGGCGAAAACGTACACCACGGCTCTTTCTGAGAAAAAGCAAGCACGGAGGACGAGAATCGCTTTTGCCCTGCGTAGCGTTCCGGGCAGCGGGTAGAACCAGGCAGAGAATTCCCGGCTAGCAGCTTGCCTGTGGCCGGGAAGTGCAAAGGTACACGTTTTCGGCAGAAAACGCGTTTTATGGCGAAAACGCACACCACGGCTCTTTCTGAGAAAAAGCAAGCACGGAGGACGAGAATCGCTTTTGCCCTGCGTAGGGTTCCGGGCAGCGGGTAGAACCAGGCAGAGAATTCCCGGCTAGCAGCTTCCCTGTGGCCGGGAAGTGCAAACGTACACGTTTTCGGCCGAAAACACGTTTTCCGGCGAAAACGCACACCACGGCTCTTTCTGAGAAAAAGCAAGCACGGAGGACGAGAATCGCTTTTGCCCTGCGTAGCGTTCCGGGCAGCGGATAGAACCAGGCAGAGAATTCCCGGCTAGCAGCTTCCCTGTGGCGGGGAAGTGCAAACGTACACGTTTTCGGCCGAAAACGCGTTTTCCGGCGAAAACGCACACCACGGCTCTTTCTGAGAAAAAGCAAGCACGGAGGACGAGAATCGGTTTTGCCCTGCGTAGCGTTCTGAGCAGCGGGTAGAAATAGGCAGCGAATTGCCGGCTAGCAGCTTCCCTGTGGCCGGGAAGTGCAAACGTACACGTTTTCGGCCGAAAACGCGTTTTCCGGCGAAAACGCACACCATGGCTCTTTCTGAGATAAAGCAAGCACGGAGGACGAGAATCGCTTTTGCCCTGCGTAGCGTTCCTGGCAGCGGGTAGAACCAGGCAGAGAATTCCCGGCTAGCAGCTTCCCTGTGGCCGGGAAGTGCAAACGTACACGTTTTCGGCCGAAAACGCGTTTTCCCGCGAAAACGCACACCACGGCTCTTTCTGAGAAAAAGCAAGCACGGAGGACGAGAATCGCTTTTGCCCTGCGTAGCGTTCTGAGCAGCGGGTAGAAATAGGCAGCGAATTGCCGACTAGCAGCTTCCCTGTGGCCGGGAAGTGCAAACGTACACGTTTTCGGCCGAAAACACGTTTTCCGGCGAAAACGTACACCACGGCTCTTTCTGAGAAAAAGCAAGCACGGAGGACGAGAATCGCTTTTGCCCTGCGTAGCGTTCCGGGCAGCGGGTAGAACCAGGCAGAGAATTCCCGGCTAGCAGCTTCCCTGTGGCCGGGAAGTGGAAACGTACACGTTTTCGGCAGAAAACGCGTTTTATGGCGAAAACGCACACCACGGCTCTTTCTGAGAAAAAGCAAGCACGGAGGACGAGAATCGCTTTTGCCCTGCGTAGGGTTCCGGGCAGCGGGTAGAACCAGGCAGAGAATTCCCGGCTAGCAGCTTCCCTGTGGCCGGGAAGTGCAAACGTACACGTTTTCGGCCGAAAACACGTTTTCCGGCGAAAACGCACACCACGGCTCTTTCTGAGAAAAAGCAAGCACGGAGGACGAGAATCGCTTTTGCCCTGCGTAGCGTTCCGGGCAGCGGATAGAACCAGGCAGAGAATTCCCGGCTAGCAGCTTCCCTGTGGCGGGGAAGTGCAAACGTACACGTTTTCGGCCGAAAACGCGTTTTCCGGCGAAAACGCACACCACGGCTCTTTCTGAGAAAAAGCAAGCACGGAGGACGAGAATCGCTTTTGCCCTGCGTAGCGTTCTGAGCAGCGGGTAGAAATAGGCAGCGAATTGCCGGCTAGCAGCTTCCCTGTGGCCGGGAAGTGCAAACGTACACGTTTTCGGCCGAAAACGCGTTTTCCGGCGAAAACGCACACCACGGCTCTTTCTGAGAAAAAGCAAGCACGGAGGACGAGAATCGCTTTTGCCCTGCGTAGCGTTCCGGGCAGCGGGTAGAACCAGGCAGAGAATTCCCGGCTAGCAGCTTCCCTGTGGCCGGGAAGTGCAAACGTACACGTTTTCGGCCGAAAACGCGTTTTCCGGCGAAAACGCACACCACGGCTCTTTCTGAGAAAAAGCAAGCACGGAGGACGAGAATCGCTTTTGCCCTGCGTAGCGTTCCGGGCAGCGGGTAGAACCAGGCAGCGAATTCCCTGCTAGCAGCTTCCCTGTGGCGGGGAAGTGCAAACGTACACGTTTTCGGCCGAAAACGCGTTTACCGGGGAAAACGCACACCACGGCTCTTTCTGAGAAAAAGCAAGCATGGAGGACGAGAATCGCTTTTGCCCTGCGTAGCGTTCCGGGCAGCGGGTAGAACCAGGCAGAGAATTCCCGGCTAGCAGCTTCCCTGTGGCCGGGAAGTGCAAACGTACACGTTTTCGGCCGAAAACGCGTTTTCCGGCGAAAAAGCACACCATGGCTCTTTCTGAGATAAAGCAAGCACGGAGGACGAGAATCGCTTTTGCCCTGCGTAGCGTTCCTGGCAGCGGGTAGAACCAGGCAGAGAATTCCCGTCTAGCAGCTTCCCTGTGGCGGGGAAGTGCAAACGTACACGTTTTCGGCCGAAAACGCGTTTTCCGGCGAAAACGCACACCACGGCTCTTTCTGAGAAAAAGCAAGCACGGAGGACGAGAATCGCTTTTGCCCTGCGTAGCGTTCCGGGCAGCGGGTAGAACCAGGCAGAGAATTCCCGGCTAGCAGCTTCCCTGTGGCCGGGAAGTGCAAACGTACACGTTTTCGGCCGAAAACGCGTTTTCCGGCGAAAACGCACACCACGGCTCTTTCTGAGAAAAAGCAAGCACGGAGGACGAGAATCGCTTTTGCCCTGCGTAGCGTTCCGGACAGCGGGTAGAACAAGGCAGAGAATTCCCGGCTAGCAGCTTCCCTGTGGCGGGGAAGTTCAAATGTACACGTTTTCGGCCGAAAACGCGTTTTCCGGCGAAAACGCACACCACGGCTCTTTCTGAGAAAAAGCAAGCACGGAGGACGAGAATCGCTTTTGCCCTGCGTAGCGTTCTGAGCAGCGGGTAGAAATAGGCAGCGAATTGCCGGCTAGCAGCTTCCCTGTGGCCGGGAAGTGCAAACGTACACGTTTTCGGCCGAAAACGCGTTTTCCGGCGAAAACGCACACCACGGCTCTTTCTGAGAAAAAGCAAGCACGGAGGACGAGAATCGCTTTTGCCCTGCGTAGCGTTCCGGGCAGCGGGTAGAACCAGGCAGAGAATTACCGGCTAGCAGCTTCCCTGTGGCCGGGAAGTGCAAACGTACACGTTTTCGGCCGAAAATGCGTTTTCCGGCGAAAACGCACACCACGGCTCTTTCTGAGAAAAAGCAAGCACGGAGGACGAGAATCGCTTTTGCCCTGCGTAGCGTTCCTGGCAGCGGGTAGAACCAGGCAGAGAATTCCCGTCTAGCAGCTTCCCTGTGGCGGGGAAGTGCAAACGTACACGTTTTCGGCCGAAAACGCGTTTTCCGGCGAAAACGCACACCACGGCTCTTTCTGAGAAAAAGCAAGCACGGAGGACGAGAATCGCTTTTGCCCTGCGTAGCGTTCCGGGCAGCGGGTAGAACCAGGCAGAGAATTCCCGGCTAGCAGCTTCCCTGTGGCCGGGAAGTGCAAACGTACACGTTTTCGGCCGAAAACACGTTTTCCGGCGAAAACGTACACCACGGCTCTTTCTGAGAAAAAGCAAGCACGGAGGACGAGAATCGCTTTTGCCCTGCGTAGCGTTCCGGGCAGCGGGTAGAACCAGGCAGAGAATTCCCGGCTAGCAGCTTGCCTGTGGCCGGGAAGTGCAAAGGTACACGTTTTCGGCAGAAAACGCGTTTTATGGCGAAAACGCACACCACGGCTCTTTCTGAGAAAAAGCAAGCACGGAGGACGAGAATCGCTTTTGCCCTGCGTAGGGTTCCGGGCAGCGGGTAGAACCAGGCAGAGAATTCCCGGCTAGCAGCTTCCCTGTGGCCGGGAAGTGCAAACGTACACGTTTTCGGCCGAAAACACGTTTTCCGGCGAAAACGCACACCACGGCTCTTTCTGAGAAAAAGCAAGCACGGAGGACGAGAATCGCTTTTGCCCTGCGTAGCGTTCCGGGCAGCGGATAGAACCAGGCAGAGAATTCCCGGCTAGCAGCTTCCCTGTGGCGGGGAAGTGCAAACGTACACGTTTTCGGCCGAAAACGCGTTTTCCGGCGAAAACGCACACCACGGCTCTTTCTGAGAAAAAGCAAGCACGGAGGACGAGAATCGGTTTTGCCCTGCGTAGCGTTCTGAGCAGCGGGTAGAAATAGGCAGCGAATTGCCGGCTAGCAGCTTCCCTGTGGCCGGGAAGTGCAAACGTACACGTTTTCGGCCGAAAACGCGTTTTCCGGCGAAAAAGCACACCATGGCTCTTTCTGAGAAAAAGCAAGCACGGAGGACGAGAATCGCTTTTGCCCTGCGTAGCGTTCCTGGCAGCGGGTAGAACCAGGCAGAGAATTCCCGTCTAGCAGCTTCCCTGTGGCGGGGAAGTGCAAACGTACACGTTTTCGGCCGAAAACGCGTTTTCCGGCGAAAACGCACACCACGGCTCTTTCTGAGAAAAAGCAAGCACGGAGGACGAGAATCGCTTTTGCCCTGCGTAGCGTTCCGGGCAGCGGGTAGAACCAGGCAGAGAATTCCCGGCTAGCAGCTTCCCTGTGGCCGGGAAGTGCAAACGTACACGTTTTCGGCCTAAAACGCGTTTTGCGGCGAAAACGCACACCACGGCTCTTTCTGAGAAAAAGCAAGCACGGAGGACGAGAAACGCTTTTGCCCTGCGTAGCGTTCCTGGCAGCGGGTAGAACCAGGCAGAGAATTCCCGGCTAGCAGCTTGCCTGTGGCCGGGAAGTGCAAAGGTACACGTTTTCGGCAGAAAACGCGTTTTATGGCGAAAACGCACACCACGGCTCTTTCTGAGAAAAAGCAAGCACGGAGGACGAGAATCGCTTTTGCCCTGCGTAGGGTTCCGGGCAGCGGGTAGAACCAGGCAGAGAATTCCCGGCTAGCAGCTTCCCTGTGGCCGGGAAGTGCAAACGTACACGTTTTCGGCCGGAAACGCGTTTTCCGGCGAAAACGCACACCACGGCTCTTTCTGAGAAAAAGCAAGCACGGAGGACGAGAATCGCTTTTGCCCTGCGTAGCGTTCTGAGCAGCGGGTAGAAATAGGCAGCGAATTGCCGGCTAGCAGCTTCCCTGTGGCCGGGAAGTGCAAACGTACACGTTTTCGGCCGAAAACGCGTTTTCCGGCGAAAAAGCACACCATGGCTCTTTCTGAGAAAAAGCAAGCACGGAGGACGAGAATCGCTTTTGCCCTGCGTAGCGTTCCTGGCAGCGGGTAGAACCAGGCAGAGAATTCCCGTCTAGCAGCTTCCCTGTGGCGGGGAAGTGCAAACGTACACGTTTTCGGCCGAAAACGCGTTTTCCGGCGAAAACGCACACCACGGCTCTTTCTGAGAAAAAGCAAGCACGGAGGACGAGAATCGCTTTTGCCCTGCGTAGCGTTCCGGGCAGCGGGTAGAACCAGGCAGAGAATTCCCGGCTAGCAGCTTCCCTGTGGCCGGGAAGTGCAAACGTACACGTTTTCGGCCTAAAACGCGTTTTGCGGCGAAAACGCACACCACGGCTCTTTCTGAGAAAAAGCAAGCACGGAGGACGAGAAACGCTTTTGCCCTGCGTAGCGTTCCGGGCAGCGGGTAGAACCAGGCAGAGAATTCCCGGCTAGCAGCTTGCCTGTGGCCGGGAAGTGCAAAGGTACACGTTTTCGGCAGAAAACGCGTTTTATGGCGAAAACGCACACCACGGCTCTTTCTGAGAAAAAGCAAGCACGGAGGACGAGAATCGCTTTTGCCCTGCGTAGCGTTCCGGGCAGCGGGTAGAAATAGGCAGAGAATTCCCGGCTAGCAGCTTCCCTGTGGCCGGGAAGTGCAAACGTACAAGTTTTCGGCCGAAAACGCGTTTTCCGGCGAAAACGCACACCACGGCTCTTTCTGAGAAAAAGCAAGCACGGAGGACGAGAATCGCTTTTGCCCTGCGTAGGGTTCCGGGCAGCGGGTAGAACCAGGCAGAGAATTCCCGGCTAGCAGCTTCCCTGTGGCCGGGAAGTGCAAACGTACACGTTTTCGGCCGAAAACACGTTTTCTGGAGAAAACGCACACCATGGCTCTTTCTGAGATAAAGCAAGCACGGAGGACGGAATCGCTTTTGCCCTGCGTAGCGTTCCGGGCAGCGGGTAGAACCAGGCAGAGAATTCCCGGCTAGCAGCTTCCCTGTGGCGGGGAAGTGCAAACGTACACGTTTTCGGCCGAAAACGCGTTTTCTGGCAAAAACGCACACCACGGCTCTTTCTGAGAAAAAGCAAGCACGGAGGACGAGAATCGCTTTTGCCCTGCGTAGTGTTCCGGGCAGCGGGTAGAACCAGGCAGAGAATTCCCGGCTAGCAGCTTCCCTGTGGCCGGGAAGTGCAAACGTACACGTTTTCGCCGAAAACGCGTTTTCCCGCGAAAACGCACACCACGGCTCTTTCTGAGAAAAAGCAAGCACGGAGGACGAGAATCGGTTTTGCCCTGCGTAGCGTTCTGAGCAGCGGGTAGAAATAGGCAGCGAATTGCCGGCTAGCAGCTTCCCTGTGGCCGGGAAGTGCAAACGTACACGTTTTCGGCCGAAAACGCGTTTTCCGGCGAAAAAGCACACCATGTCTCTTTCTGAGAAAAAGCAAGCACGGAGGACGAGAATCGCTTTTGCCCTGCGTAGCGTTCCGGGCAGCGGGTAGAACCAGGCAGAGAATTCCCGTCTAGCAGCTTCCCTGTGGCGGGGAAGTGCAAACGTACACGTTTTCGGCCGAAAACGCGTTTTCCGGCGAAAACGCACACCACGGCTCTTTCTGAGAAAAAGCAAGCACGGAGGACGAGAATCGCTTTTGCCCTGCGTAGCGTTCCGGGCAGCGGGTAGAACCAGGCAGAGAATTCCCGGCTAGCAGCTTCCCTGTGGCCGGGAAGTGCAAACGTACACGTTTTCGGCCTAAAACGCGTTTTGCGGCGAAAACGCACACCACGGCTCTTTCTGAGAAAAAGCAAGCACGGAGGACGAGAAACGCTTTTGCCCTGCGTAGCGTTCCGGGCAGCGGGTAGAACCAGGCAGAGAATTCCCGGCTAGCAGCTTGCCTGTGGCCGGGAAGTGCAAAGGTACACGTTTTCGGCAGAAAACGCGTTTTATGGCGAAAACGCACACCACGGCTCTTTCTGAGAAAAAGCAAGCACGGAGGACGAGAATCGCTTTTGCCCTGCGTAGCGTTCCGGGCAGCGGGTAGAACCAGGCAGAGAATTCCCGGCTAGCAGCTTCCCTGTGGCCGGGAAGTGCAAACGTACAAGTTTTCGGCCGAAAACGCGTTTTCCCGCGAAAACGCACACCACGGCTCTTTCTGAGAAAAAGCAAGCACGGAGGACGAGAATCGCTTTTGCCCTGCGTAGCGTTCCGGGCAGCGGGTAGAACCAGGCAGAGAATTTCCGTCTAGCAGCTTCCCTGTGGCCGGGAAGTGCAAACGTACACGTTTTTGGCCGAAAACGCGTTTTGGGGTGAAAACGCACACCACGGCTCTTTCTGAGAAAAAGCAAGCACGGAGGACGAGAATCGCTTTTGCCCTGCGTAGCGTTCCGGGCAGCGGGTAGAACCAGGCAGAGAATTCCCGGCTAGCAGCTTCCCTGTGGCGGGGAAGTGCAAACGTACACGTTTTCGGCCGAAAACGCGTTTTCCGGCGAAAACGCACACCACGGCTCTTTCTGAGAAAAAGCAAGCACGGAGGACGAGAATCGCTTTTGCCCTGCGTAGCGTTCTGAGCAGCGGGTAGAAATAGGCAGCGAATTGCCGGCTAGCAGCTTCCCTGTGGCCGGGAAGTGCAAACGTACACGTTTTCGGCCGAAAACGCGTTTTCCGGCGAAAAAGCACACCATGGCTCTTTCTGAGAAAAAGCAAGCACGGAGGACGAGAATCGCTTTTGCCCTGCGTAGCGTTCCTGGCAGCGGGTAGAACCAGGCAGAGAATTCCCGTCTAGCAGCTTCCCTGTGGCGGGGAAGTGCAAACGTACACGTTTTCGGCCGAAAACGCGTTTTCCGGCGAAAACGCACACCACGGCTCTTTCTGAGAAAAAGCAAGCACGGAGGACGAGAATCGCTTTTGCCCTGCGTAGCGTTCCGGGCAGCGGGTAGAACCAGGCAGAGAAATCCCGGCTAGCAGCTTGCCTGTGGCCGGGAAGTGCAAAGGTACACGTTTTCGGCAGAAAACGCGTTTTATGGCGAAAACGCACACCACGGCTCTTTCTGAGAAAAAGCAAGCACGGAGGACGAGAATCGCTTTTGCCCTGCGTAGCGTTCCGGGCAGCGGGTAGAACCAGGCAGAGAATTTCCGTCTAGCAGCTTCCCTGTGGCCGGGAAGTGCAAACGTACACGTTTTTGGCCGAAAACGCGTTTTGGGGTGAAAACGCACACCACGGCTCTTTCTGAGAAAAAGCAAGCACGGAGGACGAGAATCGCTTTTGCCCTGCGTAGCGTTCCGGGCAGCGGGTAGAACCAGGCAGAGAATTCCCGGCTAGCAGCTTCCCTGTGGCCGGGAAGTGCAAACGTACACGTTTTCGGCCGAAAACGTGTTTTCCGGCGAAAACGCACACCACGGCTCTTTCTGAGAAAAAGCAAGCACGGAGGACGAGAATCGCTTTTGCCCTGCGTAGCGTTCCGGGCAGCGGGTAGAACCAGGCAGAGAATTCCCGGCTAGCAGCTTCCCTGTGGCCGGGAAGTGCAAACGTACACGTTTTCGGCCGGAAACGCGTTTTCCGGCGAAAACGCACACCACGGCTCTTTCTGAGAAAAAGCAAGCACGGAGGACGAGAATCGCTTTTGCCCTGCGTAGCGTTCCGGGCAGCGGGTAGAACCAGGCAGAGAATTCCCGGCTAGCAGCTTCCCTGTGGCCGGGAAGTGCAAACGTACACGTTTTCGGCCGAAAACGCGTTTTCCGGCGAAAACGCACACCACGGCTCTTTCTGAGAAAAAGCAAGCACGGAGGACGAGAATCGGTTTTGCCCTGCGTAGCGTTCTGAGCAGCGGGTAGAAATAGGCAGCGAATTGCCGGCTAGAAGCTTCCCTGTGGCCGGGAAGTGCAAACGTACACGTTTTCGGCCGAAAACGCGTTTTCCGGCGAAAAAGCACACCATGGCTCTTTCTGAGAAAAAGCAAGCACGGAGGACGAGAATCGCTTTTGCCCTGCGTAGCGTTCCTGGCAGCGGGTAGAACCAGGCAGAGAATTCCCGTCTAGCAGCTTCCCTGTGGCGGGGAAGTGCAAACGTACACGTTTTCGGCCGAAAACGCGTTTTCCGGCGAAAACGCACACCACGGCTCTTTCTGAGAAAAAGCAAGCACGGAGGACGAGAATCGCTTTTGCCCTGCGTAGCGTTCCGGGCAGCGGGTAGAACCAGGCAGAGAATTCCCGTCTAGCAGCTTCCCTGTGGCCGGGAAGTGCAAACGTACACGTTTTCGGCCTAAAACGCGTTTTGCGGCGAAAACGCACACCACGGCTCTTTCTGAGAAAAAGCAAGCACGGAGGACGAGAATCGCTTTTGCCCTGCGTAGCGTTCCGGGCAGCGGGTAGAACCAGGCAGAGAATTCCCGGCTAGCAGCTTCCCTGTGGCCGGGAAGTGCAAACGTACACGTTTTCGGCCTAAAACGCGTTTTGCGGCGAAAACGCACACCACGGCTCTTTCTGAGAAAAAGCAAGCACGGAGGACGAGAATCGCTTTTGCCCTGCGTAGCGTTCCGGGCAGCGGGTAGAACCAGGCAGAGAATTCCCGGCTAGCAGCTTGCCTGTGGCCGGGAAGTGCAAAGGTACACGTTTTCGGCAGAAAACGCGTTTTATGGCGAAAACGCACACCACGGCTCTTTCTGAGAAAAAGCAAGCACGGAGGACGAGAATCGCTTTTGCCCTGCGTAGCGTTCCGGGCAGCGGGTAGAACCAGGCAGAGAATTCCCGGCTAGCAGCTTCCCTGTGGCCGGGAAGTGCAAACGTACAAGTTTTCGGCCGAAAACGCGTTTTCCCGCGAAAACGCACACCACGGCTCTTTCTGAGAAAAAGCAAGCACGGAGGACGAGAATCGCTTTTGCCCTGCGTAGCGTTCCGGGCAGCGGGTAGAACCAGGCAGAGAATTTCCGTCTAGCAGCTTCCCTGTGGCCGGGAAGTGCAAACGTACACGTTTTTGGCCGAAAACGCGTTTTGGGGTGAAAACGCACACCACGGCTCTTTCTGAGAAAAAGCAAGCACGGAGGACGAGAATCGCTTTTGCCCTGCGTAGCGTTCCGGGCAGCGGGTAGAACCAGGCAGAGAATTCCCGGCTAGCAGCTTCCCTGTGGCGGGGAAGTGCAAACGTACACGTTTTCGGCCGAAAACGCGTTTTCCGGCGAAAACGCACACCACGGCTCTTTCTGAGAAAAAGCAAGCACGGAGGACGAGAATCGCTTTTGCCCTGCGTAGCGTTCTGAGCAGCGGGTAGAAATAGGCAGCGAATTGCCGGCTAGCAGCTTCCCTGTGGCCGGGAAGTGCAAACGTACACGTTTTCGGCCGAAAACGCGTTTTCCGGCGAAAAAGCACACCATGGCTCTTTCTGAGAAAAAGCAAGCACGGAGGACGAGAATCGCTTTTGCCCTGCGTAGCGTTCCTGGCAGCGGGTAGAACCAGGCAGAGAATTCCCGTCTAGCAGCTTCCCTGTGGCGGGGAAGTGCAAACGTACACGTTTTCGGCCGAAAACGCGTTTTCCGGCGAAAACGCACACCACGGCTCTTTCTGAGAAAAAGCAAGCACGGAGGACGAGAATCGCTTTTGCCCTGCGTAGCGTTCCGGGCAGCGGGTAGAACCAGGCAGAGAAATCCCGGCTAGCAGCTTGCCTGTGGCCGGGAAGTGCAAAGGTACACGTTTTCGGCAGAAAACGCGTTTTATGGCGAAAACGCACACCACGGCTCTTTCTGAGAAAAAGCAAGCACGGAGGACGAGAATCGCTTTTGCCCTGCGTAGCGTTCCGGGCAGCGGGTAGAACCAGGCAGAGAATTCCCGGCTAGCAGCTTCCCTGTGGCCGGGAAGTGTAAACGTACACGTTTTCGGCCGAAAACTCGTTTTCCCGCGAAAACGCACACCACGGCTCTTTCTGAGAAAAAGCAAGCACGGAGGACGAGAATCGCTTTTGCCCTGCGTAGCGTTCCGGGCAGCGGGTAGAACCAGGCAGAGAATTTCCGTCTAGCAGCTTCCCTGTGGCCGGGAAGTGCAAACGTACACGTTTTTGGCCGAAAACGCGTTTTGGGGTGAAAACGCACACCACGGCTCTTTCTGAGAAAAAGCAAGCACGGAGGACGAGAATCGCTTTTGCCCTGCGTAGCGTTCCGGGCAGCGGGTAGAACCAGGCAGAGAATTCCCGGCTAGCAGCTTCCCTGTGGCCGGGAAGTGCAAACGTACACGTTTTCGGCCGAAAACGTGTTTTCCGGCGAAAACGCACACCACGGCTCTTTCTGAGAAAAAGCAAGCACGGAGGACGAGAATCGCTTTTGCCCTGCGTAGCGTTCCGGGCAGCGGGTAGAACCAGGCAGAGAATTCCCGGCTAGCAGCTTCCCTGTGGCCGGGAAGTGCAAACGTACACGTTTTCGGCCGGAAACGCGTTTTCCGGCGAAAACGCACACCACGGCTCTTTCTGAGAAAAAGCAAGCACGGAGGACGAGAATCGCTTTTGCCCTGCGTAGCGTTCCGGGCAGCGGGTAGAACCAGGCAGAGAATTCCCGGCTAGCAGCTTCCCTGTGGCCGGGAAGTGCAAACGTACACGTTTTCGGCCGAAAACGCGTTTTCCGGCGAAAACGCACACCACGGCTCTTTCTGAGAAAAAGCAAGCACGGAGGACGAGAATCGGTTTTGCCCTGCGTAGCGTTCTGAGCAGCGGGTAGAAATAGGCAGCGAATTGCCGGCTAGCAGCTTCCCTGTGGCCGGGAAGTGCAAACGTACACGTTTTCGGCCGAAAACGCGTTTTCCGGCGAAAAAGCACACCATGGCTCTTTCTGAGAAAAAGCAAGCACGGAGGACGAGAATCGCTTTTGCCCTGCGTAGCGTTCCTGGCAGCGGGTAGAACCAGGCAGAGAATTCCCGTCTAGCAGCTTCCCTGTGGCGGGGAAGTGCAAACGTACACGTTTTCGGCCGAAAACGCGTTTTCCGGCGAAAACGCACACCACGGCTCTTTCTGAGAAAAAGCAAGCACGGAGGACGAGAATCGCTTTTGCCCTGCGTAGCGTTCCGGGCAGCGGGTAGAACCAGGCAGAGAATTCCCGGCTAGCAGCTTCCCTGTGGCCGGGAAGTGCAAACGTACACGTTTTCGGCCTAAAACGCGTTTTGCGGCGAAAACGCACACCACGGCTCTTTCTGAGAAAAAGCAAGCACGGAGGACGAGAAACGCTTTTGCCCTGCGTAGCGTTCCGGGCAGCGGGTAGAACCAGGCAGAGAATTCCCGGCTAGCAGCTTGCCTGTGGCCGGGAAGTGCAAAGGTACACGTTTTCGGCAGAAAACGCGTTTTATGGCGAAAACGCACACCACGGCTCTTTCTGAGAAAAAGCAAGCACGGAGGACGAGAATCGCTTTTGCCCTGCGTAGCGTTCCGGGCAGCGGGTAGAACCAGGCAGAGAATTCCCGGCTAGCAGCTTCCCTGTGGCCGGGAAGTGCAAACGTACATGTTTTCGGCCGAAAACGCGTTTTCCCGCGAAAACGCACACCACGTCTCTTTCTGAGAAAAAGCAAGCACGGAGGACGAGAATCGCTTTTGCCCTGCGTAGCGTTCCGGGCAGCGGGTAGAACCAGGCAGAGAATTTCCGTCTAGCAGCTTCCCTGTGGCCGGGAAGTGCAAACGTACACGTTTTTGGCCGAAAACGCGTTTTGGGGTGAAAACGCACACCACGGCTCTTTCTGAGAAAAAGCAAGCACGGAGGACGAGAATCGCTTTTGCCCTGCGTAGCGTTCCGGGCAGCGGGTAGAACCAGGCAGAGAATTCCCGGCTAGCAGCTTCCCTGTGGCCGGGAAGTGCAAACGTACACGTTTTCGGCCGAAAATGCGTTTTCTGGAGAAAACGCACACCATGGCTCTTTCTGAGATAAAGCAAGCACTGAGGACGGAATCGCTTTTGCCCTGCGTAGCGTTCCGGGCAGCGGGTAGAACCAGGCAGAGAATTCCCGGCTAGCAGCTTCCCTGTGGCGGGGAAGTGCAAACGTACACGTTTTCGGCCGAAAACGCGTTTTCTGGCGAAAACGCACACCACGGCTCTTTCTGAGAAAAAGCAAGCACGGAGGACGAGAATCGCTTTTGCCCTGCGTAGTGTTCCGGGCAGCGGGTAGAACCAGGCAGAGAATTCCCGGCTAGCAGCTTCCCTGTGGCCGGGAAGTGCAAACGTACACGTTTTCGCCGAAAACGCGTTTTCCCGCGAAAACGCACACCACGGCTCTTTCTGAGAAAAAGCAAGCACGAAGGACGAGAATCGCTTTTGCCCTGCGTAGCGTTCCGGGCAGCGGGTAGAACCAGGCAGAGAATTCCCGGCTAGCAGCTTCCCTGTGGCCGGGAAGTGCAAACGTACACGTTTTCGGCCGAAAACACGTTTTCCGGCGAAAACGTACACCACGGCTCTTTCTGAGAAAAAGCAAGCACGGAGGACGAGAATCGCTTTTGCCCTGCGTAGCGTTCCGGGCAGCGGGTAGAACCAGGCAGAGAATTCCCGGCTAGCAGCTTGCCTGTGGCCGGGAAGTGCAAAGGTACACGTTTTCGGCAGAAAACGCGTTTTATGGCGAAAACGCACACCACGGCTCTTTCTGAGAAAAAGCAAGCACGGAGGACGAGAATCGCTTTTGCCCTGCGTAGGGTTCCGGGCAGCGGGTAGAACCAGGCAGAGAATTCCCGGCTAGCAGCTTCCCTGTGGCCGGGAAGTGCAAACGTACACGTTTTCGGCCGAAAACGCGTTTTCCGGCGAAAACGCACACCACGGCTCTTTCTGAGAAAAAGCAAGCACGGAGGACGAGAATCGCTTTTGCCCTGCGTAGCGTTCCGGGCAGCGGGTAGAACCAGGCAGAGAATTCCCGGCTAGCAGCTTCCCTGTGGCCGGGAAGTGCAAACGTACACGTTTTCGGCCGAAAACGTGTTTTCCGGCGAAAACGCACACCACGGCTCTTTCTGAGAAAAAGCAAGCACGGAGGACGAGAATCGCTTTTGCCCTGCGTAGCGTTCCGGGCAGCGGGTAGAACCAGGCAGAGAATTCCCGGCTAGCAGCTTCCCTGTGGCCGGGAAGTGCAAACGTACACGTTTTCGGCCGAAAACGTGTTTTCCGGCGAAAACGCACACCACGGCTCTTTCTGAGAAAAAGCAAGCACGGAGGACGAGAATCGCTTTTGCCCTGCGTAGCGTTCCGGGCAGCGGGTAGAACCAGGCAGAGAATTCCCGGCTAGCAGCTTCCCTGTGGCCGGGAAGTGCAAACGTACACGTTTTCGGCCGGAAACGCGTTTTCCGGCGAAAACGCACACCACGGCTCTTTCTGAGAAAAAGCAAGCACGGAGGACGAGAATCGCTTTTGCCCTGCGTAGCGTTCCGGGCAGCGGGTAGAACCAGGCAGAGAATTCCCGGCTAGCAGCTTCCCTGTGGCCGGGAAGTGCAAACGTACACGTTTTCGGCCGAAAACGCGTTTTCCGGCGAAAACGCACACCACGGCTCTTTCTGAGAAAAAGCAAGCACGGAGGACGAGAATCGGTTTTGCCCTGCGTAGCGTTCTGAGCAGCGGGTAGAAATAGGCAGCGAATTGCCGGCTAGCAGCTTCCCTGTGGCCGGGAAGTGCAAACGTACACGTTTTCGGCCGAAAACGCGTTTTCCGGCGAAAAAGCACACCATGGCTCTTTCTGAGAAAAAGCAAGCACGGAGGACGAGAATCGCTTTTGCCCTGCGTAGCGTTCCTGGCAGCGGGTAGAACCAGGCAGAGAATTCCCGTCTAGCAGCTTCCCTGTGGCGGGGAAGTGCAAACGTACACGTTTTCGGCCGAAAACGCGTTTTCCGGCGAAAACGCACACCACGGCTCTTTCTGAGAAAAAGCAAGCACGGAGGACGAGAATCGCTTTTGCCCTGCGTAGCGTTCCGGGCAGCGGGTAGAACCAGGCAGAGAATTCCCGGCTAGCAGCTTCCCTGTGGCCGGGAAGTGCAAACGTACACGTTTTCGGCCTAAAACGCGTTTTGCGGCGAAAACGCACACCACGGCTCTTTCTGAGAAAAAGCAAGCACGGAGGACGAGAAACGCTTTTGCCCTGCGTAGCGTTCCGGGCAGCGGGTAGAACCAGGCAGAGAATTCCCGGCTAGCAGCTTGCCTGTGGCCGGGAAGTGCAAAGGTACACGTTTTCGGCAGAAAACGCGTTTTATGGCGAAAACGCACACCACGGCTCTTTCTGAGAAAAAGCAAGCACGGAGGACGAGAATCGCTTTTGCCCTGCGTAGCGTTCCGGGCAGCGGGTAGAACCAGGCAGAGAATTCCCGGCTAGCAGCTTCCCTGTGGCCGGGAAGTGCAAACGTACATGTTTTCGGCCGAAAACGCGTTTTCCCGCGAAAACGCACACCACGTCTCTTTCTGAGAAAAAGCAAGCACGGAGGACGAGAATCGCTTTTGCCCTGCGTAGCGTTCCGGGCAGCGGGTAGAACCAGGCAGAGAATTTCCGTCTAGCAGCTTCCCTGTGGCCGGGAAGTGCAAACGTACACGTTTTTGGCCGAAAACGCGTTTTGGGGTGAAAACGCACACCACGGCTCTTTCTGAGAAAAAGCAAGCACGGAGGACGAGAATCGCTTTTGCCCTGCGTAGCGTTCCGGGCAGCGGGTAGAACCAGGCAGAGAATTCCCGGCTAGCAGCTTCCCTGTGGCCGGGAAGTGCAAACGTACACGTTTTCGGCCGAAAATGCGTTTTCTGGAGAAAACGCACACCATGGCTCTTTCTGAGATAAAGCAAGCACTGAGGACGGAATCGCTTTTGCCCTGCGTAGCGTTCCGGGCAGCGGGTAGAACCAGGCAGAGAATTCCCGGCTAGCAGCTTCCCTGTGGCGGGGAAGTGCAAACGTACACGTTTTCGGCCGAAAACGCGTTTTCTGGCGAAAACGCACACCACGGCTCTTTCTGAGAAAAAGCAAGCACGGAGGACGAGAATCGCTTTTGCCCTGCGTAGTGTTCCGGGCAGCGGGTAGAACCAGGCAGAGAATTCCCGGCTAGCAGCTTCCCTGTGGCCGGGAAGTGCA
Organism: Athene noctua; assembly: GCF_965140245.1. Classification (NCBI taxonomy): domain Eukaryota; kingdom Metazoa; phylum Chordata; class Aves; order Strigiformes; family Strigidae; genus Athene; species Athene noctua. The sequence goes on along the minus strand of NW_027437610.1, from coordinate 229,608 downwards.
AACGTACACGTTTTCGCCGAAAACGCGTTTTCCCGCGAAAACGCACACCACGGCTCTTTCTGAGAAAAAGCAAGCACGAAGGACGAGAATCGCTTTTGCCCTGCGTAGCGTTCCGGGCAGCGGGTAGAACCAGGCAGAGAATTCCCGGCTAGCAGCTTCCCTGTGGCCGGGAAGTGCAAACGTACACGTTTTCGGCCGAAAACACGTTTTCCGGCGAAAACGTACACCACGGCTCTTTCTGAGAAAAAGCAAGCACGGAGGACGAGAATCGCTTTTGCCCTGCGTAGCGTTCCGGGCAGCGGGTAGAACCAGGCAGAGAATTCCCGGCTAGCAGCTTGCCTGTGGCCGGGAAGTGCAAACGTACACGTTTTCGGCCGAAAACGCGTTTTCCGGCGAAAACGCACACCACGGCTCTTTCTGAGAAAAAGCAAGCACGGAGGACGAGAATCGCTTTTGCCCTGCGTAGGGTTCCGGGCAGCGGGTAGAACCAGGCAGAGAATTCCCGGCTAGCAGCTTCCCTGTGGCCGGGAAGTGCAAACGTACACGTTTTCGGCCGAAAACGCGTTTTCCGGCGAAAACGCACACCACGGCTCTTTCTGAGAAAAAGCAAGCACGGAGGACGAGAATCGCTTTTGCCCTGCCTAGCGTTCCGGGCAGCGGATAGAACCAGGCAGAGAATTCCCGGCTAGCAGCTTCCCTGTGGCGGGGAAGTGCAAACGTACTCGTTTTCGGCCGAAAACGCGTTTTCCGGCGAAAACACACACCACGGCTCTTTCTGAGAAAAAGCAAGCACGGAGGACGAGAATCGGTTTTGCCCTGCGTAGCGTTCTGAGCAGCGGGTAGAAATAGGCAGCGAATTGCCGGCTAGCAGCTTCCCTGTGGCCGGGAAGTGCAAACGTACACGTTTTCGGCCGAAAACGCGTTTTCCGGCGAAAAAGCACACCATGTCTCTTTCTGAGAAAAAGCAAGCACGGAGGACGAGAATCGCTTTTGCCCTGCGTAGCGTTCCTGGCAGCGGGTAGAACCAGGCAGAGAATTCCCGTCTAGCAGCTTCCCTGTGGCGGGGAAGTGCAAACGTACACGTTTTCGGCCGAAAACGCGTTTTCCGGCGAAAACGCACACCACGGCTCTTTCTGAGAAAAAGCAAGCACGGAGGACGAGAATCGCTTTTGCCCTGCGTAGCGTTCCGGGCAGCGGGTAGAACCAGGCAGAGAATTCCCGGCTAGCAGCTTCCCTGTGGCCGGGAAGTGCAAACGTACACGTTTTCGGCCTAAAACGCGTTTTGCGGCGAAAACGCACACCACGGCTCTTTCTGAGAAAAAGCAAGCACGGAGGACGAGAAACGCTTTTGCCCTGCGTAGCGTTCCGGGCAGCGGGTAGAACCAGGCAGAGAATTCCCGGCTAGCAGCTTGCCTGTGGCCGGGAAGTGCAAAGGTACACGTTTTCGGCAGAAAACGCGTTTTATGGCGAAAACGCACACCACGGCTCTTTCTGAGAAAAAGCAAGCACGGAGGACGAGAATCGCTTTTGCCCTGCGTAGCGTTCCGGGCAGCGGGTAGAACCAGGCAGACAATTCCCGGCTAGCAGCTTCCCTGTGGCCGGGAAGTGCAAACGTACAAGTTTTCGGCCGAAAACGCGTTTTCCCGCGAAAACGCACACCACGGCTCTTTCTGAGAAAAAGCAAGCACGGAGGACGAGAATCGCTTTTGCCCTGCGTAGCGTTCCGGGCAGCGGGTAGAACCAGGCAGAGAATTTCCGTCTAGCAGCTTCCCTGTGGCCGGGAAGTGCAAACGTACACGTTTTTGGCCGAAAACGCGTTTTGGGGTGAAAACGCACACCACGGCTCTTTCTGAGAAAAAGCAAGCACGGAGGACGAGAATCGCTTTTGCCCCGCGTAGCGTTCCGGGCAGCGGGTAGAACCAGGCAGAGAATTCCCGGCTAGCAGCTTCCCTGTGGCGGGGAAGTGCAAACGTACACGTTTTCGGCCGAAAACGCGTTTTCCGGCGAAAACGCACACCACGGCTCTTTCTGAGAAAAAGCAAGCACGGAGGACGAGAATCGCTTTTGCCCTGCGTAGCGTTCTGAGCAGCGGGTAGAAATAGGCAGCGAATTGCCGGCTAGCAGCTTCCCTGTGGCCGGGAAGTGCAAACGTACACGTTTTCGGCCGAAAACGCGTTTTCTTGCGAAAACGCACACCATGGCTCTTTCTGAGATAAAGCAAGCACGGAGGACGAGAATCGCTTTTGCCCTGCGTAGCGTTCCGGGCAGCGGGTAGAACCAGGCAGAGAATTCCCGGCTAGCAGCTTCCCTGTGGCGGGGAAGTGCAAACGTACACGTTTTCGGCCGAAAACGCGTTTTCTGGCGAAAACGCACACCACGGCTCTTTCTGAGAAAAAGCAAGCACGGAGGACGAGAATCGCTTTTGCCCTGCGTAGCGTTCCGGGCAGCGGGTAGAACCAGGCAGAGAATTCCCGGCTAGCAGCTTCCCTGTGGCGGGGAAGTGCAAACGTACACGTTTTCGGCCGAAAACGCGTTTTCCGGCGAAAACGCACACCACGGCTCTTTCTGAGAAAAAGCAAGCACGGAGGACGAGAATCGCTTTTGCCCTGCGTAGCGTTCTGAGCAGCGGGTAGAAATAGGCAGCGAATTGCCGGCTAGCAGCTTCCCTGTGGCCGGGAAGTGCAAACGTACACGTTTTCGGCCGAAAACGCGTTTTCCGGCGAAAAAGCACACCATGGCTCTTTCTGAGAAAAAGCAAGCACGGAGGACGAGAATCGCTTTTGCCCTGCGTAGCGTTCCTGGCAGCGGGTAGAACCAGGCAGAGAATTCCCGTCTAGCAGCTTCCCTGTGGCGGGGAAGTGCAAACGTACACGTTTTCGGCCGAAAACACGTTTTCCGGCGAAAACGCACACCACGGCTCTTTCTGAGAAAAAGCAAGCACGGAGGACGAGAATCGCTTTTGCCCTGCGTAGCGTTCCGGGCAGCGGGTAGAACCAGGCAGAGAAATCCCGGCTAGCAGCTTGCCTGTGGCCGGGAAGTGCAAAGGTACACGTTTTCGGCAGAAAACGCGTTTTATGGCGAAAACGCACACCACGGCTCTTTCTGAGAAAAAGCAAGCACGGAGGACGAGAATCGCTTTTGCCCTGCGTAGCGTTCCGGGCAGCGGGTAGAACCAGGCAGAGAATTCCCGGCTAGCAGCTTCCCTGTGGCCGGGAAGTGTAAACGTACACGTTTTCGGCCGAAAACGCGTTTTCCCGCGAAAACGCACACCACGGCTCTTTCTGAGAAAAAGCAAGCACGGAGGACGAGAATCGCTTTTGCCCTGCGTAGCGTTCCGGGCAGCGGGTAGAACCAGGCAGAGAATTTCCGTCTAGCAGCTTCCCTGTGGCCGGGAAGTGCAAACGTACACGTTTTTGGCCGAAAACGCGTTTTGGGGTGAAAACGCACACCACGGCTCTTTCTGAGAAAAAGCAAGCACGGAGGACGAGAATCGCTTTTGCCCTGCGTAGCGTTCCGGGCAGCGGGTAGAACCAGGCAGAGAATTCCCGGCTAGCAGCTTCCCTGTGGCCGGGAAGTGCAAACGTACACGTTTTCGGCCGAAAACATGTTTTCCGGCGAAAACGCACACCACGGCTCTTTCTGAGAAAAAGCAAGCACGGAGGACGAGAATCGCTTTTGCCCTGCGTAGCGTTCCGGGCAGCGGGTAGAACCAGGCAGAGAATTCCCGGCTAGCAGCTTCCCTGTGGCCGGGAAGTGCAAACGTACACGTTTTCGGCCGGAAACGCGTTTTCCGGCGAAAACGCACACCACGGCTCTTTCTGAGAAAAAGCAAGCACGGAGGACGAGAATCGCTTTTGCCCTGCGTAGCGTTCCGGGCAGCGGGTAGAACCAGGCAGAGAATTCCCGGCTAGCAGCTTCCCTGTGGCGGGGAAGTGCAAACGTACACGTTTTCGGCCGAAAACGCGTTTTCCGGCGAAAACGCACACCACGGCTCTTTCTGAGAAAAAGCAAGCACGGAGGACGAGAATCGGTTTTGCCCTGCGTAGCGTTCTGAGCAGCGGGTAGAAATAGGCAGCGAATTGCCGGCTAGCAGCTTCCCTGTGGCCGGGAAGTGCTAACGTACACGTTTTCGGCCGAAAACGCGTTTTCCGGCGAAAAAGCACACCATGTCTCTTTCTGAGAAAAAGCAAGCACGGAGGACGAGAATCGCTTTTGCCCTGTGTAGCGTTCCTGGCAGCGGGTAGAACCAGGCAGAGAATTCCCGTCTAGCAGCTTCCCTGTGGCGGGGAAGTGCAAACGTACACGTTTTCGGCCGAAAACGCGTTTTCCGGCGAAAAAGCACACCACGGCTCTTTCTGAGAAAAAGCAAGCACGGAGGACGAGAATCGCTTTTGCCCTGCGTAGCGTTCCGGGCAGCGGGTAGAACCAGGCAGAGAATTCCCGGCTAGCAGCTTCCCTGTGGCCGGGAAGTGCAAACGTACACGTTTTCGGCCGAAAACGCGTTTTGCGGCGAAAACGCACACCACGGCTCTTTCTGAGAAAAAGCAAGCACGGAGGACGAGAATCGCTTTTGCCCTGCATAGCGTTACGGGCAGCGGGTAGAACCAGGCAGAGAATTCCCGGCTAGCAGCTTCCCTGTGGCGGGGAAGTGCAAACGTACACGTTTTCGGCCGAAAACGCGTTTTCCCGCGAAAACGCACACCACGGCTCTTTCTGAGAAAAAGCAAGCACGGAGGACGAGAATCGCTTTTGCCCTGCGTAGCGTTCTGAGCAGCGGGTAGAAATAGGCAGCGAATTGCCGGCTAGCAGTTTCCCTGTGGCCGGGAAGTGCTAACGTACACGTTTTCGGCCGAAAACGCGTTTTCCGGTGAAAAAGCACACCATGGCTCTTTCTGAGAAAAAGCAAGCACGGAGGACGAGAATCGCTTTTGCCCTGCGTAGCGTTCAAAGCAGCGGGTAGAACCAGGCAGAGAATTCCCGGCTAGCAGCTTCCCTGTGGCCGGGAAGTGCAAACGTACACGTTTTCGGCCGAAAACGCGTTTTCCGGCGAAAACGCACACCATGGCTCTTTCTGAGATAAAGCAAGCACGGAGGACGAGAATCGATTTTGCCCTGCGTAGCGTTCCGGGCAGCGGGTAGAACCAGGCAGAGAATTCCCGGCTAGCAGCTTCCCTGTGGCGGGGAAGTGCAAATGTACACGTTTTCGGCCGAAAACGCGTTTTCCGGCGAAAACGCACACCACGGCTCTTTCTGAGAAAAAGCAAGCACGGAGGACGAGAATCGCTTTTGCCCTGCGTAGCGATCCGGGCAGCGGGTAGAACCAGGCAGAGAATTCCCGGCTAGCAGCTTCCCTGTGGCCGGGAAGTGCAAACGTACACGTTTTCGGCCGAAAACGCGTTTTCCGGCGAAAACGCACACCACGGCTCTTTCTGAGAAAAAGCAAGCACGGAGGACGAGAATCGCTTTTGCCCTGCGTAGCGTTCCGGGCAGCGGGTAGAAATAGGCAGCGAATTGCCGGCTAGCAGCTTCCCTGTGGCCGGGAAGTGCAAACGTACACGTTTTCGGCCGAAAACGCGTTTTCCGGCGAAAACGCACACCACGGCTCTTTCTGAGAAAAAGCAAGCACGGAGGACGAGAATCGGTTTTGCCCTGCGTAGCGTTCTGAGCAGCGGGTAGAAATAGGCAGCGAATTGCCGGCTAGCAGCTTCCCTGTGGCCGGGAAGTGCTAACGTACACGTTTTCGGCCGAAAACGCGTTTTCCGGCGAAAAAGCACACCATGGCTCTTTCTGAGTAAAAAGCAAGCACGGAGGACGAGAATCGCTTTTGCCCTGCGTAGCGTTCCTGGCAGCGGGTAGAACCAGGCAGAGAATTCCCGTCTAGCAGCTTCCCTGTGGCGGGGAAGTGCAAACGTACACGTTTTCGGCCGAAAACGCGTTTTCCGGCGAAAAAGCACACCACGGCTCTTTCTGAGAAAAAGCAAGCACGGAGGACGAGAATCGCTTTTGCCCTGCGTAGCGTTCCGGGCAGCGGGTAGAACCAGGCAGAGAATTCCCGGCTAGCAGCTTCCCTGTGGCCGGGAAGTGCAAACGTACACGTTTTCGGCCGAAAACGCGTTTTGCGGCGAAAACGCACACCACGGCTCTTTCTGAGAAAAAGCAAGCACGGAGGACGAGAATCGCTTTTGCCCTGCGTAGCGTTACGGGCAGCGGGTAGAACCAGGCAGAGAATTCCCGGCTAGCAGCTTCCCCGTGGCGGGGAAGTGCAAACGTACACGTTTTCGGCCGAAAACGCGTTTTCCCGCGAAAACGCACACCACGGCTCTTTCTGAGAAAAAGCAAGCACGGAGGACGAGAATCGCTTTTGCCCTGCGTAGTGTTCCGGGCAGCGGGTAGAACCAGGCAGAGAATTCCCGGCTAGCAGCTTCCCTGTGGCCGGGAAGTGCAAACGTACATGTTTTCGGCCGAAAACGCGTTTTCCGGCGAAAACGCACACCACGGCTCTTTCTGAGAAAAAGCAAGCACGGAGGACGAGAATCGCTTTTGCCCTGCGTAGCGTTCCGGGCAGCGGGTAGAAATAGGCAGCGAATTGCCGGCTAGCAGCTTCCCTGTGGCCGGGAAGTGCAAACGTACACGTTTTCGGCCGAAAACACGTTTTCCGGCGAAAACGTACACCACGGCTCTTTCTGAGAAAAAGCAAGCACGGAGGACGAGAATCGCTTTTGCCCTGCATAGCGTTCCGGGCAGCGGGTAGAACCAGGCAGAGAATTCCCGGCTAGCAGCTTGCCTGTGGCGGGGAAGTGCAAACGTACACGTTTTCGGCCGAAAACGCGTTTTCCCGCGAAAACGCACACCACGGCTCTTTCTGAGAAAAAGCAAGCACGGAGGACGAGAATCGCTTTTGCCCTGCGTAGCGTTCCGGGCAGCGGGTAGAACCAGGCAGAGAATTCCCGGCTAGCAGCTTCCCTGTGGCCGGGAAGTGCAAACGTACACGTTTTCGGCCGAAAACGCGTTTTCCGGCGAAAACGCACACCACGGCTCTTTCTGAGAAAAAGCAAGCACGGAGGACGAGAATCGCTTTTGCCCTGCCTAGCGTTCCGGGCAGCGGATAGAACCAGGCAGAGAATTCCCGGCTAGCAGCTTCCCTGTGGCGGGGAAGTGCAAACGTACTCGTTTTCGGCCGAAAACGCGTTTTCCGGCGAAAACACACACCACGGCTCTTTCTGAGAAAAAGCAAGCACGGAGGACGAGAATCGGTTTTGCCCTGCGTAGCGTTCCGGGCAGCGGGTAGAAATAGGCAGCGAATTGCCGGCTAGCAGCTTCCCTGTGGCCGGGAAGTGCAAACGTACACGTTTTCGTCCGAAAACGCGTTTTCCGGCGAAAACGCACACCACGGCTCTTTCTGAGAAAAAGCAAGCACGGAGGACGAGAATCGGTTTTGCCCTGCGTAGCGTTCTGAGCAGCGGGTAGAAATAGGCAGCGAATTGCCGGCTAGCAGCTTCCCTGTGGCCGGGAAGTGCTAACGTACACGTTTTCGGCCGAAAACGCGTTTTCCGGCGAAAAAGCACACCATGGCTCTTTCTGAGTAAAAAGCAAGCACGGAGGACGAGAATCGCTTTTGCCCTGCGTAGCGTTCCTGGCAGCGGGTAGAACCAGGCAGAGAATTCCCGTCTAGCAGCTTCCCTGTGGCGGGGAAGTGCAAACGTACACGTTTTCGGCCGAAAACGCGTTTTCCGGCGAAAAAGCACACCACGGCTCTTTCTGAGAAAAAGCAAGCACGGAGGACGAGAATCGCTTTTGCCCTGCGTAGCGTTCCGGGCAGCGGGTAGAACCAGGCAGAGAATTCCCGGCTAGCAGCTTCCCTGTGGCCGGGAAGTGCAAACGTACACGTTTTCGGCCGAAAACGCGTTTTGCGGCGAAAACGCACACCACGGCTCTTTCTGAGAAAAAGCAAGCACGGAGGACGAGAATCGCTTTTGCCCTGCGTAGCGTTACGGGCAGCGGGTAGAACCAGGCAGAGAATTCCCGGCTAGCAGCTTCCCCGTGGCGGGGAAGTGCAAACGTACACGTTTTCGGCCGAAAACGCGTTTTCCCGCGAAAACGCACACCACGGCTCTTTCTGAGAAAAAGCAAGCACGGAGGACGAGAATCGCTTTTGCCCTGCGTAGCGTTCTGAGCAGCGTGTAGAAATAGGCAGCGAATTGCCGGCTAGCAGTTTCCCTGTGGCCGGGAAGTGCTAACGTACACGTTTTCGGCCGAAAAAGCGTTTTCCGGTGAAAAAGCACACCATGGCTCTTTCTGAGAAAAAGCAAGCACGGAGGACGAGAATCGCTTTTGCCCTGCGTAGCGTTCCTGGCAGCGGGTAGAACCAGGCAGAGAATTCCCGGCTAGCAGCTTCCCTGTGGCCGGGAAGTGCAAACGTACACGTTTTCGGCCGAAAACGCGTTTTCCGGCGAAAACGCACACCATGGCTCTTTCTGAGATAAAGCAAGCACGGAGGACGAGAATCGATTTTGCCCTGCGTAGCGTTCCGGGCAGCGGGTAGAACCAGGCAGAGAATTCCCGGCTAGCAGCTTCCCTGTGGCGGGGAAGTGCAAATGTACACGTTTTCGGCCGAAAACGCGTTTTCCGGCGAAAACGCACACCACGGCTCTTTCTGAGAAAAAGCAAGCACGGAGGACGAGAATCGCTTTTGCCCTGCGTAGCGTTCCGGGCAGCGGGTAGAACCAGGCAGAGAATTCCCGGCTAGCAGCTTCCCTGTGGCCGGGAAGTGCAAACGTACATGTTTTCGGCCGAAAACGCGTTTTCCGGCGAAAACGCACACCACGGCTCTTTCTGAGAAAAAGCAAGCACGGAGGACGAGAATCGCTTTTGCCCTGCGTAGCGTTCCGGGCAGCGGGTAGAAATAGGCAGCGAATTGCCGGCTAGCAGCTTCCCTGTGGCCGGGAAGTGCAAACGTACACGTTTTCGGCCGAAAACACGTTTTCCGGCGAAAACGTACACCACGGCTCTTTCTGAGAAAAAGCAAGCACGGAGGACGAGAATCGCTTTTGCCCTGCATAGCGTTCCGGGCAGCGGGTAGAACCAGGCAGAGAATTCCCGGCTAGCAGCTTGCCTGTGGCGGGGAAGTGCAAACGTACACGTTTTCGGCCGAAAACGCGTTTTCCCGCGAAAACGCACACCACGGCTCTTTCTGAGAAAAAGCAAGCACGGAGGACGAGAATCGCTTTTGCCCTGCGTAGCGTTCCGGGCAGCGGGTAGAACCAGGCAGAGAATTCCCGGCTAGCAGCTTCCCTGTGGCCGGGAAGTGCAAACGTACACGTTTTCGGCCGAAAACGCGTTTTCCGGCGAAAACGCACACCACGGCTCTTTCTGAGAAAAAGCAAGCACGGAGGACGAGAATCGCTTTTGCCCTGCCTAGCGTTCCGGGCAGCGGATAGAACCAGGCAGAGAATTCCCGGCTAGCAGCTTCCCTGTGGCGGGGAAGTGCAAACGTACTCGTTTTCGGCCGAAAACGCGTTTTCCGGCGAAAACACACACCACGGCTCTTTCTGAGAAAAAGCAAGCACGGAGGACGAGAATCGGTTTTGCCCTGCGTAGCGTTCTGAGCAGCGGGTAGAAATAGGCAGCGAATTGCCGGCTAGCAGCTTCCCTGTGGCCGGGAAGTGCAAACGTACACGTTTTCGGCCGAAAACGCGTTTTCCGGCGAAAAAGCACACCATGTCTCTTTCTGAGAAAAAGCAAGCACGGAGGACGAGAATCGCTTTTGCCCTGCGTAGCGTTCCTGGCAGCGGGTAGAACCAGGCAGAGAATTCCCGTCTAGCAGCTTCCCTGTGGCGGGGAAGTGCAAACGTACACGTTTTCGGCCGAAAACGCGTTTTCCGGCGAAAACGCACACCACGGCTCTTTCTGAGAAAAAGCAAGCACGGAGGACGAGAATCGCTTTTGCCCTGCGTAGCGTTCCGGGCAGCGGGTAGAACCAGGCAGAGAATTCCCGGCTAGCAGCTTCCCTGTGGCCGGGAAGTGCAAACGTACACGTTTTCGGCCTAAAACGCGTTTTGCGGCGAAAACGCACACCACGGCTCTTTCTGAGAAAAAGCAAGCACGGAGGACGAGAAACGCTTTTGCCCTGCGTAGCGTTCCGGGCAGCGGGTAGAACCAGGCAGAGAATTCCCGGCTAGCAGCTTGCCTGTGGCCGGGAAGTGCAAAGGTACACGTTTTCGGCAGAAAACGCGTTTTATGGCGAAAACGCACACCACGGCTCTTTCTGAGAAAAAGCAAGCACGGAGGACGAGAATCGCTTTTGCCCTGCGTAGCGTTCCGGGCAGCGGGTAGAACCAGGCAGAGAATTCCCGGCTAGCAGCTTCCCTGTGGCCGGGAAGTGCAAACGTACAAGTTTTCGGCCGAAAACGCGTTTTCCCGCGAAAACGCACACCACGGCTCTTTCTGAGAAAAAGCAAGCACGGAGGACGAGAATCGCTTTTGCCCTGCGTAGCGTTCCGGGCAGCGGGTAGAACCAGGCAGAGAATTTCCGTCTAGCAGCTTCCCTGTGGCCGGGAAGTGCAAACGTACACGTTTTTGGCCGAAAACGCGTTTTGGGGTGAAAACGCACACCACGGCTCTTTCTGAGAAAAAGCAAGCACGGAGGACGAGAATCGCTTTTGCCCTGCGTAGCGTTCCGGGCAGCGGGTAGAACCAGGCAGAGAATTCCCGGCTAGCAGCTTCCCTGTGGCGGGGAAGTGCAAACGTACACGTTTTCGGCCGAAAACGCGTTTTCCGGCGAAAACGCACACCACGGCTCTTTCTGAGAAAAAGCAAGCACGGAGGACGAGAATCGCTTTTGCCCTGCGTAGCGTTCTGAGCAGCGGGTAGAAATAGGCAGCGAATTGCCGGCTAGCAGCTTCCCTGTGGCCGGGAAGTGCAAACGTACACGTTTTCGGCCGAAAACGCGTTTTCTTGCGAAAACGCACACCATGGCTCTTTCTGAGATAAAGCAAGCACGGAGGACGAGAATCGCTTTTGCCCTGCGTAGCGTTCCGGGCAGCGGGTAGAACCAGGCAGAGAATTCCCGGCTAGCAGCTTCCCTGTGGCGGGGAAGTGCAAACGTACACGTTTTCGGCCGAAAACGCGTTTTCTGGCGAAAACGCACACCACGGCTCTTTCTGAGAAAAAGCAAGCACGGAGGACGAGAATCGCTTTTGCCCTGCGTAGCGTTCCGGGCAGCGGGTAGAACCAGGCAGAGAATTCCCGGCTAGCAGCTTCCCTGTGGCGGGGAAGTGCAAACGTACACGTTTTCGGCCGAAAACGCGTTTTCCGGCGAAAACGCACACCACGGCTCTTTCTGAGAAAAAGCAAGCACGGAGGACGAGAATCGCTTTTGCCCTGCGTAGCGTTCTGAGCAGCGGGTAGAAATAGGCAGCGAATTGCCGGCTAGCAGCTTCCCTGTGGCCGGGAAGTGCAAACGTACACGTTTTCGGCCGAAAACGCGTTTTCCGGCGAAAAAGCACACCATGGCTCTTTCTGAGAAAAAGCAAGCACGGAGGACGAGAATCGCTTTTGCCCTGCGTAGCGTTCCTGGCAGCGGGTAGAACCAGGCAGAGAATTCCCGTCTAGCAGCTTCCCTGTGGCGGGGAAGTGCAAACGTACACGTTTTCGGCCGAAAACACGTTTTCCGGCGAAAACGCACACCACGGCTCTTTCTGAGAAAAAGCAAGCACGGAGGACGAGAATCGCTTTTGCCCTGCGTAGCGTTCCGGGCAGCGGGTAGAACCAGGCAGAGAAATCCCGGCTAGCAGCTTGCCTGTGGCCGGGAAGTGCAAAGGTACACGTTTTCGGCAGAAAACGCGTTTTATGGCGAAAACGCACACCACGGCTCTTTCTGAGAAAAAGCAAGCACGGAGGACGAGAATCGCTTTTGCCCTGCGTAGCGTTCCGGGCAGCGGGTAGAACCAGGCAGAGAATTCCCGGCTAGCAGCTTCCCTGTGGCCGGGAAGTGTAAACGTACACGTTTTCGGCCGAAAACGCGTTTTCCCGCGAAAACGCACACCACGGCTCTTTCTGAGAAAAAGCAAGCACGGAGGACGAGAATCGCTTTTGCCCTGCGTAGCGTTCCGGGCAGCGGGTAGAACCAGGCAGAGAATTTCCGTCTAGCAGCTTCCCTGTGGCCGGGAAGTGCAAACGTACACGTTTTTGGCCGAAAACGCGTTTTGGGGTGAAAACGCACACCACGGCTCTTTCTGAGAAAAAGCAAGCACGGAGGACGAGAATCGCTTTTGCCCTGCGTAGCGTTCCGGGCAGCGGGTAGAACCAGGCAGAGAATTCCCGGCTAGCAGCTTCCCTGTGGCCGGGAAGTGCAAACGTACACGTTTTCGGCCGAAAACATGTTTTCCGGCGAAAACGCACACCACGGCTCTTTCTGAGAAAAAGCAAGCACGGAGGACGAGAATCGCTTTTGCCCTGCGTAGCGTTCCGGGCAGCGGGTAGAACCAGGCAGAGAATTCCCGGCTAGCAGCTTCCCTGTGGCCGGGAAGTGCAAACGTACACGTTTTCGGCCGGAAACGCGTTTTCCGGCGAAAACGCACACCACGGCTCTTTCTGAGAAAAAGCAAGCACGGAGGACGAGAATCGCTTTTGCCCTGCGTAGCGTTCCGGGCAGCGGGTAGAACCAGGCAGAGAATTCCCGGCTAGCAGCTTCCCTGTGGCGGGGAAGTGCAAACGTACACGTTTTCGGCCGAAAACGCGTTTTCCGGCGAAAACGCACACCACGGCTCTTTCTGAGAAAAAGCAAGCACGGAGGACGAGAATCGGTTTTGCCCTGCGTAGCGTTCTGAGCAGCGGGTAGAAATAGGCAGCGAATTGCCGGCTAGCAGCTTCCCTGTGGCCGGGAAGTGCTAACGTACACGTTTTCGGCCGAAAACGCGTTTTCCGGCGAAAAAGCACACCATGTCTCTTTCTGAGAAAAAGCAAGCACGGAGGACGAGAATCGCTTTTGCCCTGTGTAGCGTTCCTGGCAGCGGGTAGAACCAGGCAGAGAATTCCCGTCTAGCAGCTTCCCTGTGGCGGGGAAGTGCAAACGTACACGTTTTCGGCCGAAAACGCGTTTTCCGGCGAAAAAGCACACCACGGCTCTTTCTGAGAAAAAGCAAGCACGGAGGACGAGAATCGCTTTTGCCCTGCGTAGCGTTCCGGGCAGCGGGTAGAACCAGGCAGAGAATTCCCGGCTAGCAGCTTCCCTGTGGCCGGGAAGTGCAAACGTACACGTTTTCGGCCGAAAACGCGTTTTGCGGCGAAAACGCACACCACGGCTCTTTCTGAGAAAAAGCAAGCACGGAGGACGAGAATCGCTTTTGCCCTGCGTAGCGTTACGGGCAGCGGGTAGAACCAGGCAGAGAATTCCCGGCTAGCAGCTTCCCTGTGGCGGGGAAGTGCAAACGTACACGTTTTCGGCCGAAAACGCGTTTTCCCGCGAAAACGCACACCACGGCTCTTTCTGAGAAAAAGCAAGCACGGAGGACGAGAATCGCTTTTGCCCTGCGTAGCGTTCTGAGCAGCGGGTAGAAATAGGCAGCGAATTGCCGGCTAGCAGTTTCCCTGTGGCCGGGAAGTGCTAACGTACACGTTTTCGGCCGAAAACGCGTTTTCCGGTGAAAAAGCACACCATGGCTCTTTCTGAGAAAAAGCAAGCACGGAGGACGAGAATCGCTTTTGCCCTGCGTAGCGTTCAAAGCAGCGGGTAGAACCAGGCAGAGAATTCCCGGCTAGCAGCTTGCCTGTGGCCGGGAAGTGCAAACGTACACGTTTTCGGCCGAAAACGCGTTTTCCGGCGAAAACGCACACCATGGCTCTTTCTGAGATAAAGCAAGCACGGAGGACGAGAATCGATTTTGCCCTGCGTAGCGTTCCGGGCAGCGGGTAGAACCAGGCAGAGAATTCCCGGCTAGCAGCTTCCCTGTGGCGGGGAAGTGCAAATGTACACGTTTTCGGCCGAAAACGCGTTTTCCGGCGAAAACGCACACCACGGCTCTTTCTGAGAAAAAGCAAGCACGGAGGACGAGAATCGCTTTTGCCCTGCGTAGCGATCCGGGCAGCGGGTAGAACCAGGCAGAGAATTCCCGGCTAGCAGCTTCCCTGTGGCCGGGAAGTGCAAACGTACACGTTTTCGGCCGAAAACGCGTTTTCCGGCGAAAACGCACACCACGGCTCTTTCTGAGAAAAAGCAAGCACGGAGGACGAGAATCGCTTTTGCCCTGCGTAGCGTTCCGGGCAGCGGGTAGAAATAGGCAGCGAATTGCCGGCTAGCAGCTTCCCTGTGGCCGGGAAGTGCAAACGTACACGTTTTCGGCCGAAAACGCGTTTTCCGGCGAAAACGCACACCACGGCTCTTTCTGAGAAAAAGCAAGCACGGAGGACGAGAATCGCTTTTGCCCTGCGTAGCGTTCTGAGCAGCGGGTAGAAATAGGCAGCGAATTGCCGGCTAGCAGCTTCCCTGTGGCCGGGAAGTGCTAACGTACACGTTTTCGGCCGAAAACGCGTTTTCCGGCGAAAAAGCACACCATGGCTCTTTCTGAGTAAAAAGCAAGCACGGAGGACGAGAATCGCTTTTGCCCTGCGTAGCGTTCCTGGCAGCGGGTAGAACCAGGCAGAGAATTCCCGTCTAGCAGCTTCCCTGTGGCGGGGAAGTGCAAACGTACACGTTTTCGGCCGAAAACGCGTTTTCCGGCGAAAAAGCACACCACGGCTCTTTCTGAGAAAAAGCAAGCACGGAGGACGAGAATCGCTTTTGCCCTGCGTAGCGTTCCGGGCAGCGGGTAGAACCAGGCAGAGAATTCCCGGCTAGCAGCTTCCCTGTGGCCGGGAAGTGCAAACGTACACGTTTTCGGCCGAAAACGCGTTTTGCGGCGAAAACGCACACCACGGCTCTTTCTGAGAAAAAGCAAGCACGGAGGACGAGAATCGCTTTTGCCCTGCGTAGCGTTACGGGCAGCGGGTAGAACCAGGCAGAGAATTCCCGGCTAGCAGCTTCCCCGTGGCGGGGAAGTGCAAACGTACACGTTTTCGGCCGAAAACGCGTTTTCCCGCGAAAACGCACACCACGGCTCTTTCTGAGAAAAAGCAAGCACGGAGGACGAGAATCGCTTTTGCCCTGCGTAGCGTTCTGAGCAGCGTGTAGAAATAGGCAGCGAATTGCCGGCTAGCAGTTTCCCTGTGGCCGGGAAGTGCTAACGTACACGTTTTCGGCCGAAAAAGCGTTTTCCGGTGAAAAAGCACACCATGGCTCTTTCTGAGAAAAAGCAAGCACGGAGGACGAGAATCGCTTTTGCCCTGCGTAGCGTTCCTGGCAGCGGGTAGAACCAGGCAGAGAATTCCCGGCTAGCAGCTTCCCTGTGGCCGGGAAGTGCAAACGTACACGTTTTCGGCCGAAAACGCGTTTTCCGGCGAAAACGCACACCATGGCTCTTTCTGAGATAAAGCAAGCACGGAGGACGAGAATCGATTTTGCCCTGCGTAGCGTTCCGGGCAGCGGGTAGAACCAGGCAGAGAATTCCCGGCTAGCAGCTTCCCTGTGGCGGGGAAGTGCAAATGTACACGTTTTCGGCCGAAAACGCGTTTTCCGGCGAAAACGCACACCACGGCTCTTTCTGAGAAAAAGCAAGCACGGAGGACGAGAATCGCTTTTGCCCTGCGTAGCGTTCCGGGCAGCGGGTAGAACCAGGCAGAGAATTCCCGGCTAGCAGCTTCCCTGTGGCCGGGAAGTGCAAACGTACATGTTTTCGGCCGAAAACGCGTTTTCCGGCGAAAACGCACACCACGGCTCTTTCTGAGAAAAAGCAAGCACGGAGGACGAGAATCGCTTTTGCCCTGCGTAGCGTTCCGGGCAGCGGGTAGAAATAGGCAGCGAATTGCCGGCTAGCAGCTTCCCTGTGGCCGGGAAGTGCAAACGTACACGTTTTCGGCCGAAAACGCGTTTTCCGGCGAAAACGCACACCACGGCTCTTTCTGAGAAAAAGCAAGCACGGAGGACGAGAATCGCTTTTGCCCTGCATAGCGTTCCGGGCAGCGGGTAGAACCAGGCAGAGAATTCCCGGCTAGCAGCTTCCCTGTGGCGGGGAAGTGCAAACGTACACGTTTTCGGCCGAAAACGCGTTTTCCCGCGAAAACGCACACCACGGCTCTTTCTGAGAAAAAGCAAGCACGGAGGACGAGAATCGCTTTTGCCCTGCGTAGCGTTCCGGGCAGCGGGTAGAACCAGGCAGAGAATTCCCGGCTAGCAGCTTCCCTGTGGCCGGGAAGTGCAAACGTACACGTTTTCGGCCGAAAACGCGTTTTCCGGCGAAAACGCACACCACGGCTCTTTCTGAGAAAAAGCAAGCACGGAGGACGAGAATCGCTTTTGCCCTGCGTAGCGTTCCGGGCAGCGGGTAGAACCAGGCAGCGAATTCCCTGCTAGCAGCTTCCCTGTGGCGGGGAAGTGCAAACGTACACGTTTTCGGCCGAAAACGCGTTTTCCGGCGAAAACGCACACCACGGCTCTTTCTGATAAAAAGCAAGCATGGAGGACGAGAATCGCTTTTGCCCTGCGTAGCGTTCCGGGCAGCGGGTAGAACCAGGCAGAGAATTCCCGGCTAGCAGCTTCCCTGTGGCCGGGAAGTGCAAACGTACACGTTTTCGGCCGAAAACGCGTTTTCAGGCGAAAAAGCACACCATGGCTCTTTCTGAGAAAAAGCAAGCACGGAGGACGAGAATCGCTTTTGCCCTGCGTAGCGTTCCTGGCAGCGGGTAGAACCAGGCAGAGAATTCCCGTCTAGCAGCTTCCCTGTGGCGGGGAAGTGCAAACGTACACGTTTTCGGCCGAAAACGCGTTTTCCGGCGAAAACGCACACCACGGCTCTTTCTGAGAAAAAGCAAGCACGGAGGACGAGAATCGCTTTTGTCCTGCGTAGCGTTCCGGGCAGCGGGTAGAACCAGGCAGAGAATTCCCGGCTAGCAGCTTCCCTGTGGCCGGGAAGTGCAAACGTACACGTTTTCGGCCGAAAACGCGTTTTCCCGCGAAAACGCACACCACGGCTCTTTCTGAGATAAAGCAAGCACGGAGGACGAGAATCGCTTTTGCCCTGCGTAGCGTTCCGGGCAGCGGGTAGAACCAGGCAGAGAATTCCCGGCTAGCAGCTTCCCTGTGGCCGGGAAGTGCAAACGTACACGTTTTCGGCCGGAAACGCGTTTTCCGGCGAAAACGCACACCACGGCTCTTTCTGAGATAAAGCAAGCATGGAGGACGAGAATCGCTTTTGCCCTGCGTAGCGTTCTGAGCAGCGGGTAGAAATAGTCAGCGAATTGCCGGCTAGCAGCTTCCCTGTGGCCGGGAAGTGCAAACGTACACGTTTTCGGCCGAAAACGCGTTTTCCGGCCAAAACGCACACCACGGCTCTTTCTGAGAAAAAGCAAGCACGGAGGACGAGAATCGCTTTTGCCCTGCGTAGCGTTCCGGGCAGCGGGTAGAACCAGGCAGAGAATTCCCGGCTAGCAGCTTCCCTGTGGCCGGGAAGTGCAAACGTACACGTTTTCGGCCGAAAACGCGTTTTCCGGCGAAAAAGCACACCACGGCTCTTTCTGAGAAAAAGCAAGCACGGAGGACGAGAATCGCTTTTGCCCTGCGTAGCGTTCCGGGCAGCGGGTAGAACCAGGCAGAGAATTGCCGGCTAGCAGCTTCCCTGTGGCCGGGAAGTGCAAACGTACACGTTTTCGCCGAAAACACGTTTTCCGGCGAAAACGCACACCACGGCTCTTTCTGAGAAAAAGCAAGCACGGAGGACGAGAATCGCTTTTGCCCTGCGTAGCGTTCCGGGCAGCGGGTAGAACCAGGCAGAGAATTCCCGCCTAGCAGCTTCCCTGTGGCCGGGAAGTGCAAACGTACACGTTTTCGGCCGAAAACACGTTTTATGGCGAAAACGCACACCACGGCTCTTTCTGAGAAAAAGCAAGCACGGAGGACGAGAATCGCTTTTGCCCTGCGTAGCGTTCCGGGCAGCGGGTAGAAATACGCAGCGAATTGCCGGCTAGCAGCTTCCCTGTGGCCGGGAAGTGCAAACGTACACGTTTCCGGCCGAAAACGCGTTTTCCGGCGAAAACGCACACCACGGCTCTTTCTGAGAAAAAGCAAGCACGGAGGACGAGAATCGCTTTTGCCCTGCGTAGCGTTCCGGGCAGCGGGTAGAACCAGGCAGCGAATTCCCTGCTAGCAGCTTCCCTGTGGCGGGGAAGTGCAAACGTACACGTTTTCGGCCGAAAACGCGTTTTCCGGGGAAAACGCACACCACGGCTCTTTCTGAGAAAAAGCAAGCATGGAGGACGAGCATCGCTTTTGCCCTGCGTAGCGTTCCGGGCAGCGGGTAGAACCAGGCAGAGAATTCCCGTCTAGCAGCTTCCCTGTGGCCGGGAAGTGCAAACGTACACGTTTTCGGCCGAAAACGCGTTTTCCGGCGAAAAAGCACACCATGGCTCTTTCTGAGAAAAAGCAAGCACGGAGGACGAGAATCGCTTTTGCCCTGCGTAGCGTTCCGGGCAGCGGGTAGAACCAGGCAGAGAATTCCCGTCTAGCAGCTTCCCTGTGGCGGGGAAGTGCAAACGTACACGTTTTCGGCCGAAAACGCGTTTTCCGGCGAAAACTCACACCACGGCTCTTTCTGAGAAAAAGCAAGCACGGAGGACGAGAATCGCTTTTGCCCTGCGTAGCGTTCCGGGCAGCGGGTAGAACCAGGCAGAGAATTCCCGGCTAGCAGCTTCCCTGTGGCCGGGAAGTGCAAACGTACACGTTTTCGGCCGAAAACGGGTTTTCCGGCGAAAAAGCACACCATGGCTCTTTCTGAGAAAAAGCAAGCACGGAGGACGAGAATCGCTTTTGCCCTGCGTAGCGTTCCGGGAAGCGGGTAGAACCAGGTAGAGAATTCCCGTCTAGCAGCTTCCCTGTGGCCGGGAAGTGCAAACGTACACGTTTTCGCCGAAAACACGTTTTCCGGCGAAAACGCACACCACGGCTCTTTCTGAGAAAAAGCAAGCACGGAGGACGAGAACCGCTTTTGCCCTGCGTAGCGTTCCGGGCAGCGGGTAGAACCAGGCAGAGAATTCCCGGCTAGCAGCTTCCCTGTGGCGGGGAAGTGCAAACGTACACGTTTTCGGCCGAAAACGAGTTTTCCGGCGAAAACGCACACCACGGCTCTTTCTGAGAAAAAGCAAGCACGGAGGACGAGAATCGCTTTTGCCCTGCGTAGCGTTCCTGGCAGCGGGTAGAACCAGGCAGAGAATTCCCGGCTAGCAGCTTCCCTGTGGCCGGGAAGTGCAAACGTACACGTTTTCGGCCGAAAACGCGTTTTCCCGCGAAAAACCACACCACGGCTCTTTCTGAGAAAAAGCAAGCACGGAGGACGAGAATCGCTTTTGCCCTGCGTACCGTTCTGAGCAGCGGGTAGAAATAGGCAGCGAATTGCCGGCTAGCAGCTTCCCTGTGGCCGGGAAGTGCTAACGTACACGTTTTCGGCCGAAAACGCGTTTTCCGGTGAAAAAGCACACCATGGCTCTTTCTGAGAAAAAGCAAGCACGGAGGACGAGAATCGCTTTTGCCCTGCGTAGCGTTACTGGCAGCGGGTAGAACCAGGCAGAGAATTCCCGGCTAGCAGCTTCCCTGTGGCCGGGAAGTGCAAACGTACACGTTTTCGGCCGAAAACGCGTTTTCCGGCGAAAACGCACACCACGGCTCTTTCTGAGAAAAAGCAAGCACGGAGGACGAGAATCGCTTTTGCCCTGCGTAGCGTTCCGGGCAGCGGGTAGAACCAGGCAGAGAATTCCCGGCTAGCAGCTTCCCTGTGGCCGGGAAGTGCAAACGTACACGTTTTCGGCCGAAAACGCGTTTTCCGGCGAAAACGCACACCACGGCTCTTTCTGAGAAAAAGCAAGCACGGAGGACGAGAACCGCTTTTGCCCTGCGTAGCGTTCCGGGCAGCGGGTAGAACCAGGCAGAGAATTCCCGTCTAGCAGCTTCCCTGTGGCGGGGAAGTGCAAACGTACACGTTTTCGGCCGAAAACGCGTTTTCCGGCGAAAACGCACACCACGGCTCTTTCTGAGAAAAAGCAAGCACGGAGGACGAGAATCGCTTTTGCCCTGCGTAGCGTTCCGGGCAGCGGGTAGAACCAGGCAGAGAATTCCCGGCTAGCAGCTTCCCTGTGGCCGGGAAGTGCAAACGTACACGTTTTCGGCCTAAAACGCGTTTTGCGGCGAAAACGCACACCACGGCTCTTTCTGAGAAAAAGCAAGCACGGAGGACGAGAAACGCTTTTGCCCTGCGTAGCGTTCCGGGCAGCGGGTAGAACCAGGCAGAGAATTCCCGGCTAGCAGCTTGCCTGTGGCCGGGAAGTGCAAAGGTACACGTTTTCGGCAGAAAACGCGTTTTATGGCGAAAACGCACACCACGGCTCTTTCTGAGAAAAAGCAAGCACGGAGGACGAGAATCGCTTTTGCCCTGCGTAGCGTTCCGGGCAGCGGGTAGAACCAGGCAGAGAATTCCCGGCTAGCAGCTTCCCTGTGGCCGGGAAGTGCAAACGTACAAGTTTTCGGCCGAAAACGCGTTTTCCCGCGAAAACGCACACCACGGCTCTTTCTGAGAAAAAGCAAGCACGGAGGACGAGAATCGCTTTTGCCCTGCGTAGCGTTCCGGGCAGCGGGTAGAACCAGGCAGAGAATTTCCGTCTAGCAGCTTCCCTGTGGCCGGGAAGTGCAAACGTACACGTTTTTGGCCGAAAACGCGTTTTGGGGTGAAAACGCACACCACGGCTCTTTCTGAGAAAAAGCAAGCACGGAGGACGAGAATCGCTTTTGCCCTGCGTAGCGTTCCGGGCAGCGGGTAGAACCAGGCAGAGAATTCCCGGCTAGCAGCTTCCCTGTGGCGGGGAAGTGCAAACGTACACGTTTTCGGCCGAAAACGCGTTTTCCGGCGAAAACGCACACCACGGCTCTTTCTGAGAAAAAGCAAGCACGGAGGACGAGAATCGCTTTTGCCCTGCGTAGCGTTCTGAGCAGCGGGTAGAAATAGGCAGCGAATTGCCGGCTAGCAGCTTCCCTGTGGCCGGGAAGTGCAAACGTACACGTTTTCGGCCGAAAACGCGTTTTCTTGCGAAAACGCACACCATGGCTCTTTCTGAGATAAAGCAAGCACGGAGGACGAGAATCGCTTTTTGCCCTGCGTAGCGTTCCGGGCAGCGGGTAGAACCAGGCAGAGAATTCCCGGCTAGCAGCTTCCCTGTGGCGGGGAAGTGCAAACGTACACGTTTTCGGCCGAAAACGCGTTTTCTGGCGAAAACGCACACCACGGCTCTTTCTGAGAAAAAGCAAGCACGGAGGACGAGAATCGCTTTTGCCCTGCGTAGTGTTCCGGGCAGCGGGTAGAACCAGGCAGAGAATTCCCGGCTAGCAGCTTGCCTGTGGCCGGGAAGTGCAAAGGTACACGTTTTCGGCAGAAAACGCGTTTTATGGCGAAAACGCACACCACGGCTCTTTCTGAGAAAAAGCAAGCACGGAGGACGAGAATCGCTTTTGCCCTGCGTAGCGTTCCGGGCAGCGGGTAGAACCAGGCAGAGAATTCCCGGCTAGCAGCTTCCCTGTGGCGGGGAAGTGCAAACGTACACGTTTTCGGCCGAAAACGCGTTTTCCGGCGAAAACGCACACCACGGCTCTTTCTGAGAAAAAGCAAGCACGGAGGACGAGAATCGCTTTTGCCCTGCGTAGCGTTCCGGGCAGCGGGTAGAACCAGGCAGAGAATTCCCGGCTAGCAGCTTCCCTGTGGCGGGGAAGTGCAAACGTACACGTTTTCGGCCGAAAACGAGTTTTCCGGCGAAAACGCACACCACGGTTCTTTCTGAGAAAAAGCAAGCACGGAGGACGAGAATCGCTTTTGCCCTGCGTAGCGTTCTGAGCAGCGGGTAGAAATAGGCAGCGAATTGCCGGCTAGCAGCTTCCCTGTGGCCGGGAAGTGCAAACGTACACGTTTTCGGCCGAAAACGCGTTTTCCGGCGAAAAAGCACACCATGGCTCTTTCTGAGAAAAAGCAAGCACGGAGGACGAGAATCGCTTTTGCCCTGCGTAGCGTTCCTGGCAGCGGGTAGAACCAGGCAGAGAATTCCCGTCTAGCAGCTTCCCTGTGGCGGGGAAGTGCAAACGTACACGTTTTCGGCCGAAAACGCGTTTTCCGGCGAAAACGCACACCACGGCTCTTTCTGAGAAAAAGCAAGCACGGAGGACGAGAATCGCTTTTGCCCTGCGTAGCGTTCCGGGCAGCGGGTAGAACCAGGCAGAGAAATCCCGGCTAGCAGCTTGCCTGTGGCCGGGAAGTGCAAAGGTACACGTTTTCGGCAGAAAACGCGTTTTAT
This sequence comes from Athene noctua, assembly GCF_965140245.1. Lineage (NCBI taxonomy): Eukaryota > Metazoa > Chordata > Aves > Strigiformes > Strigidae > Athene > Athene noctua. The sequence goes on along the minus strand of NW_027437610.1, from coordinate 207,198 downwards.
GGCGAAAACGCACACCACGGCTCTTTCTGAGAAAAAGCAAGCACGGAGGACGAGAATCGCTTTTGCCCTGCGTAGCGTTCCGGGCAGCGGGTAGAACCAGGCAGAGAATTCCCGGCTAGCAGCTTCCCTGTGGCCGGGAAGTGTAAACGTACACGTTTTCGGCCGAAAACGCGTTTTCCCGCGAAAACGCACACCACGGCTCTTTCTGAGAAAAAGCAAGCACGGAGGACGAGAATCGCTTTTGCCCTGCGTAGCGTTCCGGGCAGCGGGTAGAACCAGGCAGAGAATTTCCGTCTAGCAGCTTCCCTGTGGCCGGGAAGTGCAAACGTACACGTTTTTGGCCGAAAACGCGTTTTGGGGTGAAAACGCACACCACAGCTCTTTCTGAGAAAAAGCAAGCACGGAGGACGAGAATCGCTTTTGCCCTGCGTAGCGTTCCGGGCAGCGGGTAGAACCAGGCAGAGAATTCCCGGCTAGCAGCTTCCCTGTGGCCGGGAAGTGCAAACGTACACGTTTTCGGCCGAAAACGTGTTTTCCGGCGAAAACGCACACCACGGCTCTTTCTGAGAAAAAGCAAGCACGGAGGACGAGAATCGCTTTTGCCCTGCGTAGCGTTCCGGGCAGCGGGTAGAACCAGGCAGAGAATTCCCGGCTAGCAGCTTCCCTGTGGCCGGGAAGTGCAAACGTACACGTTTTCGGCCGGAAACGCGTTTTCCGGCGAAAACGCACACCACGGCTCTTTCTGAGAAAAAGCAAGCACGGAGGACGAGAATCGCTTTTGCCCTGCGTAGCGTTCCGGGCAGCGGGTAGAACCAGGCAGAGAATTCCCGGCTAGCAGCTTCCCTGTGGCGGGGAAGTGCAAACGTACACGTTTTCGGCCGAAAACGCGTTTTCCGGCGAAAACGCACACCACGGCTCTTTCTGAGAAAAAGCAAGCACGGAGGACGAGAATCGGTTTTGCCCTGCGTAGCGTTCTGAGCAGCGGGTAGAAATAGGCAGCGAATTGCCGGCTAGCAGCTTCCCTGTGGCCGGGAAGTGCTAACGTACACGTTTTCGGCCGAAAACGCGTTTTCCGGCGAAAAAGCACACCATGTCTCTTTCTGAGAAAAAGCAAGCACGGAGGACGAGAATCGCTTTTGCCCTGTGTAGCGTTCCTGGCAGCGGGTAGAACCAGGCAGAGAATTCCCGTCTAGCAGCTTCCCTGTGGCGGGGAAGTGCAAACGTACACGTTTTCGGCCGAAAACGCGTTTTCCGGCGAAAAAGCACACCACGGCTCTTTCTGAGAAAAAGCAAGCACGGAGGACGAGAATCGCTTTTGCCCTGCGTAGCGTTCCGGGCAGCGGGTAGAACCAGGCAGAGAATTCCCGGCTAGCAGCTTCCCTGTGGCCGGGAAGTGCAAACGTACACGTTTTCGGCCGAAAACGCGTTTTGCGGCGAAAACGCACACCACGGCTCTTTCTGAGAAAAAGCAAGCACGGAGGACGAGAATCGCTTTTGCCCTGCGTATCGTTACGGGCAGCGGGTAGAACCAGGCAGAGAATTCCCGGCTAGCAGCTTCCCTGTGGCGGGGAAGTGCAAACGTACACGTTTTCGGCCGAAAACGCGTTTTCCCGCGAAAACGCACACCACGGCTCTTTCTGAGAAAAAGCAAGCACGGAGGACGAGAATCGCTTTTGCCCTGCGTAGCGTTCTGAGCAGCGGGTAGAAATAGGCAGCGAATTGCCGGCTAGCAGTTTCCCTGTGGCCGGGAAGTGCTAACGTACACGTTTTCGGCCGAAAACGCGTTTTCCGGTGAAAAAGCACACCATGGCTCTTTCTGAGAAAAAGCAAGCACGGAGGACGAGAATCGCTTTTGCCCTGCGTAGCGTTCAAAGCAGCGGGTAGAACCAGGCAGAGAATTCCCGGCTAGCAGCTTCCCTGTGGCCGGGAAGTGCAAACGTACACGTTTTCGGCCGAAAACGCGTTTTCCCGCGAAAACGCACACCACGGCTCTTTCTGAGAAAAAGCAAGCACGGAGGACGAGAATCGCTTTTGCCCTGCGTAGCGTTCTGAGCAGCGTGTAGAAATAGGCAGCGAATTGCCGGCTAGCAGTTTCCCTGTGGCCGGGAAGTGCTAACGTACACGTTTTCGGCCGAAAAAGCGTTTTCCGGTGAAAAAGCACACCATGGCTCTTTCTGAGAAAAAGCAAGCACGGAGGACGAGAATCGCTTTTGCCCTGCGTAGCGTTCCTGGCAGCGGGTAGAACCAGGCAGAGAATTCCCGGCTAGCAGCTTCCCTGTGGCCGGGAAGTGCAAACGTACACGTTTTCGGCCGAAAACGCGTTTTCCGGCGAAAACGCACACCATGGCTCTTTCTGAGATAAAGCAAGCACGGAGGACGAGAATCGATTTTGCCCTGCGTAGCGTTCCGGGCAGCGGGTAGAACCAGGCAGAGAATTCCCGGCTAGCAGCTTCCCTGTGGCGGGGAAGTGCAAATGTACACGTTTTCGGCCGAAAACGCGTTTTCCGGCGAAAACGCACACCACGGCTCTTTCTGAGAAAAAGCAAGCACGGAGGACGAGAATCGCTTTTGCCCTGCGTAGCGTTCCGGGCAGCGGGTAGAACCAGGCAGAGAATTCCCGGCTAGCAGCTTCCCTGTGGCCGGGAAGTGCAAACGTACATGTTTTCGGCCGAAAACGCGTTTTCCGGCGAAAACGCACACCACGGCTCTTTCTGAGAAAAAGCAAGCACGGAGGACGAGAATCGCTTTTGCCCTGCGTAGCGTTCCGGGCAGCGGGTAGAAATAGGCAGCGAATTGCCGGCTAGCAGCTTCCCTGTGGCCGGGAAGTGCAAACGTACACGTTTTCGGCCGAAAACGCGTTTTCCGGCGAAAACGCACACCACGGCTCTTTCTGAGAAAAAGCAAGCACGGAGGACGAGAATCGCTTTTGCCCTGCATAGCGTTCCGGGCAGCGGGTAGAACCAGGCAGAGAATTCCCGGCTAGCAGCTTCCCTGTGGCGGGGAAGTGCAAACGTACACGTTTTCGGCCGAAAACGCGTTTTCCCGCGAAAACGCACACCACGGCTCTTTCTGAGAAAAAGCAAGCACGGAGGACGAGAATCGCTTTTGCCCTGCGTAGCGTTCCGGGCAGCGGGTAGAACCAGGCAGAGAATTCCCGGCTAGCAGCTTCCCTGTGGCCGGGAAGTGCAAACGTACACGTTTTCGGCCGAAAACGCGTTTTCCGGCGAAAACGCACACCACGGCTCTTTCTGAGAAAAAGCAAGCACGGAGGACGAGAATCGCTTTTGCCCTGCGTAGCGTTCCGGGCAGCGGGTAGAACCAGGCAGCGAATTCCCTGCTAGCAGCTTCCCTGTGGCGGGGAAGTGCAAACGTACACGTTTTCGGCCGAAAACGCGTTTTCCGGCGAAAACGCACACCACGGCTCTTTCTGATAAAAAGCAAGCATGGAGGACGAGAATCGCTTTTGCCCTGCGTAGCGTTCCGGGCAGCGGGTAGAACCAGGCAGAGAATTCCCGGCTAGCAGCTTCCCTGTGGCCGGGAAGTGCAAACGTACACGTTTTCGGCCGAAAACGCGTTTTCAGGCGAAAAAGCACACCATGGCTCTTTCTGAGAAAAAGCAAGCACGGAGGACGAGAATCGCTTTTGCCCTGCGTAGCGTTCCTGGCAGCGGGTAGAACCAGGCAGAGAATTCCCGTCTAGCAGCTTCCCTGTGGCGGGGAAGTGCAAACGTACACGTTTTCGGCCGAAAACACGTTTTCCGGCGAAAACGCACACCACGGCTCTTTCTGAGAAAAAGCAAGCACGGAGGACGAGAATCGCTTTTGTCCTGCGTAGCGTTCCGGGCAGCGGGTAGAACCAGGCAGAGAATTCCCGGCTAGCAGCTTCCCTGTGGCCGGGAAGTGCAAACGTACACGTTTTCGGCCGAAAACGCGTTTTCCCGCGAAAACGCACACCACGGCTCTTTCTGAGATAAAGCAAGCACGGAGGACGAGAATCGCTTTTGCCCTGCGTAGCGTTCCGGGCAGCGGGTAGAACCAGGCAGAGAATTCCCGGCTAGCAGCTTCCCTGTGGCCGGGAAGTGCAAACGTACACGTTTTCGGCCGGAAACGCGTTTTCCGGCGAAAACGCACACCACGGCTCTTTCTGAGATAAAGCAAGCATGGAGGACGAGAATCGCTTTTGCCCTGCGTAGCGTTCTGAGCAGCGGGTAGAAATAGTCAGCGAATTGCCGGCTAGCAGCTTCCCTGTGGCCGGGAAGTGCAAACGTACACGTTTTCGGCCGAAAACGCGTTTTCCGGCCAAAACGCACACCACGGCTCTTTCTGAGAAAAAGCAAGCACGGAGGACGAGAATCGCTTTTGCCCTGCGTAGCGTTCCGGGCAGCGGGTAGAACCAGGCAGAGAATTCCCGGCTAGCAGCTTCCCTGTGGCCGGGAAGTGCAAACGTACACGTTTTCGGCCGAAAACGCGTTTTCCGGCGAAAAAGCACACCACGGCTCTTTCTGAGAAAAAGCAAGCACGGAGGACGAGAATCGCTTTTGCCCTGCGTAGCGTTCCGGGCAGCGGGTAGAACCAGGCAGAGAATTGCCGGCTAGCAGCTTCCCTGTGGCCGGGAAGTGCAAACGTACACGTTTTCGCCGAAAACACGTTTTCCGGCGAAAACGCACACCACGGCTCTTTCTGAGAAAAAGAAAGCACGGAGGACGAGAATCGCTTTTGCCCTGCGTAGCGTTCCGGGCAGCGGGTAGAACCAGGCAGAGAATTCCCGCCTAGCAGCTTCCCTGTGGCCGGGAAGTGCAAACGTACACGTTTTCGGCCGAAAACACGTTTTATGGCGAAAACGCACACCACGGCTCTTTCTGAGAAAAAGCAAGCACGGAGGACGAGAATCGCTTTTGCCCTGCGTAGCGTTCCGGGCAGCGGGTAGAAATACGCAGCGAATTGCCGGCTAGCAGCTTCCCTGTGGCCGGGAAGTGCAAACGTACACGTTTCCGGCCGAAAACGCGTTTTCCGGCGAAAACGCACACCACGGCTCTTTCTGAGAAAAAGCAAGCACGGAGGACGAGAATCGCTTTTGCCCTGCGTAGCGTTCCGGGCAGCGGGTAGAACCAGGCAGCGAATTCCCTGCTAGCAGCTTCCCTGTGGCGGGGAAGTGCAAACGTACACGTTTTCGGCCGAAAACGCGTTTTCCGGGGAAAACGCACACCACGGCTCTTTCTGAGAAAAAGCAAGCATGGAGGACGAGCATCGCTTTTGCCCTGCGTAGCGTTCCGGGCAGCGGGTAGAACCAGGCAGAGAATTCCCGTCTAGCAGCTTCCCTGTGGCCGGGAAGTGCAAACGTACACGTTTTCGGCCGAAAACGCGTTTTCCGGCGAAAAAGCACACCATGGCTCTTTCTGAGAAAAAGCAAGCACGGAGGACGAGAATCGCTTTTGCCCTGCGTAGCGTTCCGGGCAGCGGGTAGAACCAGGCAGAGAATTCCCGTCTAGCAGCTTCCCTGTGGCGGGGAAGTGCAAACGTACACGTTTTCGGCCGAAAACGCGTTTTCCGGCGAAAACTCACACCACGGCTCTTTCTGAGAAAAAGCAAGCACGGAGGACGAGAATCGCTTTTGCCCTGCGTAGCGTTCCGGGCAGCGGGTAGAACCAGGCAGAGAATTCCCGGCTAGCAGCTTCCCTGTGGCCGGGAAGTGCAAACGTACACGTTTTCGGCCGAAAACGGGTTTTCCGGCGAAAAAGCACACCATGGCTCTTTCTGAGAAAAAGCAAGCACGGAGGACGAGAATCGCTTTTGCCCTGCGTAGCGTTCCGGGAAGCGGGTAGAACCAGGTAGAGAATTCCCGTCTAGCAGCTTCCCTGTGGCCGGGAAGTGCAAACGTACACGTTTTCGCCGAAAACACGTTTTCCGGCGAAAACGCACACCACGGCTCTTTCTGAGAAAAAGCAAGCACGGAGGACGAGTACCGCTTTTGCCCTGCGTAGCGTTCCGGGCAGCGGGTAGAACCAGGCAGAGAATTCCCGGCTAGCAGCTTCCCTGTGGCGGGGAAGTGCAAACGTACACGTTTTCGGCCGAAAACGAGTTTTCCGGCGAAAACGCACACCACGGCTCTTTCTGAGAAAAAGCAAGCACGGAGGACGAGAATCGCTTTTGCCCTGCGTAGCGTTCCTGGCAGCGGGTAGAACCAGGCAGAGAATTCCCGGCTAGCAGCTTCCCTGTGGCCGGGAAGTGCAAACGTACACGTTTTCGGCCGAAAACGCGTTTTCCCGCGAAAAACCACACCACGGCTCTTTCTGAGAAAAAGCAAGCACGGAGGACGAGAATCGCTTTTGCCCTGCGTACCGTTCTGAGCAGCGGGTAGAAATAGGCAGCGAATTGCCGGCTAGCAGCTTCCCTGTGGCCGGGAAGTGCTAACGTACACGTTTTCGGCCGAAAACGCGTTTTCCGGTGAAAAAGCACACCATGGCTCTTTCTGAGAAAAAGCAAGCACGGAGGACGAGAATCGCTTTTGCCCTGCGTAGCGTTACTGGCAGCGGGTAGAACCAGGCAGAGAATTCCCGGCTAGCAGCTTCCCTGTGGCCGGGAAGTGCAAACGTACACGTTTTCGGCCGAAAACGCGTTTTCCGGCGAAAACGCACACCACGGCTCTTTCTGAGAAAAAGCAAGCACGGAGGACGAGAATCGCTTTTGCCCTGCGTAGCGTTCCGGGCAGCGGGTAGAACCAGGCAGAGAATTCCCGGCTAGCAGCTTCCCTGTGGCCGGGAAGTGCAAACGTACACGTTTTCGGCCGAAAACGCGTTTTCCGGCGAAAACGCACACCACGGCTCTTTCTGAGAAAAAGCAAGCACGGAGGACGAGAACCGCTTTTGCCCTGCGTAGCGTTCCGGGCAGCGGGTAGAACCAGGCAGAGAATTCCCGTCTAGCAGCTTCCCTGTGGCGGGGAAGTGCAAACGTACACGTTTTCGGCCGAAAACGCGTTTTCCGGCGAAAACGCACACCACGGCTCTTTCTGAGAAAAAGCAAGCACGGAGGACGAGAATCGCTTTTGCCCTGCGTAGCGTTCCGGGCAGCGGGTAGAACCAGGCAGAGAATTCCCGGCTAGCAGCTTCCCTGTGGCCGGGAAGTGCAAACGTACACGTTTTCGGCCTAAAACGCGTTTTGCGGCGAAAACGCACACCACGGCTCTTTCTGAGAAAAAGCAAGCACGGAGGACGAGAAACGCTTTTGCCCTGCGTAGCGTTCCGGGCAGCGGGTAGAACCAGGCAGAGAATTCCCGGCTAGCAGCTTGCCTGTGGCCGGGAAGTGCAAAGGTACACGTTTTCGGCAGAAAACGCGTTTTATGGCGAAAACGCACACCACGGCTCTTTCTGAGAAAAAGCAAGCACGGAGGACGAGAATCGCTTTTGCCCTGCGTAGCGTTCCGGGCAGCGGGTAGAACCAGGCAGAGAATTCCCGGCTAGCAGCTTCCCTGTGGCCGGGAAGTGCAAACGTACAAGTTTTCGGCCGAAAACGCGTTTTCCCGCGAAAACGCACACCACGGCTCTTTCTGAGAAAAAGCAAGCACGGAGGACGAGAATCGCTTTTGCCCTGCGTAGCGTTCCGGGCAGCGGGTAGAACCAGGCAGAGAATTTCCGTCTAGCAGCTTCCCTGTGGCCGGGAAGTGCAAACGTACACGTTTTTGGCCGAAAACGCGTTTTGGGGTGAAAACGCACACCACGGCTCTTTCTGAGAAAAAGCAAGCACGGAGGACGAGAATCGCTTTTGCCCTGCGTAGCGTTCCGGGCAGCGGGTAGAACCAGGCAGAGAATTCCCGGCTAGCAGCTTCCCTGTGGCGGGGAAGTGCAAACGTACACGTTTTCGGCCGAAAACGCGTTTTCCGGCGAAAACGCACACCACGGCTCTTTCTGAGAAAAAGCAAGCACGGAGGACGAGAATCGCTTTTGCCCTGCGTAGCGTTCTGAGCAGCGGGTAGAAATAGTCAGCGAATTGCCGGCTAGCAGCTTCCCTGTGGCCGGGAAGTGCAAACGTACACGTTTTCGGCCGAAAACGCGTTTTCTTGCGAAAACGCACACCATGGCTCTTTCTGAGATAAAGCAAGCACGGAGGACGAGAATCGCTTTTGCCCTGCGTAGCGTTCCGGGCAGCGGGTAGAACCAGGCAGAGAATTCCCGGCTAGCAGCTTCCCTGTGGCGGGGAAGTGCAAACGTACACGTTTTCGGCCGAAAACGCGTTTTCTGGCGAAAACGCACACCACGGCTCTTTCTGAGAAAAAGCAAGCACGGAGGACGAGAATCGCTTTTGCCCTGCGTAGTGTTCCGGGCAGCGGGTAGAACCAGGCAGAGAATTCCCGGCTAGCAGCTTGCCTGTGGCCGGGAAGTGCAAAGGTACACGTTTTCGGCAGAAAACGCGTTTTATGGCGAAAACGCACACCACGGCTCTTTCTGAGAAAAAGCAAGCACGGAGGACGAGAATCGCTTTTGCCCTGCGTAGCGTTCCGGGCAGCGGGTAGAACCAGGCAGAGAATTCCCGGCTAGCAGCTTCCCTGTGGCGGGGAAGTGCAAACGTACACGTTTTCGGCCGAAAACGCGTTTTCCGGCGAAAACGCACACCACGGCTCTTTCTGAGAAAAAGCAAGCACGGAGGACGAGAATCGCTTTTGCCCTGCGTAGCGTTCCGGGCAGCGGGTAGAACCAGGCAGAGAATTCCCGGCTAGCAGCTTCCCTGTGGCGGGGAAGTGCAAACGTACACGTTTTCGGCCGAAAACGAGTTTTCCGGCGAAAACGCACACCACGGTTCTTTCTGAGAAAAAGCAAGCACGGAGGACGAGAATCGCTTTTGCCCTGCGTAGCGTTCTGAGCAGCGGGTAGAAATAGGCAGCGAATTGCCGGCTAGCAGCTTCCCTGTGGCCGGGAAGTGCAAACGTACACGTTTTCGGCCGAAAACGCGTTTTCCGGCGAAAAAGCACACCATGGCTCTTTCTGAGAAAAAGCAAGCACGGAGGACGAGAATCGCTTTTGCCCTGCGTAGCGTTCCTGGCAGCGGGTAGAACCAGGCAGAGAATTCCCGTCTAGCAGCTTCCCTGTGGCGGGGAAGTGCAAACGTACACGTTTTCGGCCGAAAACGCGTTTTCCGGCGAAAACGCACACCACGGCTCTTTCTGAGAAAAAGCAAGCACGGAGGACGAGAATCGCTTTTGCCCTGCGTAGCGTTCCGGGCAGCGGGTAGAACCAGGCAGAGAAATCCCGGCTAGCAGCTTGCCTGTGGCCGGGAAGTGCAAAGGTACACGTTTTCGGCAGAAAACGCGTTTTATGGCGAAAACGCACACCACGGCTCTTTCTGAGAAAAAGCAAGCACGGAGGACGAGAATCGCTTTTGCCCTGCGTAGCGTTCCGGGCAGCGGGTAGAACCAGGCAGAGAATTCCCGGCTAGCAGCTTCCCTGTGGCCGGGAAGTGTAAACGTACACGTTTTCGGCCGAAAACGCGTTTTCCCGCGAAAACGCACACCACGGCTCTTTCTGAGAAAAAGCAAGCACGGAGGACGAGAATCGCTTTTGCCCTGCGTAGCGTTCCGGGCAGCGGGTAGAACCAGGCAGAGAATTTCCGTCTAGCAGCTTCCCTGTGGCCGGGAAGTGCAAACGTACACGTTTTTGGCCGAAAACGCGTTTTGGGGTGAAAACGCACACCACAGCTCTTTCTGAGAAAAAGCAAGCACGGAGGACGAGAATCGCTTTTGCCCTGCGTAGCGTTCCGGGCAGCGGGTAGAACCAGGCAGAGAATTCCCGGCTAGCAGCTTCCCTGTGGCCGGGAAGTGCAAACGTACACGTTTTCGGCCGAAAACGTGTTTTCCGGCGAAAACGCACACCACGGCTCTTTCTGAGAAAAAGCAAGCACGGAGGACGAGAATCGCTTTTGCCCTGCGTAGCGTTCCGGGCAGCGGGTAGAACCAGGCAGAGAATTCCCGGCTAGCAGCTTCCCTGTGGCCGGGAAGTGCAAACGTACACGTTTTCGGCCGGAAACGCGTTTTCCGGCGAAAACGCACACCACGGCTCTTTCTGAGAAAAAGCAAGCACGGAGGACGAGAATCGCTTTTGCCCTGCGTAGCGTTCCGGGCAGCGGGTAGAACCAGGCAGAGAATTCCCGGCTAGCAGCTTCCCTGTGGCGGGGAAGTGCAAACGTACACGTTTTCGGCCGAAAACGCGTTTTCCGGCGAAAACGCACACCACGGCTCTTTCTGAGAAAAAGCAAGCACGGAGGACGAGAATCGGTTTTGCCCTGCGTAGCGTTCTGAGCAGCGGGTAGAAATAGGCAGCGAATTGCCGGCTAGCAGCTTCCCTGTGGCCGGGAAGTGCTAACGTACACGTTTTCGGCCGAAAACGCGTTTTCCGGCGAAAAAGCACACCATGTCTCTTTCTGAGAAAAAGCAAGCACGGAGGACGAGAATCGCTTTTGCCCTGTGTAGCGTTCCTGGCAGCGGGTAGAACCAGGCAGAGAATTCCCGTCTAGCAGCTTCCCTGTGGCGGGGAAGTGCAAACGTACACGTTTTCGGCCGAAAACGCGTTTTCCGGCGAAAAAGCACACCACGGCTCTTTCTGAGAAAAAGCAAGCACGGAGGACGAGAATCGCTTTTGCCCTGCGTAGCGTTCCGGGCAGCGGGTAGAACCAGGCAGAGAATTCCCGGCTAGCAGCTTCCCTGTGGCCGGGAAGTGCAAACGTACACGTTTTCGGCCGAAAACGCGTTTTGCGGCGAAAACGCACACCACGGCTCTTTCTGAGAAAAAGCAAGCACGGAGGACGAGAATCGCTTTTGCCCTGCGTATCGTTACGGGCAGCGGGTAGAACCAGGCAGAGAATTCCCGGCTAGCAGCTTCCCTGTGGCGGGGAAGTGCAAACGTACACGTTTTCGGCCGAAAACGCGTTTTCCCGCGAAAACGCACACCACGGCTCTTTCTGAGAAAAAGCAAGCACGGAGGACGAGAATCGCTTTTGCCCTGCGTAGCGTTCTGAGCAGCGGGTAGAAATAGGCAGCGAATTGCCGGCTAGCAGTTTCCCTGTGGCCGGGAAGTGCTAACGTACACGTTTTCGGCCGAAAACGCGTTTTCCGGTGAAAAAGCACACCATGGCTCTTTCTGAGAAAAAGCAAGCACGGAGGACGAGAATCGCTTTTGCCCTGCGTAGCGTTCAAAGCAGCGGGTAGAACCAGGCAGAGAATTCCCGGCTAGCAGCTTCCCTGTGGCCGGGAAGTGCAAACGTACACGTTTTCGGCCGAAAACGCGTTTTCCGGCGAAAACGCACACCACGGCTCTTTCTGAGAAAAAGCAAGCACGGAGGACGAGAATCGCTTTTGCCCTGCGTAGCGTTCCGGGCAGCGGGTAGAACCAGGCAGAGAAATCCCGGCTAGCAGCTTGCCTGTGGCCGGGAAGTGCAAAGGTACACGTTTTCGGCAGAAAACGCGTTTTATGGCGAAAACGCACACCACGGCTCTTTCTGAGAAAAAGCAAGCACGGAGGACGAGAATCGCTTTTGCCCTGCGTAGCGTTCCGGGCAGCGGGTAGAACCAGGCAGAGAATTCCCGGCTAGCAGCTTCCCTGTGGCCGGGAAGTGTAAACGTACACGTTTTCGGCCGAAAACGCGTTTTCCCGCGAAAACGCACACCACGGCTCTTTCTGAGAAAAAGCAAGCACGGAGGACGAGAATCGCTTTTGCCCTGCGTAGCGTTCCGGGCAGCGGGTAGAACCAGGCAGAGAATTTCCGTCTAGCAGCTTCCCTGTGGCCGGGAAGTGCAAACGTACACGTTTTTGGCCGAAAACGCGTTTTGGGGTGAAAACGCACACCACGGCTCTTTCTGAGAAAAAGCAAGCACGGAGGACGAGAATCGCTTTTGCCCTGCGTAGCGTTCCGGGCAGCGGGTAGAACCAGGCAGAGAATTCCCGGCTAGCAGCTTCCCTGTGGCCGGGAAGTGCAAACGTACACGTTTTCGGCCGAAAACGTGTTTTCCGGCGAAAACGCACACCACGGCTCTTTCTGAGAAAAAGCAAGCACGGAGGACGAGAATCGCTTTTGCCCTGCGTAGCGTTCCGGGCAGCGGGTAGAACCAGGCAGAGAATTCCCGGCTAGCAGCTTCCCTGTGGCCGGGAAGTGCAAACGTACACGTTTTCGGCCGGAAACGCGTTTTCCGGCGAAAACGCACACCACGGCTCTTTCTGAGAAAAAGCAAGCACGGAGGACGAGAATCGCTTTTGCCCTGCGTAGCGTTCCGGGCAGCGGGTAGAACCAGGCAGAGAATTGCCGGCTAGCAGCTTCCCTGTGGCGGGGAAGTGCAAACGTACACGTTTTCGGCCGAAAACGCGTTTTCCGGCGAAAACGCACACCACGGCTCTTTCTGAGAAAAAGCAAGCACGGAGGACGAGAATCGGTTTTGCCCTGCGTAGCGTTCTGAGCAGCGGGTAGAAATAGGCAGCGAATTGCCGGCTAGCAGCTTCCCTGTGGCCGGGAAGTGCTAACGTACACGTTTTCGGCCGAAAACGCGTTTTCCGGCGAAAAAGCACACCATGTCTCTTTCTGAGAAAAAGCAAGCACGGAGGACGAGAATCGCTTTTGCCCTGTGTAGCGTTCCTGGCAGCGGGTAGAACCAGGCAGAGAATTCCCGTCTAGCAGCTTCCCTGTGGCGGGGAAGTGCAAACGTACACGTTTTCGGCCGAAAACGCGTTTTCCGGCGAAAAAGCACACCACGGCTCTTTCTGAGAAAAAGCAAGCACGGAGGACGAGAATCGCTTTTGCCCTGCGTAGCGTTCCGGGCAGCGGGTAGAACCAGGCAGAGAATTCCCGGCTAGCAGCTTCCCTGTGGCCGGGAAGTGCAAACGTACACGTTTTCGGCCGAAAACGCGTTTTGCGGCGAAAACGCACACCACGGCTCTTTCTGAGAAAAAGCAAGCACGGAGGACGAGAATCGCTTTTGCCCTGCGTATCGTTACGGGCAGCGGGTAGAACCAGGCAGAGAATTCCCGGCTAGCAGCTTCCCTGTGGCGGGGAAGTGCAAACGTACACGTTTTCGGCCGAAAACGCGTTTTCCCGCGAAAACGCACACCACGGCTCTTTCTGAGAAAAAGCAAGCACGGAGGACGAGAATCGCTTTTGCCCTGCGTAGCGTTCTGAGCAGCGGGTAGAAATAGGCAGCGAATTGCCGGCTAGCAGTTTCCCTGTGGCCGGGAAGTGCTAACGTACACGTTTTAGGCCGAAAACGCGTTTTCCGGTGAAAAAGCACACCATGGCTCTTTCTGAGAAAAAGCAAGCACGGAGGACGAGAATCGCTTTTGCCCTGCGTAGCGTTCAAAGCAGCGGGTAGAACCAGGCAGAGAATTCCCGGCTAGCAGCTTCCCTGTGGCCGGGAAGTGCAAACGTACACGTTTTCGGCCGAAAACGCGTTTTCCGGCGAAAACGCACACCATGGCTCTTTCTGAGATAAAGCAAGCACGGAGGACGAGAATCGATTTTGCCCTGCGTAGCGTTCCGGGCAGCGGGTAGAACCAGGCAGAGAATTCCCGGCTAGCAGCTTCCCTGTGGCGGGGAAGTGCAAATGTACACGTTTTCGGCCGAAAACGCGTTTTCCGGCGAAAACGCACACCACGGCTCTTTCTGAGAAAAAGCAAGCACGGAGGACGAGAATCGCTTTTGCCCTGCGTAGCGTTCCGGGCAGCGGGTAGAACCAGGCAGAGAATTCCCGGCTAGCAGCTTCCCTGTGGCCGGGAAGTGCAAACGTACACGTTTTCGGCCGAAAACGCGTTTTCCGGCGAAAACGCACACCACGGCTCTTTCTGAGAAAAAGCAAGCACGGAGGACGAGAATCGCTTTTGCCCTGCGTAGCGTTCCGGGCAGCGGGTAGAAATAGGCAGCGAATTGCCGGCTAGCAGCTTCCCTGTGGCCGGGAAGTGCAAACGTACACGTTTTCGGCCGAAAACGCGTTTTCCGGCGAAAACGCACACCACGGCTCTTTCTGAGAAAAAGCAAGCACGGAGGACGAGAATCGGTTTTGCCCTGCGTAGCGTTCTGAGCAGCGGGTAGAAATAGGCAGCGAATTGCCGGCTAGCAGCTTCCCTGTGGCCGGGAAGTGCTAACGTACACGTTTTCGGCCGAAAACGCGTTTTCCGGCGAAAAAGCACACCATGGCTCTTTCTGAGTAAAAAGCAAGCACGGAGGACGAGAATCGCTTTTGCCCTGCGTAGCGTTCCTGGCAGCGGGTAGAACCAGGCAGAGAATTCCCGTCTAGCAGCTTCCCTGTGGCGGGGAAGTGCAAACGTACACGTTTTCGGCCGAAAACGCGTTTTCCGGCGAAAAAGCACACCACGGCTCTTTCTGAGAAAAAGCAAGCACGGAGGACGAGAATCGCTTTTGCCCTGCGTAGCGTTCCGGGCAGCGGGTAGAACCAGGCAGAGAATTCCCGGCTAGCAGCTTCCCTGTGGCCGGGAAGTGCAAACGTACACGTTTTCGGCCGAAAACGCGTTTTGCGGCGAAAACGCACACCACGGCTCTTTCTGAGAAAAAGCAAGCACGGAGGACGAGAATCGCTTTTGCCCTGCGTAGCGTTACGGGCAGCGGGTAGAACCAGGCAGAGAATTCCCGGCTAGCAGCTTCCCCGTGGCGGGGAAGTGCAAACGTACACGTTTTCGGCCGAAAACGCGTTTTCCCGCGAAAACGCACACCACGGCTCTTTCTGAGAAAAAGCAAGCACGGAGGACGAGAATCGCTTTTGCCCTGCGTAGCGTTCTGAGCAGCGTGTAGAAATAGGCAGCGAATTGCCGGCTAGCAGTTTCCCTGTGGCCGGGAAGTGCTAACGTACACGTTTTCGGCCGAAAACGCGTTTTCCGGTGAAAAAGCACACCATGGCTCTTTCTGAGAAAAAGCAAGCACGGAGGACGAGAATCGCTTTTGCCCTGCGTAGCGTTCCTGGCAGCGGGTAGAACCAGGCAGAGAATTCCCGGCTAGCAGCTTCCCTGTGGCCGGGAAGTGCAAACGTACACGTTTTCGGCCGAAAACGCGTTTTCCGGCGAAAACGCACACCATGGCTCTTTCTGAGATAAAGCAAGCACGGAGGACGAGAATCGATTTTGCCCTGCGTAGCGTTCCGGGCAGCGGGTAGAACCAGGCAGAGAATTCCCGGCTAGCAGCTTCCCTGTGGCGGGGAAGTGCAAATGTACACGTTTTCGGCCGAAAACGCGTTTTCCGGCGAAAACGCACACCACGGCTCTTTCTGAGAAAAAGCAAGCACGGAGGACGAGAATCGCTTTTGCCCTGCGTAGCGTTCCGGGCAGCGGGTAGAACCAGGCAGAGAATTCCCGGCTAGCAGCTTCCCTGTGGCCGGGAAGTGCAAACGTACACGTTTTCGGCCGAAAACGCGTTTTCCGGCGAAAACGCACACCACGGCTCTTTCTGAGAAAAAGCAAGCACGGAGGACGAGAATCGCTTTTGCCCTGCGTAGCGTTCCGGGCAGCGGGTAGAAATAGGCAGCGAATTGCCGGCTAGCAGCTTCCCTGTGGCCGGGAAGTGCAAACGTACACGTTTTCGGCCGAAAACGCGTTTTCCGGCGAAAACGCACACCACGGCTCTTTCTGAGAAAAAGCAAGCACGGAGGACGAGAATCGCTTTTGCCCTGCGTAGCGTTCCGGGCAGCGGGTAGAACCAGGCAGAGAATTCCCGGCTAGCAGCTTCCCTGTGGCGGGGAAGTGCAAACTTACACGTTTTCGGCCGAAAACGCGTTTTCCCGCGAAAACGCACACCACGGCTCTTTCTGAGAAAAAGCAAGCACGGAGGACGAGAATCGCTTTTGCCCTGCGTAGCGTTCCGGGCAGCGGGTAGAACCAGGCAGCGAATTCCCTGCTAGCAGCTTCCCTGTGGCGGGGAAGTGCAAACGTACACGTTTTCGGCCGAAAACGCGTTTTCCGGCGAAAACGCACACCACGGCTCTTTCTGATAAAAAGCAAGCATGGAGGACGAGAATCGCTTTTGCCCTGCGTAGCGTTCCGGGCAGCGGGTAGAACCAGGCAGAGAATTCCCGGCTAGCAGCTTCCCTGTGGCCGGGAAGTGCAAACGTACACGTTTTCGGCCGAAAACGCGTTTTCAGGCGAAAAAGCACACCATGGCTCTTTCTGAGAAAAAGCAAGCACGGAGGACGAGAATCGCTTTTGCCCTGCGTAGCGTTCCTGGCAGCGGGTAGAACCAGGCAGAGAATTCCCGTCTAGCAGCTTCCCTGTGGCGGGGAAGTGCAAACGTACACGTTTTCGGCCGAAAACGCGTTTTCCGGCGAAAACGCACACCACGGCTCTTTCTGAGAAAAAGCAAGCACGGAGGACGAGAATCGCTTTTGTCCTGCGTAGCGTTCCGGGCAGCGGGTAGAACCAGGCAGAGAATTCCCGGCTAGCAGCTTCCCTGTGGCCGGGAAGTGCAAACGTACACGTTTTCGGCCGAAAACGCGTTTTCCCGCGAAAACGCACACCACGGCTCTTTCTGAGATAAAGCAAGCACGGAGGACGAGAATCGCTTTTGCCCTGCGTAGCGTTCCGGGCAGCGGGTAGAACCAGGCAGAGAATTCCCGGCTAGCAGCTTCCCTGTGGCGGGGAAGTGCAAACGTACACGTTTTCGGCCGGAAACGCGTTTTCCGGCCAAAACGCACACCACGGCTCTTTCTGAGAAAAAGCAAGCACGGAGGACGAGAATCGCTTTTGCCCTGCGTAGCGTTCCGGGCAGCGGGTAGAACCAGGCAGAGAATTCCCGGCTAGCAGCTTCCCTGTGGCCGGGAAGTGCAAACGTACACGTTTTCGGCCGAAAACGCGTTTTCCGGCGAAAACGCACACCACGGCTCTTTCTGAGATAAAGCAAGCATGGAGGACGAGAATCGCTTTTGCCCTGCGTAGCGTTCTGAGCAGCGGGTAGAAATAGGCAGCGAATTGCCGGCTAGCAGCTTCCCTGTGGCCGGGAAGTGCAAACGTACACGTTTTCGGCCGAAAACGCGTTTTCCGGCCAAAACGCACACCACGGCTCTTTCTGAGAAAAAGCAAGCACGGAGGACGAGAATCGCTTTTGCCCTGCGTAGCGTTCCGGGCAGCGGGTAGAACCAGGCAGAGAATTCCCGGCTAGCAGCTTCCCTGTGGCCGGGAAGTGCAAACGTACACGTTTTCGGCCGAAAACGCGTTTTCCGGCGAAAAAGCACACCACGGCTCTTTCTGAGAAAAAGCAAGCACGGAGGACGAGAATCGCTTTTGCCCTGCGTAGCGTTCCGGGCAGCGGGTAGAACCAGGCAGAGAATTGCCGGCTAGCAGCTTCCCTGTGGCCGGGAAGTGCAAACGTACACGTTTTCCGGCGAAAACGCACACCACGGCTCTTTCTGAGAAAAAGAAAGCACGGAGGACGAGAATCGCTTTTGCCCTGCGTAGCGTTCCGGGCAGCGGGTAGAACCAGGCAGAGAATTCCCGCCTAGCAGCTTCCCTGTGGCCGGGAAGTGCAAACGTACACGTTTTCGGCCGAAAACACGTTTTATGGCGAAAACGCACACCACGGCTCTTTCTGAGAAAAAGCAAGCACGGAGGACGAGAATCGCTTTTGCCCTGCGTAGCGTTCCGGGCAGCGGGTAGAACCAGGCAGAGAATTCCCGGCTAGCAGCTTCCCTGTGGCCGGGAAGTGCAAACGTACACGTTTCCGGCCGAAAACGCGTTTTCCGGCGAAAACGCACACCACGGCTCTTTCTGAGAAAAAGCAAGCACGGAGGACGAGAATCGCTTTTGCCCTGCGTAGCGTTCCGGGCAGCGGGTAGAACCAGGCAGCGAATTCCCTGCTAGCAGCTTCCCTGTGGCGGGGAAGTGCAAACGTACACGTTTTCGGCCGAAAACGCGTTTTCCGGGAAAAACGCACACCACGGCTCTTTCTGAGAAAAAGCAAGCATGGAGGACGAGAATCGCTTTTGCCCTGCGTAGCGTTCCGGGCAGCGGGTAGAACCAGGCAGAGAATTCCCGTCTAGCAGCTTCCCTGTGGCCGGGAAGTGCAAACGTACACGTTTTCGGCCGAAAACGCGTTTTCCGGCGAAAAAGCACACCATGGCTCTTTCTGAGAAAAAGCAAGCACGGAGGACGAGAATCGCTTTTGCCCTGCGTAGCGTTCCGGGCAGCGGGTAGAACCAGGCAGAGAATTCCCGTCTAGCAGCTTCCCTGTGGCGGGGAAGTGCAAACGTACACGTTTTCGGCCGAAAACGCGTTTTCCGGCGAAAACTCACACCACGGCTCTTTCTGAGAAAAAGCAAGCACGGAGGACGAGAATCGCTTTTGCCCTGCGTAGCGTTCCGGGCAGCGGGTAGAACCAGGCAGAGAATTCCCGGCTAGCAGCTTCCCTGTGGCCGGGAAGTGCAAACGTACACGTTTTCGGCCGAAAACGGGTTTTCCGGCGAAAAAGCACACCATGGCTCTTTCTGAGAAAAAGCAAGCACGGAGGACGAGAATCGCTTTTGCCCTGCGTAGCGTTCCGGGAAGCGGGTAGAACCAGGTAGAGAATTCCCGTCTAGCAGCTTCCCTGTGGCCGGGAAGTGCAAACGTACACGTTTTCGCCGAAAACACGTTTTCCGGCGAAAACGCACACCACGGCTCTTTCTGAGAAAAAGCAAGCACGGAGGACGAGAACCGCTTTTGCCCTGCGTAGCGTTCCGGGCAGCGGGTAGAACCAGGCAGAGAATTCCCGGCTAGCAGCTTCCCTGTGGCGGGGAAGTGCAAACGTACACGTTTTCGGCCGAAAACGAGTTTTCCGGCGAAAACGCACACCACGGCTCTTTCTGAGAAAAAGCAAGCACGGAGGACGAGAATCGCTTTTGCCCTGCGTAGCGTTCCTGGCAGCGGGTAGAACCAGGCAGAGAATTCCCGGCTAGCAGCTTCCCTGTGGCCGGGAAGTGCAAACGTACACGTTTTCGGCCGAAAACGCGTTTTCCCGCGAAAAACCACACCACGGCTCTTTCTGAGAAAAAGCAAGCACGGAGGACGAGAATCGCTTTTGCCCTGCGTACCGTTCTGAGCAGCGGGTAGAAATAGGCAGCGAATTGCCGGCTAGCAGCTTCCCTGTGGCCGGGAAGTGCTAACGTACACGTTTTCGGCCGAAAACGCGTTTTCCGGTGAAAAAGCACACCATGGCTCTTTCTGAGAAAAAGCAAGCACGGAGGACGAGAATCGCTTTTGCCCTGCGTAGCGTTACTGGCAGCGGGTAGAACCAGGCAGAGAATTCCCGGCTAGCAGCTTCCCTGTGGCCGGGAAGTGCAAACGTACACGTTTTCGGCCGAAAACGCGTTTTCCGGCGAAAACGCACACCACGGCTCTTTCTGAGAAAAAGCAAGCACGGAGGACGAGAATCGCTTTTGCCCTGCTTAGCGTTCCGGGCAGCGGGTAGAACCAGGCAGAGAATTCCCGGCTAGCAGCTTCCCTGTGGCCGGGAAGTGCAAACGTACACGTTTTCGGCCGAAAACGCGTTTTCCGGCGAAAACGCACACCACGGCTCTTTCTGAGAAAAAGCAAGCACGGAGGACGAGAACCGCTTTTGCCCTGCGTAGCGTTCCGGGCAGCGGGTAGAACCAGGCAGAGAATTCCCGGCTAGCAGCTTCCCTGTGGCGGGGAAGTGTAAACGTACACGTTTTCGGCCGAAAACGCGTTTACCGGCGAAAACGCACACCACGGCTCTTTCTGAGAAAAAGCAAGCACGGAGGACGAGAATCGCTTTTGCCCTGCGTAGCGTTCCGGGCAGCGGGTAGAACCAGGCAGAGAATTCCCGGCTAGCAGCTTGCCTGTGGCCGGGAAGTGCAAAGGTACACGTTTTCGGCCGGAAACGCGTTTTATGGCGAAAACGCACACCACGGCTCTTTCTGAGAAAAAGCAAGCACGGAGGACGAGAATCGCTTTTGCCCTGCGTAGCGTTCCGGGCAGCGGGTAGAACCAGGCAGAGAATTCCCGGCTAGCAGCTTCCCTGTGGCCGGGAAGTGCAAACGTACACGTTTTCGGCCGAAAACTCGTTTTCCGGCGAAAACGCACACCACGGCTCTTTCTGAGAAAAAGCAAGCACGGAGGACGAGAATCGCTTTTGCCCTGCGTAGCGTTCTGAGCAGCGGGTAGAAATAGGCAGCGAATTGCCGGCTAGCAGCTTCCCTGTGGGCGGGAAGTGCAAACGTACACGTTTTCGGCCGAAAACGAGTTTTCCGGCGAAAACGCACACCACGGCTCTTTCTGAGAAAAAGCAAGCACGGAGGACGAGAATCGCTTTTGCCCTGCGTAGCGTTCCGGGCAGCGGGTAGAACCAGGCAGAGAATTCCCGGCTAGCAGCTTCCATGTGGCCGGGAAGTGCAAACGTACACGTTTTCGGCCGAAAACGCGTTTTCCCGCGAAAACGCACACCACGGCTCTTTCTGAGAAAAAGCAAGCACGGAGGACGAGAATCGCTTTTGCCCTGCGTAGCGTTCCGGGCAGCGGGTAGAACCAGGCAGAGAATTCCCGGCTAGCAGCTTCCCTGTGGCCGGGAAGTGCAAACGTACACGTTTTCGGCCGAAAATGCGTTTTCCGGCGAAAACGCACACCACGGCTCTTTCTGAGAAAAAGCAAGCACGGAGGACGAGAATCGCTTTTGCCCTGCGTAGCGTTCCGGGCAGCGGGTAGAACCAGGCAGCGAATTCCCTGCTAGCAGCTTCCCTGTGGCGGGGAAGTGCAAACGTACACGTTTTCGGCCGAAAACGCGTTTTCCAGCGAAAACGCACACCACGGATCTTTCTGAGAAAAAGCAAGCATGGAGGACGAGAATCGCTTTTGCCCTGCGTAGCGTTCCGGGCAGCGGGTAGAACCAGGCAGAGAATTCCCGGCTAGCAGCTTCCCTGTGGCGGGGAAGTGCAAACGTACACGTTTTCGGCCGAAAACGCGTTTTCTAGCGAAAACGCACACCACGGCTCTTTCTGAGAAAAAGCAAGCACGGAGGACGAGAATCGCTTTTGCCCTGCGTAGCGTTCCGGGCAGCGGGTAGAACCAGGCAGAGAATTCCCGGCTAGCAGCTTCCCTGTGGCCGGGAAGTGCAAACGTACACGTTTTCGCCGAAAACGCGTTTTCCCGCGAAAACGCACACCACGGCTCTTTCTGAGAAAAAGCAAGCACGGAGGACGAGAATCGCTTTTGCCCTGCGTAGCGTTCTGAGCAGCGGGTAGAAATAGGCATCGAATTGCCGGCTAGCAGCTTCCCTGTGGCCGGGAAGTGCAAACGTACACGTTTTCGGCCGAAAACGCGTTTTCTGGCGAAAACGCACACCACGGCTCTTTCTGAGAAAAAGCAAGCACGGAGGACGAGAATCGCTTTTGCCCTGCGTAGCGTTCCGGGCAGCGGGTAGAACCAGGCAGAGAATTCCCGGCTAGCAGCTTCCCTGTGGCCGGGAAGTGCAAACGTACACGTTTTCGGCCGAAAACGCGTTTTCCGGCGAAAACGCACACCACTGCTCTTTCTGAGAAAAAGCAAGCACGGAGGACGAGAATCGCTTTTGCCCTGCGTAGCGTTCTGAGCAGCGTGTAGAAATAGGCAGCGAATTGCCGGCTAGCAGCTTCCCTGTGGCCGGGAAGTGCAAACGTACACGTTTTCGGCCGAAAACGCGTTTTCTAGCGAAAACGCACACCATGGCTCTTTCTGAGATAAAGCAAGCACGGAGGACGAGAACCGCTTTTGCCCTGCGTAGCGTTCCGGGCAGCGGGTAGAACCAGGCAGAGAATTCCCGGCTAGCAGCTTCCCTGTGGCCGGGAAGTGCAAACGTACACGTTTTCGCCGAAAACGCGTTTTCCCGCGAAAACGCACACCACGGCTCTTTCTGAGAAAAAGCAAGCACGGAGGACGAGAATCGCTTTTGCCCTGCGTAGCGTTCTGAGCAGCGGGTAGAAATAGGCAGCGAATTGCCGGCTAGCAGCTTCCCTGTGGCCGGGAAGTGCTAACGTACACGTTTTCGGCCGAAAACGCGTTTACCGGTGAAAAAGCACACCATGGCTCTTTCTGAGAAAAAGCAAGCACGGAGGACGAGAACCGCTTTTGCCCTGCGTAGCGTTCCGGGCAGCGGGTAGAACCAGGCAGAGAATTGCCGGCTAGCAGCTTCCCTGTGGCCGGGAAGTGCAAACGTACACGTTTTCGCCGAAAACACGTTTTCCGGCGAAAACGCACACCACGGCTCTTTCTGAGAAAAAGAAAGCACGGAGGACGAGAATCGCTTTTGCCCTGCGTAGCGTTCCGGGCAGCGGGTAGAACCAGGCAGAGAATTCCCGCCTAGCAGCTTCCCTGTGGCCGGGAAGTGCAAACGTACACGTTTCCGGCCGAAAACGCGTTTTCCGGCGAAAACGCACACCACGGCTCTTTCTGAGAAAAAGCAAGCACGGAGGACGAGAATCGCTTTTGCCCTGCGTAGCGTTCCGGGCAGCGGGTAGAACCAGGCAGCGAATTCCCTGCTAGCAGCTTCCCTGTGGCCGGGAAGTGCAAACGTACACGTTTTCGGCCGAAAACGCGTTTTCCGGGGAAAACGCACACCACGGCTCTTTCTGAGAAAAAGCAAGCATGGAGGACGAGAATCGCTTTTGCCCTGCGTAGCGTTCCGGGCAGCGGGTAGAACCAGGCAGAGAATTCCCGTCTAGCAGCTTCCCTGTGGCCGGGAAGTGCAAACGTACACGTTTTCGGCCGAAAACGCGTTTTCCGGCGAAAAAGCACACCATGGCTCTTTCTGAGAAAAAGCAAGCACGGAGGACGAGCATCGCTTTTGCCCTGCGTAGCGTTCCGGGCAGCGGGTAGAACCAGGCAGAGAATTCCCGTCTAGCAGCTTCCCTGTGGCGGGGAAGTGCAAACGTACACGTTTTCGGCCGAAAACGCGTTTTCCGGCGAAAACTCACACCACGGCTCTTTCTGAGAAAAAGCAAGCACGGAGGACGAGAATCGCTTTTGCCCTGCGTAGCGTTCCGGGCAGCGGGTAGAACCAGGCAGAGAATTCCCGGCTAGCAGCTTCCCTGTGGCCGGGAAGTGCAAACGTACACGTTTTCGGCCGAAAACGGGTTTTCCGGCGAAAAAGCACACCATGGCTCTTTCTGAGAAAAAGCAAGCACGGAGGACGAGAATCGCTTTTGCCCTGCGTAGCGTTCCGGGAAGCGGGTAGAACCAGGTAGAGAATTCCCGTCTAGCAGCTTCCCTGTGGCCGGGAAGTGCAAACGTACACGTTTTCGCCGAAAACACGTTTTCCGGCGAAAACGCACACCACGGCTCTTTCTGAGAAAAAGCAAGCACGGAGGACGAGAATCGCTTTTGCCCTGCGTAGCGTTCCGGGCAGCGGGTAGAACCAGGCAGAGAATTCCCGTCTAGCAGCTTCCCTGTGGCCGGGAAGTGCAAACGTACACGTTTTCGGCCGAAAACGAGTTTTCCGGCGAAAACGCACACCACGGCTCTTTCTGAGAAAAAGCAAGCACGGAGGACGAGAATCGCTTTTGCCCTGCGTAGCGTTCCTGGCAGCGGGTAGAACCAGGCAGAGAATTCCCGGCTAGCAGCTTCCCTGTGGCCGGGAAGTGCAAACGTACACGTTTTCGGCCGAAAACGCGTTTTCCCGCGAAAAACCACACCACGGCTCTTTCTGAGAAAAAGCAAGCACGGAGGACGAGAATCGCTTTTGCCTTGCGTACCGTTCTGAGCAGCGGGTAGAAATAGGCAGCGAATTGCCGGCTAGCAGCTTCCCTGTGGCCGGGAAGTGCTAACGTACACGTTTTCGGCCGAAAACGCGTTTTCCGGTGAAAAAGCACACCATGGCTCTTTCTGAGAAAAAGCAAGCACGGAGGACGAGAATCGCTTTTGCCCTGCGTAGCGTTCCGGGCAGCGGGTAGAACCAGGCAGAGAATTCCCGGCTAGCAGCTTCCCTGTGGCCGGGAAGTGCAAACGTACACGTTTTCGGCCGAAAACGCGTTTTCCGGCGAAAACGCACACCACGGCTCTTTCTGAGAAAAAGCAAGCACGGAGGACGAGAATCGCTTTTGCCCTGCTTAGCGTTCCGGGCAGCGGGTAGAACCAGGCAGAGAATTCCCGGCTAGCAGCTTCCCTGTGGCCGGGAAGTGCAAACGTACACGTTTTCGGCCGAAAACGCGTTTTCCGGCGAAAACGCACACCACGGCTCTTTCTGAGAAAAAGCAAGCACGGAGGACGAGAACCGCTTTTGCCCTGCGTAGCGTTCCGGGCAGCGGGTAGAACCAGGCAGAGAATTCCCGGCTAGCAGCTTCCCTGTGGCGGGGAAGTGTAAACGTACACGTTTTCGGCCGAAAACGCGTTTACCGGCGAAAACGCACACCACGGCTCTTTCTGAGAAAAAGCAAGCACGGAGGACGAGAATCGCTTTTGCCCTGCGTAGCGTTCCGGGCAGCGGGTAGAACCAGGCAGAGAATTCCCGGCTAGCAGCTTGCCTGTGGCCGGGAAGTGCAAAGGTACACGTTTTCGGCCGGAAACGCGTTTTATGGCGAAAACGCACACCACGGCTCTTTCTGAGAAAAAGCAAGCACGGAGGACGAGAATCGCTTTTGCCCTGCGTAGCGTTCCGGGCAGCGGGTAGAACCAGGCAGAGAATTCCCGGCTAGCAGCTTCCCTGTGGCGGGGAAGTGCAAACGTACACGTTTTCGGCCGAAAACGCGTTTTCCCGCGAAAACGCACACCACGGCTCTTTCTGAGAAAAAGCAAGCACGGAGGACGAGAATCGCTTTTGCCCTGCGTAGCGTTCCGGGCAGCGGGTAGAACCAGGCAGCGAATTGCCGGCTAGCAGCTTCCCTGTGGCCGGGAAGTGCAAACGTACACGTTTTCGGCCGAAAATGCGTTTTCCGGCGAAAACGCACACCACGGCTCTTTCTGAGAAAAAGCAAGCACGGAGGACGAGAATCGCTTTTGCCCTGCGTAGCGTTCCGGGCAGCGGGTAGAACCAGGCAGCGAATTCCCTGCTAGCAGCTTCCCTGTGGCGGGGAAGTGCAAACGTACACGTTTTCGGCCGAAAACGCGTTTTCCAGCGAAAACGCACACCACGGATCTTTCTGAGAAAAAGCAAGCATGGAGGACGAGAATCGCTTTTGCCCTGCGTAGCGTTCCGGGCAGCGGGTAGAACCAGGCAGAGAATTCCCGGCTAGCAGCTTCCCTGTGGCGGGGAAGTGCAAACGTACACGTTTTCGGCCGAAAACGCGTTTTCTGGCGAAAACGCACACCACGGCTCTTTCTGAGAAAAAGCAAGCACGGAGGACGAGAATCGCTTTTGCCCTGCGTAGCGTTCCGGGCAGCGGGTAGAACCAGGCAGAGAATTCCCGGCTAGCAGCTTCCCTGTGGCCGGGAAGTGCAAACGTACACGTTTTCGCCGAAAACGCGTTTTCCCGCGAAAACGCACACCACGGCTCTTTCTGAGAAAAAGCAAGCACGGAGGACGAGAATCGCTTTTGCCCTGCGTAGCGTTCTGAGCAGCGGGTAGAAATAGGCATCGAATTGCCGGCTAGCAGCTTCCCTGTGGCCGGGAAGTGCAAACGTACACGTTTTCGGCCGAAAACGCGTTTTCTGGCGAAAACGCACACCACGGCTCTTTCTGAGAAAAAGCAAGCACGGAGGACGAGAATCGCTTTTGCCCTGCGTAGCGTTCCGGGCAGCGGGTAGAACCAGGCAGAGAATTCCCGGCTAGCAGCTTCCCTGTGGCCGGGAAGTGCAAACGTACACGTTTTCGGCCGAAAACGCGTTTTCCGGCGAAAACGCACACCACTGCTCTTTCTGAGAAAAAGCAAGCACGGAGGACGAGAATCGCTTTTGCCCTGCGTAGCGTTCTGAGCAGCGGGTAGAAATAGGCAGCGAATTGCCGGCTAGCAGCTTCCCTGTGGCCGGGAAGTGCAAACGTACACGTTTTCGGCCGAAAACGCGTTTTCTAGCGAAAACGCACACCATGGCTCTTTCTGAGATAAAGCAAGCACGGAGGACGAGAACCGCTTTTGCCCTGCGTAGCGTTCCGGGCAGCGGGTAGAACCAGGCAGAGAATTCCCGGCTAGCAGCTTCCCTGTGGCCGGGAAGTGCAAACGTACACGTTTTCGCCGAAAACGCGTTTTCCCGCGAAAACGCACACCACGGCTCTTTCTGAGAAAAAGCAAGCACGGAGGACGAGAATCGCTTTTGCCCTGCGTAGCGTTCTGAGCAGCGGGTAGAAATAGGCAGCGAATTGCCGGCTAGCAGCTTCCCTGTGGCCGGGAAGTGCTAACGTACACGTTTTCGGCCGAAAACGCGTTTACCGGTGAAAAAGCACACCATGGCTCTTTCTGAGAAAAAGCAAGCACGGAGGACGAGAATCGCTTTTGCCCTGCGTAGCGTTACTGGCAGCGGGTAGAACCAGGCAGAGAATTCCCGGCTAGCAGCTTCCCTGTGGCCGGGAAGTGCAAACGTACACGTTTTCGGCCGAAAACGCGTTTTCCGGCGAAAACGCACACCACGGCTCTTTCTGAGAAAAAGCAAGCACGGAGGACGAGAATCGATTTTGCCCTGCGTAGCGTTCCGGGCAGCGGGTAGAACCAGGCAGAGAATTCCCGGCTAGCAGCTTCCCTGTGGCCGGGAAGTGCAAACGTACACGTTTTCGGCCGAAAACGCGTTTTCCCGCGAAAACGCACACCACGGCTCTTTCTGAGAAAAAGCAAGCACGGAGGACGAGAACCGCTTTTGCCCTGCGTAGCGTTCCGGGCAGCGGGTAGAACCAGGCAGAGAATTCCCGGCTAGCAGCTTCCCTGTGGTGGGGAAGTGTAAACGTACACGTTTTCGGCCGAAAACGCGTTTACCGGCGAAAACGCACACCACGGCTCTTTCTGAGAAAAAGCAAGCACGGAGGACGAGAATCGCTTTTGCCCTGCGTAGCGTTCCGGGCAGCGGGTAGAACCAGGCAGAGAATTCCCGGCTAGCAGCTTGCCTGTGGCCGGGAAGTGCAAAGGTACACGTTTTCGGCCGGAAACGCGTTTTATGGCGAAAACGCACACCACGGCTCTTTCTGAGAAAAAGCAAGCACGGAGGACGAGAATCGCTTTTGCCCTGCGTAGCGTTCCGGGCAGCGGGTAGAACCAGGCAGAGAATTCCCGGCTAGCAGCTTCCCTGTGGCCGGGAAGTGCAAACGTACACGTTTTCGGCCGAAAACGCGTTTTCCGGCGAAAAAGCACACCACGGCTCTTTCTGAGAAAAAGCAAGCACGGAGGACGAGAATCGCTTTTGCCCTGCGTAGCGTTCCGGGCAGCGGGTAGAACCAGGCAGAGAATTCCCGGCTAGCAGCTTCCCTGTGGCGGGGAAGTGCAAATGTACACGTTTTCAGCCGAAAACGCGTTTTCCGGCGAAAACGCACACCACGGCTCTTTCTGAGAAAAAGCAAGCACGGAGGACGAGAATCGCTTTTGCCCTGCGTAGCGTTCTGAGCAGCGGGTAGAAATAGGCAGCGAATTGCCGGCTAGCAGCTTCCCTGTGGCCGGGAAGTGCAAACGTACACGTTTTCGGCCGAAAACGAGTTTTCCGGCGAAAACGCACACCACGGCTCTTTCTGAGAAAAAGCAAGCACGGAGGACGAGAATCGCTTTTGCCCTGCGTAGCGTTCCGGGCAGCGGGTAGAACCAGGCAGAGAATTCCCGGCTAGCAGCTTTCATGTGGCCGGGAAGTGCAAACGTACACGTTTTCGGCAGAAAACGCGTTTTCCCGCGAAAACGCACACCACGGCTCTTTCTGAGAAAAAGCAAGCACGGAGGACGAGAATCGCTTTTGCCCTGCGTAGCGTTCCGGGCAGCGGGTAGAACCAGGCAGAGAATTCCCGGCTAGCAGCTTCCCTGTGGCCGGGAAGTGCAAACGTACACGTTTTCGGCCGAAAATGCGTTTTCCGGCGAAAACGCACACCACGGCTCTTTCTGAGAAAAAGCAAGCACGGAGGACGAGAATCGCTTTTGCCCTGCGTAGCGTTCCGGGCAGCGGGTAGAACCAGGCAGCGAATTCCCTGCTAGCAGCTTCCCTGTGGCGGGGAAGTGCAAACGTACACGTTTTCGGCCGAAAACGCGTTTTCCAGCGAAAACGCACACCACGGATCTTTCTGAGAAAAAGCAAGCATGGAGGACGAGAATCGCTTTTGCCCTGCGTAGCGTTCCGGGCAGCGGGTAGAACCAGGCAGAGAATTCCCGGCTAGCAGCTTCCCTGTGGCGGGGAAGTGCAAACGTACACGTTTTCGGCCGAAAACGTGTTTTATGGCGAAAACGCACACCACGGCTCTTTCTGAGAAAAAGCAAGCACGGAGGACGAGAATCGCTTTTGCCCTGCGTAGCGTTCCGGGCAGCGGGTAGAACCAGGCAGAGAATTCCCGGCTAGCAGCTTCCCTGTGGCCGGGAAGTGCAAACGTACACGTTTTCGCCGAAAACGCGTTTTCCCGCGAAAACGCACACCACGGCTCTTTCTGAGAAAAAGCAAGCACGGAGGACGAGAACCGCTTTTGCCCTGCGTAGCGTTCTGAGCAGCGGGTAGAAATAGGCATCGAATTGCCGGCTAGCAGCTTCCCTGTGGCCGGGAAGTGCAAACGTACACGTTTTCGGCCGAAAACGCGTTTTCTGGCGAAAACGCACACCACGGCTCTTTCTGAGAAAAAGCAAGCACGGAGGACGAGAATCGCTTTTGCCCTGCGTAGCGTTCCGGGCAGCGGGTAGAACCAGGCAGAGAATTCCCGGCTAGCAGCTTCCCTGTGGCCGGGAAGTGCAAACGTACACGTTTTCGGCCGAAAACGCGTTTTCCGGCGAAAACGCACACCACTGCTCTTTCTGAGAAAAAGCAAGCACGGAGGACGAGAATCGCTTTTGCCCTGCGTAGCGTTCTGAGCAGCGGGTAGAAATAGGCAGCGAATTGCCGGCTAGCAGCTTCCCTGTGGCCGGGAAGTGCAAACGTACACGTTTTCGGCCGAAAACGCGTTT
This sequence comes from Athene noctua, assembly GCF_965140245.1. NCBI lineage: Eukaryota > Metazoa > Chordata > Aves > Strigiformes > Strigidae > Athene > Athene noctua. The sequence continues at coordinate 178,230 of NW_027437610.1, read as the reverse complement.
TCTAGCGAAAACGCACACCATGGCTCTTTCTGAGATAAAGCAAGCACGGAGGACGAGAATCGCTTTTGCCCTGCGTAGCGTTCCGGGCAGCGGGTAGAACCAGGCAGAGAATTCCCGGCTAGCAGCTTCCCTGTGGCCGGGAAGTGCAAACGTACACGTTTTCGCCGAAAACGCGTTTTCCCGCGAAAACGCACACCACGGCTCTTTCTGAGAAAAAGCAAGCACGGAGGACGAGAATCGCTTTTGCCCTGCGTAGCGTTCCGGGCAGCGGGTAGAAATAGGCAGCGAATTGCCGGCTAGCAGCTTCCCTGTGGCCGGGAAGTGCAAACGTACACGTTTTCGGCCGAAAACGCGTTTTCCGGCGAAAACGCACACCAAGGCTCTTTCTGAGAAAAAGCAAGCACGGAGGACGAGAATCGCTTTTGCCCTGCGTAGCGTTCTGAGCAGCGGGTAGAAAGAGGCAGCGAATTGCCGGCTAGCAGCTTCCCTGTGGCCGGGAAATGCTAACGTACACGTTTTCGGCCGAAAACGCGTTTTCCGGCGAAAAAGCACACCATGGCTCTTTCTGAGTAAAAAGCAAGCACGGAGGACGAGAATCGCTTTTGCCCTGCGTAGCGTTCCTGGCAGCGGGTAGAACCAGGCAGAGAATTCCCGTCTAGCAGCTTCCCTGTGGCGGGGAAGTGCAAACGTACACGTTTTCGGCCGAAAACGCGTTTTCCGGCGAAAAAGCACACCACGGCTCTTTCTGAGAAAAAGCAAGCACGGAGGACGAGAATCGCTTTTGCCCTGCGTAGCGTTCCGGGCAGCGGGTAGAACCAGGCAGAGAATTCCCGGCTAGCAGCTTCCCTGTGGCCGGGAAGTGCAAACGTACACGTTTTCGGCCGAAAACGCGTTTTGCGGCGAAAACGCACACCACGGCTCTTTCTGAGAAAAAGCAAGCACGGAGGACGAGAATCGCTTTTGCCCTGCGTAGCGTTACGGGCAGCGGGTAGAACCAGGCAGAGAATTCCCGGCTAGCAGCTTCCCTGTGGCGGGGAAGTGCAAACGTACACGTTTTCGGCCGAAAACGCGTTTTCCCGCGAAAACGCACACCACGGCTCTTTCTGAGAAAAAGCAAGCACGGAGGACGAGAATCGCTTTTGCCCTGCGTAGCGTTCTGAGCAGCGGGTAGAAATAGGCAGCGAATTGCCGGCTAGCAGTTTCCCTGTGGCCGGGAAGTGCTAACGTACACGTTTTCGGCCGAAAACGCGTTTTCCGGTGAAAAAGCACACCATGGCTCTTTCTGAGAAAAAGCAAGCACGGAGGACGAGAATCGCTTTTGCCCTGCGTAGCGTTCCTGGCAGCGGGTAGAACCAGGCAGAGAATTCCCGGCTAGCAGCTTCCCTGTGGCCGGGAAGTGCAAACGTACACGTTTTCGGCCGAAAACGCGTTTTCCGGCGAAAACGCACACCATGGCTCTTTCTGAGATAAAGCAAGCACGGAGGACGAGAATCGATTTTGCCCTGCGTAGCGTTCCGGGCAGCGGGTAGAACCAGGCAGAGAATTCCCGGCTAGCAGCTTCCCTGTGGCCGGGAAGTGCAAATGTACACGTTTTCGGCCGAAAACGCGTTTTCCGGCGAAAACGCACACCACGGCTCTTTCTGAGAAAAAGCAAGCACGGAGGACGAGAATCGCTTTTGCCCTGCGTAGCGTTCCGGGCAGCGGGTAGAACCAGGCAGAGAATTCCCGGCTAGCAGCTTCCCTGTGGCCGGGAAGTGCAAACGTACACGTTTTCGGCCGAAAACGCGTTTTCCGGCGAAAACGCACACCACGGCTCTTTCTGAGAAAAAGCAAGCACGGAGGACGAGAATCGCTTTTGCCCTGCGTAGCGTTCCGGGCAGCGGGTAGAAATAGGCAGCGAATTGCCGGCTAGCAGCTTCCCTGTGGCCGGGAAGTGCAAACGTACACGTTTTCGGCCGAAAACGCGTTTTCCCGCGAAAACGCACAACACGGCTCTTTCTGAGAAAAAGCAAGCACGGAGGACGAGAATCGCTTTTGCCCTGCGTAGCGTTCCGGGCAGCGGGTAGAACCAGGCAGAGAATTCCCGGCTAGCAGCTTCCCTGTGGCGGGGAAGTGCAAACGTACACGTTTTCGGCCGAAAACGCGTTTTCCCGCGAAAACGCACACCACGGCTCTTTCTGAGAAAAAGCAAGCACGGAGGACGAGAATCGCTTTTGCCCTGCGTAGCGTTCCGGGCAGCGGGTAGAACCAGGCAGAGAATTCCCGGCTAGCAGCTTCCCTGTGGCCGGGAAGTGCAAACGTACACGTTTTCGGCCGAAAACGCGTTTTCCGGCGAAAACGCACACCACGGCTCTTTCTGAGAAAAAGCAAGCACGGAGGACGAGAATCGCTTTTGCCCTGCGTAGCGTTCCGGGCAGCGGGTAGAACCAGGCAGCGAATTCCCTGCTAGCAGCTTCCCTGTGGCGGGGAAGTGCAAACGTACACGTTTTCGGCCGAAAACGCGTTTTCCGGCGAAAACGCACACCATGGCTCTTTCTGAGAAAAAGCAAGCATGGAGGACGAGAATCGCTTTTGCCCTGCGTAGCGTTCCGGGCAGCGGGTAGAACCAGGCAGAGAATTCCCGGCTAGCAGCTTCCCTGTGGCCGGGAAGTGCAAACGTACACGTTTTCGGCCGAAAACGCGTTTTCCGGCGAAAACGCACACCACGGCTCTTTCTGAGATAAAGCAAGCACGGAGGACGAGAATCGCTTTTGCCCTGCGTAGCGTTCCGGGCAGCGGGTAGAACCAGGCAGAGAATTCCCGGCTAGCAGCTTCCCTGTGGCGGGGAAGTGCAAACGTACACGTTTTCGGCCGGAAACGCGTTTTCCGGCGAAAACGCACACCACGGCTCTTTCTGAGATAAAGCAAGCATGGAGGACGAGAATCGCTTTTGCCCTGCGTAGCGTTCTGAGCAGCGGGTAGAAATAGGCAGCGAATTGCCGGCTAGCAGCTTCCCTGTGGCCGGGAAGTGCAAACGTACACGTTTTCGGCCGAAAACGCGTTTTCCGGCCAAAACGCACACCACGGCTCTTTCTGAGAAAAAGCAAGCACGGAGGACGAGAATCGCTTTTGCCCTGCGTAGCGTTCCGGGCAGCGGGTAGAACCAGGCAGAGAATTCCCGGCTAGCAGCTTCCCTGTGGCCGGGAAGTGCAAACGTACACGTTTTCGGCCGAAAACGCGTTTTCCGGCGAAAAAGCACACCACGGCTCTTTCTGAGAAAAAGCAAGCACGGAGGACGAGAATCGCTTTTGCCCTGCGTAGCGTTCCGGGCAGCGGGTAGAACCAGGCAGAGAATTCCCGGCTAGCAGCTTCCCTGTGGCCGGGAAGTGCAAACGTACACGTTTTCGCCGAAAACACGTTTTCCGGCGAAAACGCACACCACGGCTCTTTCTGAGAAAAAGAAAGCACGGAGGACGAGAATCGCTTTTGCCCTGCGTAGCGTTCCGGGCAGCGGGTAGAACCAGGCAGAGAATTCCCGCCTAGCAGCTTCCCTGTGGCCGGGAAGTGCAAACGTACACGTTTTCGGCCGAAAACACGTTTTATGGCGAAAACGCACACCACGGCTCTTTCTGAGAAAAAGCAAGCACGGAGGACGAGAATCGCTTTTGCCCTGCGTAGCGTTCCGGGCAGCGGGTAGAAATACGCAGCGAATTGCCGGCTAGCAGCTTCCCTGTGGCCGGGAAGTGCAAACGTACACGTTTTCGGCCGAAAACGCGTTTTCCGGCGAAAACGCACACCACGGCTCTTTCTGAGAAAAAGCAAGCACGGAGGACGAGAATCGCTTTTGCCCTGCGTAGCGTTCCGGGCAGCGGGTAGAACAAGGCAGAGAATTCCCGGCTAGCAGCTTCCCTGTGGCGGGGAAGTGCAAATGTACACGTTTTCGGCCGAAAACGCGTTTTCCGGCGAAAACGCACACCACGGCTCTTTCTGAGAAAAAGCAAGCACGGAGGACGAGAATCGCTTTTGCCCTGCGTAGCGTTCTGAGCAGCGGGTAGAAATAGGCAGCGAATTGCCGGCTAGCAGCTTCCCTGTGGCCGGGAAGTGCAAACGTACACGTTTTCGGCCGAAAACGCGTTTTCCGGCGAAAACGCACACCACGGCTCTTTCTGAGAAAAAGCAAGCACGGAGGACGAGAATCGCTTTTGCCCTGCGTAGCGTTCCGGGCAGCGGGTAGAACCAGGCAGAGAATTCCCGGCTAGCAGCTTCCCTGTGGCCGGGAAGTGCAAACGTACACGTTTTCGGCCGAAAACGCGTTTTCCGGCGAAAACGCATACCACGGCTCTTTCTGAGAAAAAGCAAGCACGGAGGACGAGAATCGCTTTTGCCCTGCGTAGCGTTCCGGGCAGCGGGTAGAACCAGGCAGCGCATTCCCTGCTAGCAGCTTCCCTGTGGCGGGGAAGTGCAAACGTACACGTTTTCGGCCGAAAACGCGTTTTCCGGGGAAAACGCACACCACGGCTCTTTCTGAGAAAAAGCAAGCACGGAGGACGAGAATCGCTTTTGCCCTGCGTAGCGTTCCGGGCAGCGGGTAGAACCAGGCAGCGAATTCCCTGCTAGCAGCTTCCCTGTGGCGGGGAAGTGCAAACGTACACGTTTTCGGCCGAAAACGCGTTTTCCGGGGAAAACGCACACCACGGCTCTTTCTGAGAAAAAGCAAGCACGGAGGACGAGAATCGCTTTTGCCCTGCGTAGCGTTCCGGGCAGCGGGTAGAACCAGGCAGCGAATTCCCTGCTAGCAGCTTCCCTGTGGCGGGGAAGTGCAAACGTACACGTTTTCGGCCGAAAACGCGTTTTCCGGGGAAAACGCACACCACGGCTCTTTCTGAGAAAAAGCAAGCACGGAGGACGAGAATCGCTTTTGCCCTGCGTAGCGTTCCGGGCAGCGGGTAGAACCAGGCAGAGAATTCCCGGCTAGCAGCTTCCCTGTGGCCGGGAAGTGCAAACGTACACGTTTTCGGCCGAAAACGCGTTTTCCGGCAAAAAAGCACACCATGGCTCTTTCTGAGAAAAAGCAAGCACGGAGGACGAGAACCGCTTTTGCCCTGCGTAGCGTTCCGGGCAGCGGGTAGAACCAGGCAGAGAATTCCCGTCTAGCAGCTTCCCTGTGGCGGGGAAGTGCAAACGTACACGTTTTCGGCCGAAAACGCGTTTTCCGGCGAAAACTCACACCACGGCTCTTTCTGAGAAAAAGCAAGCACGGAGGACGAGAATCGCTTTTGCCCTGCGTAGCGTTCCGGGCAGCGGGTAGAACCAGGCAGAGAATTCCCGGCTAGCAGCTTCCCTGTGGCCGGGAAGTGCAAACGTACACGTTTTCGGCCGAAAACGGGTTTTCCGGCGAAAAAGCACACCATGGCTCTTTCTGAGAAAAAGCAAGCACGGAGGACGAGAATCGCTTTTGTCCTGCGTAGCGTTCCGGGCAGCGGGTAGAACCAGGCAGAGAATTCCCGGCTAGCAGCTTCCCTGTGGCCGGGAAGTGCAAACGTACACGTTTTCGGCCGAAAACGCGTTTTCCCGCGAAAAAGCACACCACGGCTCTTTCTGAGAAAAAGCAAGCACGGAGGACGAGAATCGCTTTTGCCCTGCGTAGCGTTCTGAGCAGCGGGTAGAAATAGGCAGCGAATTGCCGGCTAGCAGCTTCCCTGTGGCCGGGAAGTGCAAACGTACACGTTTTCGGCCGAAAACGCGTTTTCCGGCGAAAACGCACACCACGGCTCTTTCTGAGAAAAAGCAAGCACGGAGGACGAGAACCGCTTTTGCCCTGCGTAGCGTTCCGGGCAGCGGGTAGAACCAGGCAGAGAATTCCCGGCTAGCAGCTTCCCTGTGGCGGGGAAGTGTAAACGTACACGTTTTCGGCCGAAAACGCGTTTACCGGCGAAAACGCACACCACGGCTCTTTCTGAGAAAAAGCAAGCACGGAGGACGAGAATCGCTTTTGCCCTGCGTAGCGTTCCGGGCAGCGGGTAGAACCAGGCAGAGAATTCCCGGCTAGCAGCTTCCCTGTGGCGGGGAAGTGCAAACGTACACGTTTTCGGCCGAAAACGCGTTTTCTCGCGAAAACGCACACCACGGCTCTTTCTGAGAAAAAGCAAGCACGGAGGACGAGAATCGCTTTTGCCCTGCGTAGCGTTCCGGGCAGCGGGTAGAAATACGCAGCGAATTGCCGGCTAGCAGCTTCCCTGTGGCCGGGAAGTGCAAACGTACACGTTTTCGGCCGAAAACGCGTTTTCCGGCGAAAACGCACACCACGGCTCTTTCTGAGAAAAAGCAAGCACGGAGGACGAGAATCGCTTTTGCCCTGCGTAGCGTTCCGGGCAGCGGGTAGAACAAGGCAGAGAATTCCCGGCTAGCAGCTTCCCTGTGGCGGGGAAGTGCAAATGTACACGTTTTCGGCCGAAAACGCGTTTTCCGGCGAAAACGCACACCACGGCTCTTTCTGAGAAAAAGCAAGCACGGAGGACGAGAATCGCTTTTGCCCTGCGTAGCGTTCTGAGCAGCGGGTAGAAATAGGCAGCGAATTGCCGGCTAGCAGCTTCCCTGTGGCCGGGAAGTGCAAACGTACACGTTTTCGGCCGAAAACGCGTTTTCCGGCGAAAACGCACACCACGGCTCTTTCTGAGAAAAAGCAAGCACGGAGGACGAGAATCGCTTTTGCCCTGCGTAGCGTTCCGGGCAGCGGGTAGAACCAGGCAGAGAATTCCCGGCTAGCAGCTTCCCTGTGGCCGGGAAGTGCAAACGTACACGTTTTCGGCCGAAAACGCGTTTTCCGGCGAAAACGCATACCACGGCTCTTTCTGAGAAAAAGCAAGCACGGAGGACGAGAATCGCTTTTGCCCTGCGTAGCGTTCCGGGCAGCGGGTAGAACCAGGCAGCGCATTCCCTGCTAGCAGCTTCCCTGTGGCGGGGAAGTGCAAACGTACACGTTTTCGGCCGAAAACGCGTTTTCCGGGGAAAACGCACACCACGGCTCTTTCTGAGAAAAAGCAAGCACGGAGGACGAGAATCGCTTTTGCCCTGCGTAGCGTTCCGGGCAGCGGGTAGAACCAGGCAGCGAATTCCCTGCTAGCAGCTTCCCTGTGGCGGGGAAGTGCAAACGTACACGTTTTCGGCCGAAAACGCGTTTTCCGGGGAAAACGCACACCACGGCTCTTTCTGAGAAAAAGCAAGCACGGAGGACGAGAATCGCTTTTGCCCTGCGTAGCGTTCCGGGCAGCGGGTAGAACCAGGCAGCGAATTCCCTGCTAGCAGCTTCCCTGTGGCGGGGAAGTGCAAACGTACACGTTTTCGGCCGAAAACGCGTTTTCCGGGGAAAACGCACACCACGGCTCTTTCTGAGAAAAAGCAAGCACGGAGGACGAGAATCGCTTTTGCCCTGCGTAGCGTTCCGGGCAGCGGGTAGAAGCAGGCAGAGAATTCCCGGCTAGCAGCTTCCCTGTGGCCGGGAAGTGCAAACGTACACGTTTTCGGCCGAAAACGCGTTTTCCGGCGAAAAAGCACACCATGGCTCTTTCTGAGAAAAAGCAAGCACGGAGGACGAGAACCGCTTTTGCCCTGCGTAGCGTTCCGGGCAGCGGGTAGAACCAGGCAGAGAATTCCCGTCTAGCAGCTTCCCTGTGGCGGGGAAGTGCAAACGTACACGTTTTCGGCCGAAAACGCGTTTTCCGGCGAAAACTCACACCACGGCTCTTTCTGAGAAAAAGCAAGCACGGAGGACGAGAATCGCTTTTGCCCTGCGTAGCGTTCCGGGCAGCGGGTAGAACCAGGCAGAGAATTCCCGGCTAGCAGCTTCCCTGTGGCCGGGAAGTGCAAACGTACACGTTTTCGGCCGAAAACGGGTTTTCCGGCGAAAAAGCACACCATGGCTCTTTCTGAGAAAAAGCAAGCACGGAGGACGAGAATCGCTTTTGTCCTGCGTAGCGTTCCGGGCAGCGGGTAGAACCAGGCAGAGAATTCCCGGCTAGAAGCTTCCCTGTGGCCGGGAAGTGCAAACGTACACGTTTTCGGCCGAAAACGCGTTTTCCCGCGAAAAAGCACACCACGGCTCTTTCTGAGAAAAAGCAAGCACGGAGGACGAGAATCGCTTTTGCCCTGCGTAGCGTTCTGAGCAGCGGGTAGAAATAGGCAGCGAATTGCCGGCTAGCAGCTTCCCTGTGGCCGGGAAGTGCAAACGTACACGTTTTCGGCCGAAAACGCGTTTTCCGGCGAAAACGCACACCACGGCTCTTTCTGAGAAAAAGCAAGCACGGAGGACGAGAACCGCTTTTGCCCTGCGTAGCGTTCCGGGCAGCGGGTAGAACCAGGCAGAGAATTCCCGGCTAGCAGCTTCCCTGTGGCGGGGAAGTGTAAACGTACACGTTTTCGGCCGAAAACGCGTTTACCGGCGAAAACGCACACCACGGCTCTTTCTGAGAAAAAGCAAGCACGGAGGACGAGAATCGCTTTTGCCCTGCGTAGCGTTCCGGGCAGCGGGTAGAACCAGGCAGAGAATTCCCGGCTAGCAGCTTCCCTGTGGCGGGGAAGTGCAAACGTACACGTTTTCGGCCGAAAACGCGTTTTCTCGCGAAAACGCACACCACGGCTCTTTCTGAGAAAAAGCAAGCACGGAGGACGAGAATCGCTTTTGCCCTGCGTAGCGTTCCGGGCAGCGGGTAGAACCAGGCAGAGAATTCCCGGCTAGCAGCTTCCCTGTGGCCGGGAAGTGCAAACGTACACGTTTTCGGCCGAAAACGCGTTTTCTGGCGAAAACGCACACCACGGATCTTTCTGAGAAAAAGCAAGCACGGAGGACGAGAATCGCTTTTGCCCTGCGTAGCGTTCCGGGCAGCGGGTAGAACCAGGCAGAGAATTCCCGGCTAGCAGCTTGCCTGTGGCCGGGAAGTGCAAAGGTACACGTTTTCGGCAGAAAACGCGTTTTATGGCGAAAACGCACACCACGGCTCTTTCTGAGAAAAAGCAAGCACGGAGGACGAGAATCGCTTTTGCCCTGCGTAGCGTTCCGGGCAGCGGGTAGAACCAGGCAGAGAATTCCCGGCTAGCAGCTTCCCTGTGGCCGGGAAGTGCAAACGTACACGTTTTCGGCCGAAAACGCGTTTTCCGGCGAAAAAGCACACCACGGCTCTTTCTGAGAAAAAGCAAGCACGGAGGACGAGAATCGCTTTTGCCCTGCGTAGCGTTCCGGGCAGCGGGTAGAACCAGGCAGAGAATTCCCGGCTAGCAGCTTCCCTGTGGCGGGGAAGTGCAAATGTACACGTTTTCGGCCGAAAACGCGTTTTCCGGCGAAAACGCACACCACGGCTCTTTCTGAGAAAAAGAAAGCACGGAGGACGAGAATCGCTTTTGCCCTGCGTAGCGTTCTGAGCAGCGGGTAGAAATAGGCAGCGAATTGCCGGCTAGCAGCTTCCCTGTGGCCGGGAAGTGCAAACGTACACGTTTTCGGCCGAAAACGAGTTTTCCGGCGAAAACGCACACCACGGCTCTTTCTGAGAAAAAGCAAGCACGGAGGACGAGAATCGCTTTTGCCCTGCGTAGCGTTCCGGGCAGCGGGTAGAACCAGGCAGAGAATTCCCGGCTAGCAGCTTCCATGTGGCCGGGAAGTGCAAACATACACGTTTTCGGCCGAAAACGCGTTTTCCCGCGAAAACGCACACCACGGCTCTTTCTGAGAAAAAGCAAGCACGGAGGACGAGAATCGCTTTTGCCCTGCGTAGCGTTCCGGGCAGCGGGTAGAACCAGGCAGAGAATTCCCGGCTAGCAGCTTCCCTGTGGCCGGGAAGTGCAAATGTACACGTTTTCGGCCGAAAATGCGTTTTCCGGCGAAAACGCACACCACGGCTCTTTCTGAGAAAAAGCAAGCACGGAGGACGAGAATCGCTTTTGCCCTGCGTAGCGTTCCTGGCAGCGGGTAGAACCAGGCAGCGAATTCCCTGCTAGCAGCTTCCCTGTGGCGGGGAAGTGCAAACGTACACGTTTTCGGCCGAAAACACGTTTTCCAGCGAAAACGCACACCACGGATCTTTCTGAGAAAAAGCAAGCATGGAGGACGAGAATCGCTTTTGACCTGCGTAGCGTTCCGGGCAGCGGGTAGAACCAGGCAGAGAATTCCCGGCTAGCAGCTTCCCTGTGGCGGGGAAGTGCAAACGTACACGTTTTCGGCCGAAAACGCGTTTTCTGGCGAAAACGCACACCACGGCTCTTTCTGAGAAAAAGCAAGCACGGAGGACGAGAATCGCTTTTGCCCTGCGTAGCGTTCCGGGCAGCGGGTAGAACCAGGCAGAGAATTCCCGGCTAGCAGCTTCCCTGTGGCCGGGAAGTGCAAACGTACACGTTTTCGCCGAAAACGCGTTTTCCCGCGAAAACGCACACCACGGCTCTTTCTGAGAAAAAGCAAGCACGGAGGACGAGGATCGCTTTTGCCCTGCGTAGCGTTCTGAGCAGCGGGTAGAAATAGGCATCGAATTGCCGGCTAGCAGCTTCCCTGTGGCCGGGAAGTGCAAACGTACACGTTTTCGGCCGAAAACGCGTTTTCTGGCGAAAACGCACACCACGGCTCTTTCTGAGAAAAAGCAAGCACGGAGGACGAGAATCGCTTTTGCCCTGCGTAGCGTTCCGGGCAGCGGGTAGAACCAGGCAGAGAATTCCCGGCTAGCAGCTTCCCTGTGGCCGGGAAGTGCAAACGTACACGTTTTCGGCCGAAAACGCGTTTTCCGGCGAAAACGCACACCACTGCTCTTTCTGAGAAAAAGCAAGCACGGAGGACGAGAATCGCTTTTGCCCTGCGTAGCGTTCTGAGCAGCGGGTAGAAATAGGCAGCGAATTGCCGGCTAGCAGCTTCCCTGTGGCCGGGAAGTGCAAACGTACACGTTTTCGGCCGAAAACGCGTTTTGCGGCGAAAACGCACACCATGGCTCTTTCTGAGATAAAGCAAGCACGGAGGACGAGAATCGCTTTTGCCCTGCGTAGCGTTCCGGGCAGCGGGTAGAACCAGGCAGAGAATTCCCGGCTAGCAGCTTCCCTGTGGCCGGGAAGTGCAAACGTACACGTTTTCGCCGAAAACGCGTTTTCCCGCGAAAACGCACACCACGGCTCCTTCTGAGAAAAAGCAAGCACGAAGGACGAGAATCGCTTTTGCCCTGCGTAGCGTTCCGGGCAGCGGGTAGAACCAGGCATCGAATTGCCGGCTAGCAGCTTCCCTGTGGCCGGGAAGTGCAAACGTACACGTTTTCGGCCGAAAACGCGTTTTCCGGCGAAAACGCACACCACGGCTCTTTGTGAGAAAAAGCAAGCACGGAGGACGAGAATCGCTTTTGCCCTGCTTAGCGTTCCGGGCAGCGGGTAGAACCAGGCAGAGAATTCCCGGCTAGCAGCTTCCCTGTGGCCGGGAAGTGCAAACGTACACGTTTTCGGCCGAAAACGCGTTTTCCGGCGAAAACGCACACCACGGCTCTTTCTGAGAAAAAGCAAGCACGGAGGACGAGAACCGCTTTTGCCCTGCGTAGCGTTCCGGGCAGCGGGTAGAACCAGGCAGAGAATTCCCGGCTAGCAGCTTCCCTGTGGCGGGGAAGTGTAAACGTACACGTTTTCGGCCGAAAACGCGTTTACCGGCGAAAACGCACACCACGGCTCTTTCTGAGAAAAAGCAAGCACGGAGGAAGAGAATCGCTTTTGCCCTGCGTAGCGTTCCGGGCAGAGGGTAGAAACAGGCAGAGAATTCCCGGCTAGCAGCTTCCCTGTGGCGGGGAAGTGCAAACGTACACGTTTTCGGCCGAAAACGCGTTTTCTGGCGAAAACGCACACCACGGCTCTTTCTGAGAAAAAGCAAGCACGGAGGACGAGAATCGCTTTTGCCCTGCGTAGCGTTCCGTGCAGCGGGTAGAACCAGGCAGAGAATTCCCGGCTAGCAGCTTCCCTGTGGCCGGGAAGTGCAAACGTACACGTTTTCGGCCGAAAACACGTTTTCCGGCGAAAACGCACACCACGGCTCTTTCTGAGAAAAAGCAAGCACGGAGGACGAGAATCGCTTTTGCCCTGCGTAGCGTTCCGGGCAGCGGGTAGAACCAGGCAGAGAATTCCCGGCTAGCAGCTTGCCTGTGGCCGGGAAGTGCAAAGGTACACGTTTTCGGCAGAAAACGCGTTTTATGGCGAAAACGCACACCACGGCTCTTTCTGAGAAAAAGCAAGCACGGAGGACGAGAATCGCTTTTGCCCTGCGTAGCGTTCCGGGCAGCGGGTAGAACCAGGCAGAGAATTCCCGGCTAGCAGCTTCCCTGTGGCCGGGAAGTGCAAACGTACACGTTTTCGCCGAAAACACGTTTTCCGGCGAAAACGCACACCACGGCTCTTTCTGAGAAAAAGCAAGCACGGAGGACGAGAATCGCTTTTGCCCTGCGTAGCGTTCCGGACAGCGTGTAGAACCAGGCAGAGAATTCCCGTCTAGCAGCTTCCCTGTGGCCGGGAAGTGCAAACGTACACGTTTTCGGCAGAAAACGCGTTTTCCGGCGAAAACGCACACCACGGCTCTTTCTGAGAAAAAGCAAGCACGGAGGACGAGAATCGCTTTTGCCCTGCGTAGCGTTCCTGGCAGCGGGTAGAACCAGGCAGAGAATTCCCGTCTAGCAGCTTCCCTGTGGCGGGGAAGTGCAAACGTACACGTTTTCGGCCGAAAACGCGTTTTCCGGCGAAAACGCACACCACGGCTCTTTCTGAGAAAAAGCAAGCACGGAGGACGAGAATCGCTTTTGCCCTGCGTAGCGTTCCGGGCAGCGGGTAGAAACAGGCAGAGAATTCCCGGCTAGCAGCTTCCCTCTGGCCGGGAAGTGCAAACGTACACGCTTTCGGCCGAAAACGCGTTTTCCGGTGAAAACGCACACCACGGCTCTTTCTGAGAAAAAGCAAGCACGGAGGACGAGAACCGCTTTTGCCCTGCGTAGCGTTCCGGGCAGCGGGTAGAACCAGGCAGAGAATTGCCGGCTAGCAGCTTCCCTGTGGCCGGGAAGTGCAAACGTACACGTTTTCGCCGAAAACACGTTTTCCGGCGAAAACGCACACCACGGCTCTTTCTGAGAAAAAGCAAGCACGGAGGACGAGAATCGCTTTTGCCCTGCGTAGCGTTCCGGGCAGCGGGTAGAACCAGGCAGCGAATTGCCGGCTAGCAGCTTCCCTGTGGCCGGGAAGTGCAAACGTACTCGTTTTCGGCCGAAAACGCGTTTTCTGGCGAAAACGCACACCACGGCTCTTTCTGAGAAAAAGCAAGCACGGAGGACGAGAATCGCTTTTGCCCTGCGTAGCGTTCTGAGCAGCGGGTAGAAATAGGCAGCGAATTGCCGGCTAGCAGCTTCCCTGTGGCCGGGAAGTGCAAACGTACACGTTTTCGGCCGAAAACGCGTTTTCTGGCGAAAACGCACACCATGGCTCTTTCTGAGATAAAGCAAGCACGGAGGACGAGAATCGCTTTTGCCCTGCGTAGCGTTCCGGGCAGCGGGTAGAACCAGGCAGAGAATTCCCGGCTAGCAGCTTCCCTGTGGCGGGGAAGTGCAAACGTACACGTTTTCGGCCGAAAACGCGTTTTCTGGCGAAAACGCACACCACGGCTCTTTCTGAGAAAAAGCAAGCACGGAGGACGAGAATCGCTTTTGCCCTGCGTAGTGTTCCGGGCAGCGGGTAGAATCAGGCAGAGAATTCCCGGGTAGCAGCTTCCCTGTGGCCGGGAAGTGCAAACGTACACGTTTTCGCCGAAAACGCGTTTTCCCGCGAAAACGCACACCACGGCTCTTTCTGAGAAAAAGCAAGCACGAAGGACGAGAATCGCTTTTGCCCTGCGTAGCGTTCCGGGCAGCGGGTAGAACCAGCTAGAGAATTCCCGGCTAGCAGCTTCCCTGTGGCGGGGAAGTGCAAACGTACACGTTTTCGGCCGAAAACACGTTTTCCGGCGAAAACGTACACCACGGCTCTTTCTGAGAAAAAGCAAGCACGGAGGACGAGAATCGCTTTTGCCCTGCGTAGCGTTCCGGGCAGCGGGTAGAACCAGGCAGAGAATTCCCGGCTAGCAGCTTGCCTGTGGCCGGGAAGTGCAAAGGTAAACGTTTTCGGCAGAAAACGCGTTTTATGGCGAAAACGCACACCACGGCTCTTTCTGAGAAAAAGCAAGCACGAAGGACGAGAATCGCTTTTGCCCTGCGTAGCGTTCCGGGCAGCGGGTAGAACCAGGCAGAGAATTCCCGGCTAGCAGCTTCCCTGTGGCCGGGAAGTGCAAACGTACACGTTTTTGGCCGAAAACGCGTTTTGGGGTGAAAACGCACACCACGGCTCTTTCTGTGAAAAAGCAAGCACGGAGGACGAGAATCGCTTTTGCCCTGCGTAGCGTTCCGGGCAGCGGGTAGAACCAGGCAGAGAATTCCCGGCTAGCAGCTTCCCTGTGGCCGGGAAGTGCAAACGTACACGTTTTCGGCCGAAAACGTGTTTTCTGGCGAAAACGCACACCACGGCTTTCTGAGAAAAAGCAAGCACGGAGGACGAGAATCGCTTTTGCCCTGCGTAGCGTTCCGGGCAGCGGGTAGAACCAGGCAGAGAATTCCCGCCTAGCAGCTTCCCTGTGGCCGGGAAGTGCAAACGTACACGTTTTCGGCCGGAAACGCGTTTTCCGGCGAAAACGCACACCACGGCTCTTTCTGAGAAAAAGCAAGCACGGAGGACGAGAATCGCTTTTGCCCTGCGTAGCGTTCCGGGCAGCGGGTAGAACCAGGCAGAGAATTCCCGGCTAGCAGCTTCCCTGTGGCCGGGAAGTGCAAACGTACACGTTTTCGGCCGAAAACGCGTTTTCCGGCGAAAACGCACACCACGGCTCTTTCTGAGAAAAAGCAAGCACGGAGGACGAGAATCGCTTTTGCCCTGCGTAGCGTTCCGGGCAGCGGGTAGAACCAGGCAGAGAATTCCCGGCTAGCAGCTTCCCTGTGGCGGGGAAGTGCAAACGTACACGTTTTCGGCCGAAAACGCGTTTTCCGGCGAAAACGCACACCACGGATCTTTCTGAGAAAAAGCAAGCATGGAGGACGAGAATCGCTTTTGCCCTGCGTAGCGTTCCGGGCAGCGGGTAGAACCAGGCAGAGAATTCCCGGCTAGCAGCTTCCCTGTGGCCGGGAAGTGCAAACGTACACGTTTTCGGCCGAAAACGCGTTTTCCGGCGAAAAAGCACACCATGGCTCTTTCTGAGAAAAAGCAAGCACGGAGGACGAGAATCGCTTTTGCCCTGCGTAGCGTTCCTGGCAGCGGGTAGAACCAGGCAGAGAATTCCCGTCTAGCAGCTTCCCTGTGGCGGGGAAGTGCAAACGTACACGTTTTCGGCCGAAAACGCGTTTTGCTGCGAAAACGCACACCACGGCTCTTTCTGAGAAAAAGCAAGCACGGAGGACGAGAATCGCTTTTGCCCTGCGTAGCGTTCCGGGCAGCGGGTAGAACCAGGCAGAGAATTCCCGGCTAGCAGCTTCCCTGTGGCCGGGAAGTGCAAACGTACACGTTTTCGGCCGAAAACGTGTTTTCTGGCGAAAACGCACACCACGGCTTTCTGAGAAAAAGCAAGCACGGAGGACGAGAATCGCTTTTGCCCTGCGTAGCGTTCCGGGCAGCGGGTAGAACCAGGCAGAGAATTCCCGCCTAGCAGCTTCCCTGTGGCCGGGAAGTGCAAACGTACACGTTTTCGGCCGGAAACGCGTTTTCCGGCGAAAACGCACACCACGGCTCTTTCTGAGAAAAAGCAAGCACGGAGGACGAGAACCGCTTTTGCCCTGCGTAGCGTTCCGGGCAGCGGGTAGAACCAGGCAGAGAATTCCCGGCTAGCAGCTTCCCTGTGGCCGGGAAGTGCAAACGTACACGTTTTCGGCCGAAAACGCGTTTTCCGGCGAAAACGCACACCACGGCTCTTTCTGAGAAAAAGCAAGCACGGAGGACGAGAATCGCTTTTACCCTACGTAGCGTTCCGGGCAGCGGGTAGAACCAGGCAGCGAATTCCCTGCTAGCAGCTTCCCTGTGGCGGGGAAGTGCAAACGTACACGTTTTCGGCCGAAAACGCGTTTTCCGGCGAAAACGCACACCACGGATCTTTCTGAGAAAAAGCAAGCATGGAGGACGAGAATCGCTTTTGCCCTGCGTAGCGTTCCGGGCAGCGGGTAGAACCAGGCAGAGAATTCCCGGCTAGCAGCTTCCCTGTGGCCGGGAAGTGCAAACGTACACGTTTTCGGCCGAAAACGCGTTTTCCGGCGAAAAAGCACACCATGGCTCTTTCTGAGAAAAAGCAAGCACGGAGGACGAGAATCGCTTTTGCCCTGCGTAGCGTTCCTGGCAGCGGGTAGAACCAGGCAGAGAATTCCCGTCTAGCAGCTTCCCTGTGGCGGGGAAGTGCAAACGTACACGTTTTCGGCCGAAAACGCGTTTTGCTGCGAAAACGCACACCACGGCTCTTTCTGAGAAAAAGCAAGCACGGAGGACGAGAATCGCTTTTGCCCTGCGTAGCGTTCCGGGCAGCGGGTAGAAACAGGCAGAGAATTCCCGGCTAGCAGCTTCCCTCTGGCCGGGAAGTGCAAACGTACACGTTTTCGGCCGAAAACGCGTTTTCCGGTGAAAACGCACACCACGGCTCTTTCTGAGAAAAAGCAAGCACGGAGGACGAGAATCGCTTTTGCCCTGCGTAGCGTTCCGGGCAGCGGGTAGAACCAGGCAGAGAATTGCCGGCTAGCAGCTTCCCTGTGGCCGGGAAGTGCAAACGTACACGTTTTCGCCGAAAACACGTTTTCCGGCGAAAACGCACACCACGGCTCTTTCTGAGAAAAAGCAAGCACGGAGGACGAGAACCGCTTTTGCCCTGCGTAGCGTTCCGGGCAGCGTGTAGAACCAGGCAGAGAATTCCCGTCTAGCAGCTTCCCTGTGGCCGGGAAGTGCAAACGTACACGTTTTCGGCAGAAAACGCGTTTTCCGGCGAAAACGCACACCACGGCTCTTTCTGAGAAAAAGCAAGCACGGAGGACGAGAATCGCTTTTGCCCTGCGTAGCGTTCCGGGCAGCGGGTAGAACCAGGCAGAGAATTCCCGGCTAGCAGCTTCCCTGTGGCGGGGAAGTGCAAACGTACACGTTTTCGGCCGAAAACGCCTTTTCCGGCGAAAACGCACACCACGGCTCTATCTGAGAAAAAGCAAGCACGGAGGACGAGAATCGCTTTTGCCCTGCGTAGCGTTCTGAGCAGCGGGTAGAAATAGGCAGCGAATTGCCGGCTAGCATCTTCCCTGTGGCGGGGAAGTGCAAACGTACACGTTTTCGGCCGGAAACGCGTTTTCAAGCGAAAACGCACACCACGGCTCTTTCTGAGAAAAAGCAAGCACGGAGGACGAGAATCGCTTTTGCCCTGCGTAGCGTTCCGGGCAGCGGGTAGAACCAGGCAGAGAATTCCCGGCTAGCAGCTTCCCTGTGGCGGGGAAGTGCAAACGTACACGTTTTCGGCCGAAAACGCGTTTTCTGGCGAAAACGCACACCACGGCTCTTTCTGAGAAAAAGCAAGCACGGAGGACGAGAATCGCTTTTGCCCTGCGTAGCGTTCCGGGCAGCGGGTAGAACCAGGCAGAGAATTCCCGGCTAGCAGCTTCCCTGTGGCCGGGAAGTGCAAACGTACACGTTTTCGCCGAAAACGCGTTTTCCCGCGAAAACGCACACCACGGCTCTTTCTGAGAAAAAGCAAGCACGGAGGACGAGAATCGCTTTTGCCCTGCGTAGCGTTCTGAGCAGCGGGTAGAAATAGGCAGAGAATTCCCGGCTAGCAGCTTCCCTGTGGCCGGGAAGTGCAAACGTACACGTTTTCGGCCGAAAACGCGTTTTCCGACGAAAACGCACACCACGGCTCTTTCTGAGAAAAAGCAAGCACGGAGGACGAGAATCGCTTTTGCCCTGCGTAGCGTTCCGGGCAGCGGGTAGAACCAGGCAGAGAATTCCCGGCTAGCAGCTTCCCTGTGGCCGGGAAGTGCAAACGTACACGTTTTCGGCCGAAAACGCGTTTTACGGCGAAAACGTACACCACGGCTCTTTCTGAGAAAAAGCAAGCACGGAGGACGAGAATCGCTTTTGCCCTGCGTAGCGTTCCAGGCAGCGGGTAGAACCAGGCAGAGAATTCCCGGCTAGCAGCTTGCCTGTGGCCGGGAAGTGCAAAGGTACACGTTTTCGGCAGAAAACGCGTTTTATGGCGAAAACGCACACCACGGCTCTTTCTGAGAAAAAGCAAGCACGGAGGACGAGAATCGCTTTTGCCCTGCGTAGCGTTCCGGGCAGCGGGTAGAACCAGGCAGCGAATTGCCGGCTAGCAGCTTCCCTGTGGCCGGGAAGTGCAAACGTACACGTTTTTGGCCGAAAACGCGTTTTCCGGCGAAAACGCACACCACGGCTCTTTCTGAGAAAAAGCAAGCACGGAGGACGAGAATCGCTTTTGCCCTGCGTAGCGTTCTGAGCAGCGGGTAGAAATAGGCAGCGAATTGCCGGCTAGCAGCTTCCCTGTGGCCGGGAAGTGCAAACGTACACGTTTTCGGCCGAAAACGCGTTTTCTGGCGAAAACGCACACCATGGCTCTTTCTGAGATAAAGCAAGCACGGAGGACGAGAATCGCTTTTGCCCTGCGTAGCGTTCCGGGCAGCGGGTAGAACCAGGCAGAGAATTCCCGGCTAGCAGCTTCCCTGTGGCGGGGAAGTGCAAACGTACACGTTTTCGGCCGAAAACGCGTTTTCCGGGGAAAACGCACACCACGGCTCTTTCTGAGAAAAAGCAAGCACGGAGGACGAGAATCGCTTTTGCCCTGCGTAGTGTTCCGGGCAGCGGGTAGAATCAGGCAGAGAATTCCCGGGTAGCAGCTTCCCTGTGGCCGGGAAGTGCAAACGTACACGTTTTCGCCGAAAACGCGTTTTCCCGCGAAAACGCACACCACGGCTCTTTCTGAGAAAAAGCAAGCACGAAGGACGAGAATCGCTTTTGCCCTGCGTAGCGTTCCGGGCAGCGGGTAGAACCAGGCAGAGAATTCCCGGCTAGCAGCTTCCCTGTGGCCGGGAAGTGCAAACGTACACGTTTTCGGCCGAAAACACGTTTTCCGGCGAAAACGTACACCACGGCTCTTTCTGAGAAAAAGCAAGCACGGAGGACGAGAATCGCTTTTGCCCTGCGTAGCGTTCCGGGCAGCGGGTAGAACCAGGCAGAGAATTCCCGGCTAGCAGCTTGCCTGTGGCCGGGAAGTGCAAAGGTAAACGTTTTCGGCAGAAAACGCGTTTTATGGCGAAAACGCACACCACGGCTCTTTCTGAGAAAAAGCAAGCACGGAGGACGAGAATCGCTTTTGCCCTGCGTAGCGTTCCGGGCAGCGGGTAGAACCAGGCAGAGAATTCCCGGCTAGCAGCTTCCCTGTGGCCGGGAAGTGCAAACGTACACGTTTTTGGCCGAAAACGCGTTTTGGGGTGAAAACGCACACCACGGCTCTTTCTGTGAAAAAGCAAGCACGGAGGACGAGAATCGCTTTTGCCCTGCGTAGCGTTCCGGGCAGCGGGTAGAACCAGGCAGAGAATTCCCGGCTAGCAGCTTCCCTGTGGCCGGGAAATGCAAACGTACACGTTTTCGGCCGAAAACGTGTTTTCCGGCGAAAACGCACACCACGGCTCTTTCTGAGAAAAAGCAAGCACGGAGGACGAGAATCGCTTTTGCCCTGCGTAGTGTTCCGGGCAGCGGGTAGAACCAGGCAGAGAATTCCCGGCTAGCAGCTTCCCTGTGGCGGGGAAGTGCAAACGTACACGTTTTCGGCCGGAAACGCGTTTTCCGGCGAAAACGCACACCACGGCTCTTTCTGAGAAAAAGCAAGCACGGAGGACGAGAATCGCTTTTGCCCTGCGTAGCGTTCCTGGCAGCGGGTAGAACCAGGCAGAGAATTCCCGGCTAGCAGCTTCCCTGTGGCCGGGAAGTGCAAAGGTAAACGTTTTCGGCAGAAAACGCGTTTTATGGCGAAAACGCACACCACGGCTCTTTCTGAGAAAAAGCAAGCACGGAGGACGAGAATCGCTTTTGCCCTGCGTAGCGTTCCGGGCAGCGGGTAGAACCAGGCAGAGAATTCCCGGCTAGCAGCTTCCCTGTGGCCGGGAAGTGCAAACGTACACGTTTTTGGCCGAAAACGCGTTTTGGGGTGAAAACGCACACCACGGCTCTTTCTGTGAAAAAGCAAGCACGGAGGACGAGAATCGCTTTTGCCCTGCGTAGCGTTCCGGGCAGCGGGTAGAACCAGGCAGAGAATTCCCGGCTAGCAGCTTCCCTGTGGCCGGGAAGTGCAAATGTACACATTTTCGGCCGAAAACGTGTTTTCCGGCGAAAACGCACACCACGGCTCTTTCTGAGAAAAAGCAAGCACGGAGGACTAGAATCGCTTTTGCCCTGCGTAGTGTTCCGGGCAGCGGGTAGAACCAGGCAGAGAATTCCCGGCTAGCAGCTTCCCTGTGGCCGGGAAGTGCAAACGTACACGTTTTCGGCCGGAAACGCGTTTTCCGGCGAAAACGCACACCACGGCTCTTTCTGAGAAAAAGCAAGCACGGAGGACGAGAATCGCTTTTGCCCTGCGTAGCGTTCCGGGCAGCGGGTAGAACCAGGCAGAGAATTCCCGGCTAGCAGCTTCCCTGTGGCCGGGAAGTGCAAACGTACACGTTTTCGGCCGAAAACGCGTTTTCCGGCGAAAACGCACACCACGGCTCTTTCTGAGAAAAAGCAAGCACGGAGGACGAGAATCGGTTTTGCCCTGCGTAGCGTTCTGAGCAGCGGGTAGAAATAGGCAGCGAATTGCCGGCTAGCAGCTTCCCTGTGGCCGGGAAGTGCTAACGTACACGTTTTCGGCCGAAAACGCGTTTTCCGAAGAAAAAGCACACCACGGCTCTTTCTGAGAAAAAGCAAGCACGGAGGACGAGAATCGCTTTTGCCCTGCGTAGCGTTCCGAGCAGCGGGTAGAAATAGGGAGCGAATTGCCGGCTGGCAGCTTCCCTGTGGCCGGGAAGTGCAAACGTACACGTTTTCGGCCGAAAACGCGTTTACCGGCGAAAAAGCACACCATGGCTCTTTCTGAGAAAAAGCAAGCACGGAGGACGAGAATCGCTTTTGCCCTGCGTAGCGTTCCGGGCAGCGGGTAGAACCAGGCAGAGAATTGCCGGCTAGCAGCTTCCCTGTGGCCGGGAAGTGCAAACGTACACGTTTTCGGCCGAAAACGCGTTTTGCGGCGAAAACGCACACCACGGCTCTTTCTGAGAAAAAGCAAGCACGGAGGACGAGAAACGCTTTTGCCCTGCGTAGCGTTCCGGGCAGCGGGTAGAACCAGGCAGAGAATTCCCGGCTAGCAGCTTGCCTGTGGCCGGGAAGTGCAAAGGTACACGTTTTCGGCAGAAAACGCGTTTTATGGCGAAAACGCACACCACGGCTCTTTCTGAGAAAAAGCAAGCACAGAGGACGAGAATCGCTTTTGCCCTGCGTAGCGTTCCGGGCAGCGGGTAGAACCAGGCAGAGAATTCCCGGCTAGCAGCTTCCCTGTGGCCGGGAAGTGCAAACGTACACGTTTTCGGCCGAAAACGCGTTTTCCCGCGAAAACGCACACCACGGCTCTTTCTGAGAAAAAGCAAGCACGGAGGACGAGAATCGGTTTTGCCCTGCGTAGCGTTCTGAGCAGCGGGTAGAAATAGGCAGCGAATTGCCGGCTAGCAGCTTCCCTGTGGCCGGGAATTGCTAACGTACACGTTTTCGGCCGAAAACGCGTTTTCCGGCGAAAAAGCACACCATGGCTCTTTCTGAGAAAAAGCAAGCACGGAGGACGAGAATCGCTTTTGCCCTGCGTAGCGTTCCTGGCAGCGGGTAGAACCAGGCAGAGAATTCCCGTCTAGCAGCTTCCCTGTGGCGGGGAAGTGCAAACGTACACGTTTTCGGCCGAAAACGCGTTTTCCGGCGAAAACGCACACCACGGCTCTTTCTGAGAAAAAGCAAGCACGGAGGACGAGAATCGCTTTTGCCCTGCGTAGCGTTCCGGGCAGCGGGTAGAACCAGGCAGAGAATTCCCGGCTAGCAGCTTCCCTGTGGCCGGGAAGTGCAAACGTACACGTTTTCGGCCGAAAACGCGTTTTGCGGCGAAAACGCACACCACGGCTCTTTCTGAGAAAAAGCAAGCACGGAGGACGAGAATCGCTTTTGCCCTGCGTAGCGTTCCGGGCAGCGGGTAGAACCAGGCAGAGAATTCCCGGCTAGCAGCTTCCCTGTGGCGGGGAAGTGCTAACGTACACGTTTTCGGCCGAAAACGCGTTTTCCGGCGAAAACGCACACCACGGCTCTTTCTGAGAAAAAGCAAGCACGGAGGACGAGAATCGCTTTTGCCCTGCGTAGCGTTCTGAGCAGCGGGTAGAAATAGGCAGCGAATTGCCGGCTAGCAGCTTCCCTGTGGCCGGGAAGTGCAAACGTACAGGTTTTCGGCCGAAAACGCGTTTTCCGGCGAAAAAGCACACCATGGCTCTTTCTGAGAAAAAGCAAGCACGGAGGACGAGAATCGCTTTTGCCCTGCGTAGCGTTCCTGGCAGCGGGTAGAACCAGGCAGAGAATTCCCGGCTAGCAGCTTCCCTGTGGCGGGGAAGTGCAAACGTACACGTTTTCGGCCGAAAATGCGTTTTCCGGCGAAAACGCACAACACGGCTCTTTCTGAGAAAAAGCAAGCACGGAGGACGAGAATCGCTTTTGCCCTGCGTAGCGTTCCGGGCAGCGGGTAGAACCAGGCAGAGAATTCCCGGCTAGCAGCTTCCCTGTGGCCGGGAAGTGCAAACGTACACGTTTTCGGCCGAAAACGCGTTTTCCGGCGAAAACGCACACCACGGCTCTTTCTGAGAAAAAGCAAGCACGGAGGACGAGAATCGCTTTTGCCCTGCGTAGCGTTCTGAGCAGCGGGTAGAAATAGGCAGCGAATTGCCGGCTAGCAGCTTCCCTGTGGCCGGGAATTGCTAACGTACACGTTTTCGGCCGAAAACGCGTTTTCCGGCGAAAAAGCACACCATGGCTCTTTCTGAGAAAAAGCAAGCACGGAGGACGAGAATCGCTTTTGCCCTGCGTAGCGTTCCTTGCAGCGGGTAGAACCAGGCAGAGAATTCCCGTCTAGCAGCTTCCCTGTGGCGGGGAAGTGCAAACGTACACGTTTTCGGCCGAAAACGCGTTTTCCGGCGAAAACGCACAACACGGCTCTTTCTGAGAAAAAGCAAGCACGGAGGACGAGAATCGCTTTTGCCCTGCGTAGCGTTCCGGGCAGCGGGTAGAACCAGGCAGAGAATTCCCGGCTAGCAGCTTCCCTGTGGCCGGGAAGTGCAAACGTACACGTTTTCGGCCGAAAACGCGTTTTGCGGCGAAAACGCACACCACGGCTCTTTCTGAGAAAAAGCAAGCACGGAGGACGAGAATCGCTTTTGCCCTGCGTAGCGTTCCGGGCAGCGGGTAGAACCAGGCAGAGAATTCCCGGCTAGCAGCTTCCCTGTGGCCGGGAAGTGCAAACGTACACGTTTTCGGCCGAAAACGCGTTTACCATCGAAAACGCACACCACGGCTCTTTCTGAGAAAAAGCAATCACGGAGGACGAGAATCGCTTTTGCCCTGCGTAGCGTTCCGGGCAGCGGGTAGAACCAGGCAGAGAATTCCCGGCTATCAGCTTCCCTGTGGCGGGGAAGTGCTAACGTACACGTTTTCGGCCGAAAACGCGTTTTCCGGCGAAAACGCACACCACGGCTCTTTCTGAGAAAAAGCAAGCACGGAGGACGAGAATCGCTTTTGCCCTGCGTAGCGTTCCGGGCAGCGGGTAGAAGCAGGCAGAGAATTCCCGGCTAGCAGCTTCCCTGTGGCCGGGAAGTGCAAACGTACACGTTTTCGGCCGAAAACGCGTTTTCCGGCGAAAACGCACACCACGGCTCTTTCTGAGAAAAAGCAAGCACGGAGGACGAGAATCGCTTTTGCCCTGCGTAGCGTTCCGGGCAGCGGGTAGAACCAGGCAGAGAATTCCCGTCTAGCAGCTTCCCTGTGGCCGGGAAGTGCAAACGTACACGTTTTCGGCCGAAAACGCGTTTTCCCGTGAAAACGCACACCACGGCTCTTTCTGAGAAAAAGCAAGCACGGAGGACGAGAATCGCTTTTGCCCTGCGTAGCGTTCCGGGCAGCGGGTAGAACCAGGCAGAGAATTCCCGGCTAGCAGCTTCCCTGTGGCCGGGAAGTGCAAACGTACACGTTTTCGGCCGAAAACGCGTTATCCCGCGAAAACGCACACCACGGCTCTTTCTGAGAAAAAGCAAGCACGGAGGACGAGAATCGCTTTTGCCCTGCGTAGCGTTCTGAGCAGCGGGTAGAACCAGGCAGAGAATTCCCGTCTAGCAGCTTCCCTGTGGCCGGGAAGTGCAAACGTACACGTTTTCGGCCGAAAACGCGTTTTCCGGCGAAAACGCACACCACGGCTCTTTCTGAGAAAAAGCAAGCACGGAGGACGAGAATCGCTTTTGCCCTGCGTAGCGTTCCGGGCAGCGGGTAGAACCAGGCAGAGAATTCCCGGCTAGCAGCTTCCCTGTGGCCGGGAAGTGCAAACGTACACATTTTCGGCCGAAAACGCGTTTTCCCGCGAAAACGCACACCACGGCTCTTTCTGAGAAAAAGCAAGCACGGAGGACGAGAATCGCTTTTGCCCTGCGTAGCGTTCCGGGCAGCGGGTAGAACCAGGCAGAGAATTCCCGTCTAGCAGCTTCCCTGTGGCCGGGAAGTGCAAACGTACACGTTTTCGGCCGAAAACGCGTTTTCCGGCGAAAACGCACACCACGGCTCTTTCTGAGAAAAAGCAAGCACGGAGGACGAGAATCGCTTTTGCCCTGCGTAGCGTTCTGAGCAGCGGGTAGAAATAGGCAGCGAATTGCCGGCTAGCAGCTTCCCTGTGGCCGGGAAGTGCAAACGTACACGTTTTCGGCCGAAAACGCGTTTTCTGGCGAAAACGCACACCACGGCTCTTTCTGAGAAAAAGCAAGCACGGAGGACGAGAATCGCTTTTGCCCTGCGTAGCGTTCCGGGCAGCGGGTAGAACCAGGCAGAGAATTCCCGGCTAGCAGCTTCCCTGTGGCCGGGAAGTGCAAACGTACACGTTTTTCAGGAAAACGCGTTTTCCGGCGAAAACGCACACCACGGCTCTTTCTGAGAAAAAGCAAGCACGGAGGACGAGAATCGCTTTTGCCCTGCGTAGCGTTCCGGGCAGCGGGTAGAACCAGGCAGAGAATTCCCGGCTAGCAGCTTCCCTGTGGCCGGGAAGTGCAAACGTACACGTTTTCGGCCGAAAACGCGTTTTCCGGCGAAAACGCACACCACGGCTCTTTCTGAGAAAAAGCAAGCACGGAGGACGAGAATCGCTTTTGCCCTGCGTAGCGTTCCGGGCAGCGGGTAGAACCAGGCAGAGAATTCCCGGCTAGCAGCTTCCCTGTGGCCGGGAAGTGCAAACGTACACGTTTTCGGCCGAAAACGCGTTTACCGGCGAAAACGCACACCACAGCTCTTTCTGAGAAAAAGC
Organism: Athene noctua; assembly: GCF_965140245.1. Classification (NCBI taxonomy): domain Eukaryota; kingdom Metazoa; phylum Chordata; class Aves; order Strigiformes; family Strigidae; genus Athene; species Athene noctua. The sequence goes on along the minus strand of NW_027437610.1, from coordinate 152,606 downwards.
AAGCACGGAGGACGAGAATCGCTTTTGCCCTGCGTAGCGTTCCGGGCAGCGGGTAGAAACAGGCAGAGAATTCCCGGCTAGCAGCTTCCCTGTGGCGGGGAAGTGCAAACGTACACGTTTTCGGCCGAAAACGCGTTTTCCGGCGAAAACGCACACCACGGCTCTTTCTGAGGAAAAGCAAGCACGGAGGACGAGAATCGCTTTTGCCCTGCGTAGCGTTCTGAGCAGCGGGTAGAAATAGGCAGCGAATTGCGGGCTAGCAGCTTCCCTGTGGCCGGGAAGTGCAAACGTACACGTTTTCGGCCGAAAACGCGTTTTCCCGCGAAAAAGCACACCATGGCTCTTTCTGAGAAAAAGCAAGCACGGAGGACGAGAATCGCTTTTGCCCTGCGTAGCGTTCCGGGCAGCGGGTAGAACCAGGCAGAGAATTCCCGTCTAGCAGCTTCCCTGTGGCCGGGAAGTGCAAACGTACACGTTTTCGGCCGAAAACGCTTTTTCCGCGAAAACGCACACCACGGCTCTTTCTGAGAAAAAGCAAGCACGGAGGACGAGAATCGCTTTTGCCCTGCGTAGCGTTCTGAGCAGCGGGTAGAAATAGGCAGCGAATTGCCGGCTGGCAGCTTCCCTGTGGCCGGGAAGTGCAAACGTACACGTTTTCAGCCGAAAAGGCGTTTTCCCGCGAAAAAGCACACCATGGCTCTTTCTGAGAAAAAGCATGCACGGAGGACGAGAATCGCTTTTGCCCTGCGTAGTGTTCCGGGCAGCGGGTAGAACCAGGCAGAGAATTCCCGGCTAGCAGCTTCCCTGTGGCCGGGAAGTGCAAACGTACACGTTTTCGGCCGAAAACGCGTTTTCCCGCGAAAAAGCACACCATGGCTCTTTCTGAGAAAAAGCAAGCACGGAGGACGAGAATCGCTTTTGCCCTGCGTAGCGTTCCGGGCAGCGGGTAGAACCAGGCAGAGAATTCCCGGCTAGCAGCTTCCCTGTGGCCGGGAAGTGCAAACGTACACGTTTTCGGCCGAAAACGCTTTTTCCGCGAAAACGCACACCACGGCTCTTTCTGAGAAAAAGCAAGCACGGAGGACGAGAATCGCTTTTGCCCTGCGTAGCGTTCCGGGCAGCGGGTAGAACCAGGCAGAGAATTCCCGTCTAGCAGCTTCCCTGTGGCAGGGAAGTGCAAACGTACACGTTTTCGGCCGAAAACGCGTTTTGCGGCGAAAACGCACACCACGGCTCTTTCTGAGAAAAAGCAAGCACGGAGGACGAGAATCGCTTTTGCCCTGCGTAGCGTTCTGAGCAGCGGGTAGAAATAGGCAGCGAATTGCCGGCTAGCAGCTTCCCTGTGGCGGGGATGTGCAAACGTACACGTTTTCGGCCGAAAACGCGTTTTCTGGCGAAAACGCACACCACGGCTCTTTCTGAGAAAAAGCAAGCACGGAGGACGAGAATCGCTTTTGCCCTGCGTAGTGTTCCGGGCAGCGGGTAGAACCAGGCAGAGAATTCCCGCCTAGCAGCTTCCCTGTGGCCGGGAAGTGCAAACGTACACGTTTTCGCCGAAAACGCGTTTTCCGGCGTAAACGCACACCACTGGTCTTTCTGAGAAAAAGCAAGCACGGAGGACGTGAATCGCTTTTGCCCTGCGTAGCGTTCCGGGCAGCGGGTAGAACCAGGCAGAGAATTCCCGGCTAGCAGCTTCCCTGTGGCGGGGAAGTGCAAACGTACACGTTTTCGGCCGAAAACGCGTTTACCGGTGAAAACGCACACCACGGCTCTTTCTGAGAAAAAGCAAGCACGGAGGACGAGAATCGCTTTTGCCCTGCGTAGCGTTCCGGGCAGCGGGTAGAACCAGGCAGAGAATTCCCGTCTAGCAGCTTCCCTGTGGCCGGGAAGTGCAAACGTACACGTTTTCGGCCGAAAACGCGTTTTCAGGCGAAAACGCACACCACGGCTCTTTCTGAGAAAAAGCAAGCACGGAGGACGAGAATCGCTTTTGCCCTGCGTAGTGTTCCGGGCAGCGGTAGAACCAGGCAGAGAATTCCCGGCTAGCAGCTTCCCTGTGGCGGGGAAGTGCAAACGTACACGTTTTCGGCCGAAAACGCGTTTTCCGGCGAAAACGCACACCACGGGTCTTTCTGAGAAAAAGCAAGCACGGAGGACGAGAATCGCTTTTGCCCTGCGTAGCGTTCCGGGCAGCGGGTAGAACCAGGCAGAGAATTCCAGGCTAGCAGCTTCCCTGTGGCCGGGAAGTGCAAACGTACACGTTTTCGCCGAAAACGCGTTTTCCGGCGAAAACGCACACCACGGCTCTTTCTGAGAAAAAGCAAGCACGGAGGACGAGAACCGCTTTTGCCCTGCGTAGCGTTCCGGGCAGCGGGTAGAACCAGGCAGAGAATTCCCGTCTAGCAGCTTCCCTGTGGCGGGGAAGTGCAAACGTACACGTTTTCGGCCGAAAACGCGTTTACCGGCGAAAACGCCCATCACGGCTCTTTCTGAGAAAAAGCAAGCACGGAGGACGAGAATCGCTTTTGCCCTGCGTAGCGTTCCGGGCAGCGGGTAGAACCAGGCAGAGAATTCCCGGCTAGCAGCTTCCCTGTGGCCGGGAAGTGCAAACGTACACGTTTTCGGCCGAAAACGCGTATTCCCGCGAAAACGCACACCACGGCTCTTTCTGAGAAAAAGCAAGCACGGAGGACGAGAATCGCTTTTGCCCTGCGTAGCTTTCCGGGCAGCGGGTAGAACCAGGCAGAGAATTCCCGGCTAGCAGCTTGCCTGTGGCCGGGAAGTGCAAAGGTACACGTTTTCGGCAGAAAACGCGTTTTATGGCGAAAACGCACACCACGGCTCTTTCTGAGAAAAAGCAAGCACGGAGGACGAGAATCGCTTTTGCCCTGCGTAGTGTTCCGGGCAGCGGGTAGAACCAGGCAGAGAATTCCCGGCTAGCAGCTTCCCTGTGGCCGGGAAGTGCAAACGTACACGTTTTCGGCCGAAAACGCGTTTTCTGGCGAAAAAGCACACCATGGCTCTTTCTGAGAAAAAGCAAGCACGGAGGACGAGAATCGCTTTTGCCCTGCGTAGCGTTCCGGGCAGCGGGTAGAACCAGGCAGAGAATTCCCGGCTAGCAGCTTCCCTGTGGCCGGGAAGTGCAAACGTACACGTTTTCGGCCGAAAACGCGTTTTCCCGCGAAAACGCACACCACGGCTCTTTCTGAGAAAAAGCAAGCACGGAGGACGAGAATCGCTTTTGCCCTGCGTAGCGTTCCGGGCAGCGGGTAGAACCAGGCAGAGAATTCCCGGCTAGCAGCTTCCCTGTGGCCGGGAAGTGCAAACGTACACGTTTTTCAGGAAAACGCGTTTTCCGGCGAAAACGCACACCACGGCTCTTTCTGAGAAAAAGCAAGCACGGAGGACGAGAATCGCTTTTGCCCTGCGTAGCGTTCCGGGCAGCGGGTAGAACCAGGCAGAGAATTCCCGGCTAGCAGCTTCCCTGTGGCCGGGAAGTGCAAACGTACACGTTTTCGGCCGAAAACGCGTTTTCCGGCGAAAACGCACAACACGGCTCTTTCTGAGAAAAAGCAAGCACGGAGGACGAGAATCGCTTTTGCCCTGCGTAGCGTTCCGGGCAGCGGGTAGAACCAGGCAGAGAATTCCCGGCTAGCAGCTTCCCTGTGGCCGGGAAGTGCAAACGTACACGTTTTCGGCCGAAAACGCGTTTTCCGGCGAAAACGCACACCACGGCTCTTTCTGAGAAAAAGCAAGCACGGAGGACAAGAATCGCTTTTGCCCTGCGTAGCGTTCCGGGCAGCGGGTAGAACCAGGCAGAGAATTCCCGGCTAGCAGCTTCCCTGTGGCCGGGAAGTGCAAACGTACACGTTTTCGCCGAAAACGCGTTTTCCGGCGAAAACGCACACCACGGCTCTTTCTGAGAAAAAGCAAGCACGGAGGACGAGAATCGCTTTTGCCCTGCGTAGCGTTCCGGGCAGCGGGTAGAACCAGGCAGAGAATTCCCGGCTAGCAGCTTCCCTGTGGCGGGGAAGTGCAAACGTACACGTTTTCGGCCGAAAACGCGTTTACCGGCGAAAACGCACACCACGGCTCTTTCTGAGAAAAAGCAAGCACGGAGGACGAGAATCGCTTTTGCCCTGCGTAGCGTTCCGGGCAGCGGGTAGAACCAGGCAGAGAATTCCCGGCTAGCAGCTTCCCTGTGGCCGGGAAGTGCAAACGTACACGTTTTCGCCGAAAACACGTTTTCCGGCGAAAACGCACACCACGGCTCTTTCTGAGAAAAAGCAAGCACGGAGGACGAGAATCGCTTTTGCCCTGCGTAGCGTTCCGGGCAGCGGGTAGAACCAGGCAGAGAATTCCCGGCTAGCAGCTTCCCTGTGGCCGGGAAGTGCAAACGTACACGTTTTCGGCCGAAAACGCGTTTTCCGGCGAAAACGCACACCACGGCTCTTTCTGAGAAAAAGCAAGCACGGAGGACGAGAATCGCTTTTGCCCTGCGTAGCGTTCCGGGCAGCGGGTAGAACCAGGCAGAGAATTCCCGGCTAGCAGCTTCCCTGTGGCGGGGAAGTGCAAACGTACACGTTTTCGGCCGAAAACGCGTTTACCGGCGAAAACGCACACCACGGCTCTTTCTGAGAAAAAGCAAGCACGGAGGACGAGAATCGCTTTTGCCCTGCGTAGCGTTCCGGGCAGCGGGTAGAACCAGGCAGAGAATTCCCGGCTAGCAGCTTCCCTGTGGCGGGGAAGTGCAAACGTACACGTTTTCGGCCGAAAACGCCTTTTCCGGCGAAAACGCACACCACGGCTCTTTCTGAGAAAAAGCAAGCACGGAGGACGAGAATCGCTTTTGCCCTGCGTAGCGTTCTGAGCAGCGGGTAGAAATAAGCAGCGAATTGCCGGCTAGCAGCTTCCCTGTGGCCGGGAAGTGCAAACGTACACGTTTTCGGCCGAAAACGCGTTTTCTGGCGAAAAAGCACACCATGGCTCTTTCTGAGAAAAAGCAAGCACGGATGACGAGAATCGCTTTTGCCCTGAGTAGCGTTCCGGGCAGCGGGTAGAACCAGGCAGAGAATTCCCGTCTAGCAGCTTCCCTGTGGCCGGGAAGTGCAAACGTACACGTTTTCGGCCGAAAACGCGTTTTCCGGCGAAAACGCACACCACGGCTCTTTCTGAGAAAAAGCAAGCACGGAGGACAAGAATCGCTTTTGCCCTGCGTAGCGTTCCGGGCAGCGGGTAGAACCAGGCAGAGAATTCTCGGCTAGCAGCTTCCCTGTGGCCGGGAAGTGCAAACGTACACGTTTTCGGCCGAAAACGCGTTTTCCGGCGAAAACGCACACCACGGCTCTTTCTGAGAAAAAGCAAGCACGGAGGACGAGAATCGCTTTTACCCTGCGTAGCTTTCCGGGCAGCGGGTAGAACCAGGCAGAGAATTCCCGGCTAGCAGCTTCCCTGTGGCGGGGAAGTGCAAACGTACACGTTTTCGGCCGAAAACGCGTTTTCCGGCGAAAACGCACACCACGGCTCTTTCTGAGAAAAAGCAAGCACGGAGGACGAGAATCGCTTTTGCCCTGCGTAGCGTTCTGAGCAGCGGGTAGAAATAAGCAGCGAATTGCCGGCTAGCAGCTTCCCTGTGGCCGGGAAGTGCAAACGTACACGTTTTCGGCCGAAAACGCGTTTTCTGGCGAAAAAGCACACCACGGCTCTTTCTGAGAAAAAGCAAGCACGGAGGACGAGAATCGCTTTTGCCCTGAGTAGCGTTCCGGGCAGCGGGTAGAACCAGGCAGAGAATTCCCGTCTAGCAGCTTCCCTGTGGCCGGGAAGTGCAAACGTACACGTTTTCGGCCGAAAACGCGTTTTCCGGCGAAAACGCACACCACGGCTCTTTCTGAGAAAAAGCAAGCACGGAGGACAAGAATCGCTTTTGCCCTGCGTAGCGTTCCGGGCAGCGGGTAGAACCAGGCAGAGAATTCACGTCTAGCAGCTTCCCTGTGGCCGGGAAGTGCAAACGTACACGTTTTCGGCCGAAAACGCGTTTTCCGGCGAAAACGCACACCACGGCTCTTTCTGAGAAAAAGCAAGCACGGAGGACGAGAACCGCTTTTGCCCTGCGTAGCGTTCCGGGCAGCGGGTAGAACCAGGCAGAGAATTCCCGGCTAGCAGCTTCCCTGTGGCGGGGAAGTGCAAACGTACACGTTTTCGGCCGAAAACGCGTTTTCCGGCGAAAACGCACACCACGGCTCTTTCTGAGAAAAAGCAAGCACGGAGGACGAGAATCGCTTTTGCCCTGCGTAGCGTTCTGAGCAGCGGGTAGAAATAGGCAGCGAATTGCCGGCTAGCAGCTTCCCTGTGGCCGGGAAGTGCAAACGTACACGTTTTCGGCCGAAAACGCGTTTTCTGGCGAAAACGCACACCACGGCTCTTTCTGAGAAAAAGCAAGCACGGAGGACGAGAATCGCTTTTGCCCTGCGTAGTGTACCGGGCAGCGGGTAGAACCAGGCAGAGAATTCCCGGCTAGCAGCTTCCCTGTGGCCGGGAAGTGCAAACGTACACGTTTTTCAGGAAAACGCGTTTTCCAGCGAAAACGCACACCACGGCTCTTTCTGAGAAAAAGCAAGCACGGAGGACGAGAATCGCTTTTGCCCTGCGTAGCGTTCCGGGCAGCGGGTAGAACCAGGCAGAGAATTCCCGGCTAGCACCTTCCCTGTGGCCGGGAAGTGCAAACGTACACGTTTTCGGCCGAAAACGCGTTTTCCGGCGAAAACGCACACCACGGCTCTTTCTGAGAAAAAGCAAGCACGGAGGACGAGAATCGCTTTTGCCCTGCGTAGCGTTCCGGGCAGCGGGTAGAACCAGGCAGAGAATTCCCGTCTAGCAGCTTCCCTGTGGCCGGGAAGCGCAAACGTACACGTTTTCGGCCGAAAACGCGTATTCCCGCGAAAACGCACACCACGGCTCTTTCTGAGAAAAAGCAAGCACGGAGGACGAGAATCGCTTTTGCCCTGCGTAGTGTTCCGGGCAGCGGGAGAACCAGGCAGAGAATTCCCGGCTAGCAGCTTCCCTGTGGCCGGGAAGTGCAAACGTACACGTTTTCGGCCGAAAACGCGTTTTCCGGCGAAAACGCACACCACGGCTCTTTCTGAGAAAAAGCAAGCACGGAGGACGAGAATCGCTTTTGCCCTGCGTAGCGTTCCGGGCAGCGGGTAGAACCAGGCAGAGAATTCCCGGCTAGCAGCTTCCCTGTGGCCGGGAAGTGCAAACGTACACGTTTTCGGCCGAAAACGAGTTTTCCGGCGAAAACGCACACCACGGCTCTTTCTGAGAAAAAGCAAGCACGGAGGACGAGAATCGCTTTTGCCCTGCGTAGCGTTCCGGGCAGCGGGTAGAACCAGGCAGAGAATTCCCGGCTAGCAGCTTCCCTGTGGCGGGGAAGTGCAAACGTACACGTTTTCGGCCGAAAACGCGTTTTCCGGCGAAAACGCACACCACGGCTCTTTCTGAGAAAAAGCAAGCACGGAGGACGAGAATCGCTTTTGCCCTGCGTAGCGTTCTGAGCAGCGGGTAGAAATAGGCAGCGAATTGCCGGCTAGCAGCTTCCCTGTGGCGGGGAAGTGCAAACGTACACGTTTTCGGCCGAAAACGCGTTTTCCGGCGAAAACGCACACCACGGCTCTTTCTGAGAAAAAGCAAGCACGGAGGACGAGAATCGCTTTTGCGCTGCGTAGCGTTCCGGGCAGCGGGTAGAACCAGGCAGAGAATTCCCGTCTAGCAGCTTCCCTGTGGCCGGGAAGCGCAAACGTACACGTTTTCGGCCGAAAATGCGTTTACCGTCGAAAACGCACACCACTGCTCTTTCTGAGAAAAAGCAAGCACGGAGGACGAGAATCGCTTTTGCCCTGCGTAGCGTTCCGGGCAGCGGGTAGAACCAGGCAGAGAATTCCCGGCTAGCAGCTTCCCTGTGGCCGGGAAGTGCAAACGTACACGTTTTCGGCCGAAAACGCGTATTCCCGCGAAAACGCACACCACGGCTCTTTCTGAGAAAAAGCAAGCACGGAGGACGAGAATCGCTTTTACCCTGCGTAGCTTTCCGGGCAGCGGGTAGAACCAGGCAGAGAATTCCCGGCTAGCAGCTTCCCTGTGGCGGGGAAGTGCAAACGTACACGTTTTCGGCCGAAAACGCGTTTTCCGGCGAAAACGCACACCACGGCTCTTTCTGAGAAAAAGCAAGCACGGAGGACGAGAATCGCTTTTGCCCTGCGTAGCGTTCTGAGCAGCGGGTAGAAATAAGCAGCGAATTGCCGGCTAGCAGCTTCCCTGTGGCCGGGAAGTGCAAACGTACACGTTTTCGGCCGAAAACGCTTTTTCTGGCGAAAAAGCACACCATGGCTCTTTCTGAGAAAAAGCAAGCACGGAGGACGAGAATCGCTTTTGCCCTGAGTAGCGTTCCGGGCAGCGGGTAGAACCAGGCAGAGAATTCCCGTCTAGCAGCTTCCCTGTGGCCGGGAAGTGCAAACGTACACGTTTTCGGCCGAAAACGCGTTTTCCGGCGAAAACGCACACCACGGCTCTTTCTGAGAAAAAGCAAGCACGGAGGACAAGAATCGCTTTTGCCCTGCGTAGCGTTCCGGGCAGCGGGTAGAACCAGGCAGAGAATTCCCGGCTAGCAGCTTCCCTGTGGCCGGGAAGTGCAAACGTACACGTTTTCGGCCGAAAACGCGTTTTCCGGCGAAAACGCACACCACGGCTCTTTCTGAGAAAAAGCAAGCACGGAGGACGAGAATCGCTTTTGCCCTGCGTAGCGTTCCGGGCAGCGGGTAGAACCAGGCAGAGAATTCCCGGCTAGCAGCTTCCCTGTGGCCGGGAAGTGCAAACGTACACGTTTTCGGCCGAAAACGCGTTTTCCGGCGAAAACGCACAACACGGCTCTTTCTGAGAAAAAGCAAGCACGGAGGACGAGAATCGCTTTTGCCCTGCGTAGCGTTCCGGGCAGCGGGTAGAACCAGGCAGAGAATTCCCGGCTAGCAGCTTCCCTGTGGCCGGGAAGTGCAAACGTACACGTTTTCGGCCGAAAACGCGTTTTCCGGCGAAAACGCACACCACGGCTCTTTCTGAGAAAAAGCAAGCACGGAGGACGAGAATCGCTTTTGCCCTGCGTAGCGTTCTGAGCAGCGGGTAGAAATAGCCAGCGAATTGCCGGCTAGCAGCTTCCCTGTGGCCGGGAAGTGCAAACGTACACGTTTTCGGCCGAAAACGCGTTTTCCCGCGAAAAAGCACACCATGGCTCTTTCTGAGAAAAAGCAAGCACGGAGGACGAGAATCGCTTTTGCCCTGCGTAGCGTTCCGGGCAGCGGGTAGAACCAGGCAGAGAATTCCCGTCTAGCAGCTTCCCTGTGGCCGGGAAGTGCAAACGTACACGTTTTCGGCCGAAATCGCTTTTTCCGGCGAAAACGCACACCACGGCTCTTTCTGAGAAAAAGCAAGCACGGAGGACGAGAATCGCTTTTGCCCTGCGTAGCGTTCCGGGCAGCGGGTAGAACCAGGCAGAGAATTCCCGTCTAGCAGCTTCCCTGTGGCCGGGAAGTGCAAACGTACACGTTTTCGGCCGAAAACGCATTTTCCGGCGAAAACGCACACCACGGCTCTTTCTGAGAAAAAGCAAGCACGGAGGACGAGAATCGCTTTTGCCCTGCGTAGCGTTCCGGGCAGCGGGTAGAACCAGGCAGAGAATTCCCGGCTAGCAGCTTCCCTGTGGCCGGGAAGCGCAAACGTACACGTTTTCGGCCGAAAACGCGTATTCCCGCGAAAACGCACACCACGGCTCTTTCTGAGAAAAAGCAAGCACGGAGGACGAGAATCGCTTTTGCCCTGCGTAGTGTTCCGGGCAGCGGGAGAACCAGGCAGAGAATTCCCGGCTAGCAGCTTCCCTGTGGCCGGGAAGTGCAAACGTACACGTTTTCGGCCGAAAACGCGTTTTCCGGCGAAAACGCACACCACGGCTCTTTCTGAGAAAAAGCAAGCACGGAGGACGAGAATCGCTTTTGCCCTGCGTAGCGTTCCGGGCAGCGGGTAGAACCAGGCAGAGAATTCCCGGCTAGCAGCTTCCCTGTGGCCGGGAAGTGCAAACGTACACGTTTTCGGCCGAAAACGAGTTTTCCGGCGAAAACGCACACCACGGCTCTTTCTGAGAAAAAGCAAGCACGGAGGACGAGAATCGCTTTTGCCCTGCGTAGCGTTCCGGGCAGCGGGTAGAACCAGGCAGAGAATTCCCGGCTAGCAGCTTCCCTGTGGCGGGGAAGTGCAAACGTACACGTTTTCGGCCGAAAACGCGTTTTCCGGCGAAAACGCACACCACGGCTCTTTCTGAGAAAAAGCAAGCACGGAGGACGAGAATCGCTTTTGCCCTGCGTAGCGTTCTGAGCAGCGGGTAGAAATAGGCAGCGAATTGCCGGCTAGCAGCTTCCCTGTGGCGGGGAAGTGCAAACGTACACGTTTTCGGCCGAAAACGCGTTTTCCGGCGAAAACGCACACCACGGCTCTTTCTGAGAAAAAGCAAGCACGGAGGACGAGAATCGCTTTTGCGCTGCGTAGCGTTCCGGGCAGCGGGTAGAACCAGGCAGAGAATTCCCGTCTAGCAGCTTCCCTGTGGCCGGGAAGCGCAAACGTACACGTTTTCGGCCGAAAATGCGTTTACCGTCGAAAACGCACACCACTGCTCTTTCTGAGAAAAAGCAAGCACGGAGGACGAGAATCGCTTTTGCCCTGCGTAGCGTTCCGGGCAGCGGGTAGAACCAGGCAGAGAATTCCCGGCTAGCAGCTTCCCTGTGGCCGGGAAGTGCAAACGTACACGTTTTCGGCCGAAAACGCGTATTCCCGCGAAAACGCACACCACGGCTCTTTCTGAGAAAAAGCAAGCACGGAGGACGAGAATCGCTTTTACCCTGCGTAGCTTTCCGGGCAGCGGGTAGAACCAGGCAGAGAATTCCCGGCTAGCAGCTTCCCTGTGGCGGGGAAGTGCAAACGTACACGTTTTCGGCCGAAAACGCGTTTTCCGGCGAAAACGCACACCACGGCTCTTTCTGAGAAAAAGCAAGCACGGAGGACGAGAATCGCTTTTGCCCTGCGTAGCGTTCTGAGCAGCGGGTAGAAATAAGCAGCGAATTGCCGGCTAGCAGCTTCCCTGTGGCCGGGAAGTGCAAACGTACACGTTTTCGGCCGAAAACGCGTTTTCTGGCGAAAAAGCACACCATGGCTCTTTCTGAGAAAAAGCAAGCACGGAGGACGAGAATCGCTTTTGCCCTGAGTAGCGTTCCGGGCAGCGGGTAGAACCAGGCAGAGAATTCCCGTCTAGCAGCTTCCCTGTGGCCGGGAAGTGCAAACGTACACGTTTTCGGCCGAAAACGCGTTTTCCGGCGAAAACGCACACCACGGCTCTTTCTGAGAAAAAGCAAGCACGGAGGACAAGAATCGCTTTTGCCCTGCGTAGCGTTCCGGGCAGCGGGTAGAACCAGGCAGAGAATTCCCGGCTAGCAGCTTCCCTGTGGCCGGGAAGTGCAAACGTACACGTTTTCGGCCGAAAACGCGTTTTCCGGCGAAAACGCACACCACGGCTCTTTCTGAGAAAAAGCAAGCACGGAGGACGAGAATCGCTTTTGCCCTGCGTAGCGTTCCGGGCAGCGGGTAGAACCAGGCAGAGAATTCCCGGCTAGCAGCTTCCCTGTGGCCGGGAAGTGCAAACGTACACGTTTTCGGCCGAAAACGCGTTTTCCGGCGAAAACGCACAACACGGCTCTTTCTGAGAAAAAGCAAGCACGGAGGACGAGAATCGCTTTTGCCCTGCGTAGCGTTCCGGGCAGCGGGTAGAACCAGGCAGAGAATTCCCGGCTAGCAGCTTCCCTGTGGCCGGGAAGTGCAAACGTACACGTTTTCGGCCGAAAACGCGTTTTCCGGCGAAAACGCACACCACGGCTCTTTCTGAGAAAAAGCAAGCACGGAGGACGAGAATCGCTTTTGCCCTGCGTAGCGTTCTGAGCAGCGGGTAGAAATAGCCAGCGAATTGCCGGCTAGCAGCTTCCCTGTGGCCGGGAAGTGCAAACGTACACGTTTTCGGCCGAAAACGCGTTTTCCCGCGAAAAAGCACACCATGGCTCTTTCTGAGAAAAAGCAAGCACGGAGGACGAGAATCGCTTTTGCCCTGCGTAGCGTTCCGGGCAGCGGGTAGAACCAGGCAGAGAATTCCCGTCTAGCAGCTTCCCTGTGGCCGGGAAGTGCAAACGTACACGTTTTCGGCCGAAATCGCTTTTTCCGGCGAAAACGCACACCACGGCTCTTTCTGAGAAAAAGCAAGCACGGAGGACGAGAATCGCTTTTGCCCTGCGTAGCGTTCCGGGCAGCGGGTAGAACCAGGCAGAGAATTCCCGTCTAGCAGCTTCCCTGTGGCCGGGAAGTGCAAACGTACACGTTTTCGGCCGAAAACGCGTTTTCCGGCGAAAACGCACACCACGGCTCTTTCTGAGAAAAAGCAAGCACGGAGGACGAGAATCGCTTTTGCCCTGCGTAGCGTTCTGAGCAGCGGGTAGAAATAGCCAGCGAATTGCCGGCTAGCAGCTTCCCTGTGGCGGGGAAGTGCAAACGTACACGTTTTCGGCCGAAAACGCGTTTTCTGGCGAAAACGCACACCACGGCTCTTTCTGAGAAAAAGCAAGCACGGAGGACGAGAATCGCTTTTGCCCTGCGTAGCGTTCCGGGCAGCGGGTAGAACCAGGCAGAGAATTCCCGGCTAGCAGCTTCCCTGTGGCGGGGAAGTGCAAACGTACACGTTTTCGGCCGAAAAAGCGTTTTCCGGCGAAAACGCACACCACGGCTCTTTCTGAGAAAAAGCAAGCACGGAGGACGAGAATCGCTTTTGCCCTGCGTAGCGTTCCGGGCAGCGGGTAGAACCAGGCAGAGAATTGCCGGCTAGCAGCTTCCCTGTGGCCGGGAAGTGCAAACGTACACGTTTTCGGCCGAAAACGCGTTTTCAGGCGAAAACGCACACCACGGCTCTTTCTGAGAAAAAGCAAGCACGGAGGACGAGAATCGCTTTTGCCCTGCGTAGTGTTCCGGGCAGCGGTAGAACCAGGCAGAGAATTCCCGGCTAGCAGCTTCCCTGTGGCCGGGAAGTGCAAACGTACACGTTTTCGGCCGAAAACGCGTTTTCCGGCGAAAACGCACACCACGGCTCTTTCTGAGAAAAAGCAAGCACGGAGGACAAGAATCGCTTTTGCCCTGCGTAGCGTTCCGGGCAGCGGGTAGAACCAGGCAGAGAATTCCCGGCTAGCAGCTTCCCTGTGGCCGGGAAGTGCAAACGTACACGTTTTCGCCGAAAACGCGTTTTCCGGCGAAAACGCACACCACGGCTCTTTCTGAGAAAAAGCAAGCACGGAGGACGAGAATCGCTTTTGCCCTGCGTAGCGTTCCGGGCAGCGGGTAGAACCAGGCAGAGAATTCCCGGCTAGCAGCTTCCCTGTGGCGGGGAAGTGCAAACGTACACGTTTTCGGCCGAAAACGCGTTTACCGGCGAAAACGCACACCACGGCTCTTTCTGAGAAAAAGCAAGCACGGAGGACGAGAATCGCTTTTGCCCTGCGTAGCGTTCCGGGCAGCGGGTAGAACCAGGCAGAGAATTCCCGGCTAGCAGCTTCCCTGTGGCCGGGAAGTGCAAACGTACACGTTTTCGCCGAAAACACGTTTTCCGGCGAAAACGCACACCACGGCTCTTTCTGAGAAAAAGCAAGCACGGAGGACGAGAATCGCTTTTGCCCTGCGTAGCGTTCCGGGCAGCGGGTAGAACCAGGCAGAGAATTCCCGGCTAGCAGCTTCCCTGTGGCCGGGAAGTGCAAACGTACACGTTTTCGGCCGAAAACGCGTTTTCCGGCGAAAACGCACACCACGGCTCTTTCTGAGAAAAAGCAAGCACGGAGGACGAGAATCGCTTTTGCCCTGCGTAGCGTTCCGGGCAGCGGGTAGAACCAGGCAGAGAATTCCCGGCTAGCAGCTTCCCTGTGGCGGGGAAGTGCAAACGTACACGTTTTCGGCCGAAAACGCGTTTACCGGCGAAAACGCACACCACGGCTCTTTCTGAGAAAAAGCAAGCACGGAGGACGAGAATCGCTTTTGCCCTGCGTAGCGTTCCGGGCAGCGGGTAGAACCAGGCAGAGAATTCCCGGCTAGCAGCTTCCCTGTGGCGGGGAAGTGCAAACGTACACGTTTTCGGCCGAAAACGCCTTTTCCGGCGAAAACGCACACCACGGCTCTTTCTGAGAAAAAGCAAGCACGGAGGACGAGAATCGCTTTTGCCCTGCGTAGCGTTCTGAGCAGCGGGTAGAAATAAGCAGCGAATTGCCGGCTAGCAGCTTCCCTGTGGCCGGGAAGTGCAAACGTACACGTTTTCGGCCGAAAACGCGTTTTCTGGCGAAAAAGCACACCATGGCTCTTTCTGAGAAAAAGCAAGCACGGAGGACGAGAATCGCTTTTGCCCTGAGTAGCGTTCCGGGCAGCGGGTAGAACCAGGCAGAGAATTCCCGTCTAGCAGCTTCCCTGTGGCGGGGAAGTGCAAACGTACACGTTTTCGGCCGAAAACGCGTTTTCCGGCGAAAACGCACACCACGGCTCTTTCTGAGAAAAAGCAAGCACGGAGGACAAGAATCGCTTTTGCCCTGCGTAGCGTTCCGGGCAGCGGGTAGAACCAGGCAGAGAATTCTCGGCTAGCAGCTTCCCTGTGGCCGGGAAGTGCAAACGTACACGTTTTCGGCCGAAAACGCGTTTTCCGGCGAAAACGCACACCACGGCTCTTTCTGAGAAAAAGCAAGCACGGAGGACGAGAATCGCTTTTACCCTGCGTAGCTTTCCGGGCAGCGGGTAGAACCAGGCAGAGAATTCCCGGCTAGCAGCTTCCCTGTGGCGGGGAAGTGCAAACGTACACGTTTTCGGCCGAAAACGCGTTTTCCGGCGAAAACGCACACCACGGCTCTTTCTGAGAAAAAGCAAGCACGGAGGACGAGAATCGCTTTTGCCCTGCGTAGCGTTCTGAGCAGCGGGTAGAAATAAGCAGCGAATTCCCGGCTAGCAGCTTCCCTGTGGCGGGGAAGTGCAAACGTACACGTTTTCGGCCGAAAACGCGTTTTCTGGCGAAAACGCACACCACGGCTCTTTCTGAGAAAAAGCAAGCACGGAGGACGAGAATCGCTTTTGCCCTGCGTAGTGTACCGGGCAGCGGGTAGAACCAGGCAGAGAATTCCCGGCTAGCAGCTTCCCTGTGGCCGGGAAGTGCAAACGTACACGTTTTTCAGGAAAACGCGTTTTCCAGCGAAAACGCACACCACGGCTCTTTCTGAGAAAAAGCAAGCACGGAGGACGAGAATCGCTTTTGCCCTGCGTAGCGTTCCGGGCAGCGGGTAGAACCAGGCAGAGAATTCCCGGCTAGCACCTTCCCTGTGGCCGGGAAGTGCAAACGTACACGTTTTCGGCCGAAAACGCGTTTTCCGGCGAAAACGCACACCACGGCTCTTTCTGAGAAAAAGCAAGCACGGAGGACGAGAATCGCTTTTGCCCTGCGTAGCGTTCCGGGCAGCGGGTAGAACCAGGCAGAGAATTCCCGTCTAGCAGCTTCCCTGTGGCCGGGAAGCGCAAACGTACACGTTTTCGGCCGAAAACGCGTATTCCCGCGAAAACGCACACCACGGCTCTTTCTGAGAAAAAGCAAGCACGGAGGACGAGAATCGCTTTTGCCCTGCGTAGTGTTCCGGGCAGCGGGAGAACCAGGCAGAGAATTCCCGGCTAGCAGCTTCCCTGTGGCCGGGAAGTGCAAACGTACACGTTTTCGGCCGAAAACGCGTTTTCCGGCGAAAACGCACACCACGGCTCTTTCTGAGAAAAAGCAAGCACGGAGGACGAGAATCGCTTTTGCCCTGCGTAGCGTTCCGGGCAGCGGGTAGAACCAGGCAGAGAATTCCCGGCTAGCAGCTTCCCTGTGGCCGGGAAGTGCAAACGTACACGTTTTCGGCCGAAAACGAGTTTTCCGGCGAAAACGCACACCACGGCTCTTTCTGAGAAAAAGCAAGCACGGAGGACGAGAATCGCTTTTGCCCTGCGTAGCGTTCCGGGCAGCGGGTAGAACCAGGCAGAGAATTCCCGGCTAGCAGCTTCCCTGTGGCGGGGAAGTGCAAACGTACACGTTTTCGGCCGAAAACGCGTTTACCGGCGAAAACGCACACCACGGCTCTTTCTGAGAAAAAGCAAGCACGGAGGACGAGAATCGCTTTTGCCCTGCGTAGCGTTCTGAGCAGCGGGTAGAAATAGGCAGCGAATTGCCGGCTAGCAGCTTCCCTGTGGCCGGGAAGTGCAAACGTACACGTTTTCGGCCGAAAACGCGTTTTCCGGCGAAAACGCACACCACGGCTCTTTCTGAGAAAAAGCAAGCACGGAGGACGAGAATCGCTTTTGCCCTGCGTAGTGTTCCGGGCAGCGGGAGAACCAGGCAGAGAATTCCCGGCTAGCAGCTTCCCTGTGGCCGGGAAGTGCAAACGTACACGTTTTCGGCCGAAAACGCGTTTTCCGGCGAAAACGCACACCACGGCTCTTTCTGAGAAAAAGCAAGCACGGAGGACGAGAATCGCTTTTGCCCTGCGTAGCGTTCCGGGCAGCGGGTAGAACCAGGCAGAGAATTCCCGGCTAGCAGCTTCCCTGTGGCCGGGAAGTGCAAACGTACACGTTTTCGGCCGAAAACGAGTTTTCCGGCGAAAACGCACACCACGGCTCTTTCTGAGAAAAAGCAAGCACGGAGGACGAGAATCGCTTTTGCCCTGCGTAGCGTTCCGGGCAGCGGGTAGAACCAGGCAGAGAATTCCCGGCTAGCAGCTTCCCTGTGGCGGGGAAGTGCAAACGTACACGTTTTCGGCCGAAAACGCGTTTACCGGCGAAAACGCACACCACGGCTCTTTCTGAGAAAAAGCAAGCACGGAGGACGAGAATCGCTTTTGCCCTGCGTAGCGTTCTGAGCAGCGGGTAGAAATAGGCAGCGAATTGCCGGCTAGCAGCTTCCCTGTGGCCGGGAAGTGCAAACGTACACGTTTTCGGCCGAAAACGCGTTTTCCGGCGAAAACGCACACCACGGCTCTTTCTGAGAAAAAGCAAGCACGGAGGACGAGAATCGCTTTTGCGCTGCGTAGCGTTCCGGGCAGCGGGTAGAACCAGGCAGAGAATTCCCGTCTAGCAGCTTCCCTGTGGCCGGGAAGCGCAAACGTACACGTTTTCGGCCGAAAATGCGTTTACCGTCGAAAACGCACACCACTGCTCTTTCTGAGAAAAAGCAAGCACGGAGGACGAGAATCGCTTTTGCCCTGCGTAGCGTTCCGGGCAGCGGGTAGAACCAGGCAGAGAATTCCCGGCTATCAGCTTCCCTGTGGCCGGGAAGTGCAAACGTACACGTTTTCGGCCGAAAACGCGAATTCCCGCGAAAACGCACACCACGGCTCTTTCTGAGAAAAAGCAAGCACGGAGGACGAGAATCGCTTTTGCCCTGCGTAGCGTTCCGGGCAGCGGGTAGAACCAGGCAGAGAATTCCCGGCTAGCAGCTTCCCTGTGGCGGGGAAGTGCAAACGTACACGTTTTCGGCCGAAAACGCGTTTTCCGGCGAAAACGCACACCACGGCTCTTTCTGAGAAAAAGCAAGCACGGAGGACGAGAATCGCTTTTGCCCTGCGTAGCGTTCTGAGCAGCGGGTAGAAATAGGCAGCTAATTGCCGGCTAGCAGCTTCCCTGTGGCCGGGAAGTGCAAAAGTACAAGTTTTTGGACGAAAACGCGTTTTCCCGCGAATAAGCACACCATGGCTCTTTCTGAGAAAAAGCAAGCACGGAGGACGAGAATCGCTTTTGCCCTGCGTAGCGTTCCGGGCAGCGGGTAGAACCAGGCAGAGAATTCCCGGCTAGCAGCTTCCCTGTGGCCGGGAAGTGCAAACGTACACGTTTTCGGCCGAAAACGCGTTTTGCGGCGAAAACGCACACCACGGCTCTTTCTGAGAAAAAGCAAGCACGGAGGACGAGAATCGCTTTTGCCCTGCGTAGCGTTCCGGGCAGCGGGTAGAACCAGGCAGAGAATTCCCGTCTAGCAGCTTCCCTGTGGCCGGGAAGTGCAAACGTACACGTTTTCGGCCGAAAACGCGTTTACCGGCGAAAAAGCACACCACGGCTCTTTCTGAGAAAAAGCAAGCACGGAGGACGAGAATCGCTTTTGCCCTGCGTAGCGTTCCGGGCAGCGGGTAGAACCAGGCAGAGAATTCCCGGCTAGCAGCTTCCCTGTGGCCGGGAAGTGCAAACGTACACGTTTTCGGCCGAAAACGCCTTTTCAGGCGAAAACGCACACCACGGCTCTTTCTGAGAAAAAGCAAGCACGGAGGACGAGAATCGCTTTTGCCCTGCGTAGTGTTCCGGGCAGCGGGTAGAACCAGGCAGAGAATTCCCGGCTAGCAGCTTCCCTGTGGCCGGGAAGTGCAAACGTACACGTTTTCGGCCGAAAACGCGTTTTCCCGCGAAAACGCACACCACGGCTCTTTCTGAGAAAAAGCAAGCACGGAGGACGAGAATCGCTTTTGCCCTGCGTAGCGTTCCGGGCAGCGGGTAGAACCAGGCAGAGAATTCCCGGCTAGCAGCTTCCCTGTGGCCGGGAAGTGCAAACGTACACGTTTTCGGCCGAAAACGCGTTTTCCAGCGAAAACGCACACCACGGCTCTTTCTGAGAAAAAGCAAGCACGGAGGACGAGAATCGCTTTTGCCCTGCGTAGCGTTCCGGGCAGCGGGTAGAACCAGGCAGAGAATTCCCGGCTAGCAGCTTTCCTGTGGCCGGGAAGTGCAAACGTACACGTTTTCGGCCGAAAACGCGTTTTCCGGCGAAAACGCACACCACGGCTCTTTCTGAGAAAAAGCAAGCACGGAGGACGAGAATCGCTTTTGCCCTGCGTAGCGTTCCGAGCAGCGGGTAGAAATACGGAGCGAATTGCCGGCTGGCAGCTTCCCCGTGGCCGGGAAGTGCAAACGTACACGTTTTCGGCAGAAAACGCGTTTTCCGGCGAAAACGCACACCACGGCTCTTTCTGAGAAAAAGCAAGCACGGAGGACGAGAATCGCTTTTGCCCTGCGTAGCGTTCCGGGCAGCGGGTAGAACCAGGCAGAGAATTCCCGGCTAGCAGCTTCCCTGTGGCGGGGAAGTGCAAACGTACACGTTTTCGGCCGAAAACGTGTTTTCCGTCGAAAACGCACACCACGACTCTTTCTGAGAAAAAGCAAGCACGGAGGACGAGAATCGCTTTTGCCCTGCGTAGCGGTCCGGGCAGCGGGTAGAACCAGGCAGAGAATTCCCGGCTAGCAGCTTCCCTGTGGCCGGGAAGTGCAAACGTACACGTTTTCGGCCGGAAACGCGTTTTCCGGCGAAAACGCACACCACGGCTCTTTCTGAGAAAAAGCAAGCACGGAGGACGAGAATCGCTTTTGCCCTGCGTAGCGTTCCGGGCAGCGGGTAGAACCAGGCAGAGAATTCCCGGCTAGCAGCTTCCCTGTGGCGGGGAAGTGCAAACGTACACGTTTTCGGCCGAAAACGCGTTTTCCGGCGAAAACGCACACCACGGCTCTTTCTGAGAAAAAGCAAGCACGGAGGACGAGAATCGCTTTTGCCCTGCGTAGCGTTCCGGGCAGCGGGTAGAACCAGGCAGAGAATTGCCGGCTAGCAGCTTCCCTGTGGCGGGGAAGTGCAAACGTACACGTTTTCGGCAGAAAACGCGTTTTCTGGCGAAAACGCACACCACGGCTCTTTCTGAGAAAAAGCAAGCACGGAGGACGAGAATCGCTTTTGCCCTGCGTAGCGTTCCGGGCAGCGGGTAGAACCAGGCAGAGAATTCCCGTCTAGCAGCTTCCCTGTGGCCGGGAAGTGCAAACGTACACGTTTTCGGCCGAAAACGTGTTTTCCGGCGAAAACGCACACCACGGCTCTTTCTGAGAAAAAGCAAGCACGGAGGACGAGAACCGCTTTTGCCCTGCGTAGCGTTCCGGGCAGCGGGTAGAAGCAGGCAGAGAATTCCCGGCTAGCAGCTTCCCTGTGGCCGGGAAGTGCAAACGTACACGTTTTCGGCCGAAAACGCGTTTTCCGGCGAAAACGCACACCACGGCTCTTTCTGAGAAAAAGCAAGCACGGAGGACGAGAATCGCTTTTGCCCTGCGTAGCGTTCCGGGCAGCGGGTAGAACCAGGCAGAGAATTCCCGGCTAGCAGCTTCCCTGTGGCGGGGAAGTGCAAACGTACACGTTTTCGGCCGAAAACGCGTTTTCCGGCGAAAACGCACACCACGGCTCTTTCTGAGAAAAAGCAAGCACGGAGGACGAGAATCGCTTTTGCCCTGCGTAGCGTTCTGAGCAGCGGGTAGAAATAGGCAGCGAATTGCCGGCTAGCAGCTTCCCTGTGGCCGGGAAGTGCAAACGTACACGTTTTCGCCGAAAACACGTTTTCCGGCGAAAACGCACACCACGGCTCTTTCTGAGAAAAAGCAAGCACGGAGGACGAGAATCGCTTTTGCCCTGCGTAGCGTTCCGGGCAGCGGGTAGAACCAGGCAGAGAATTCCCGTCTAGCAGCTTCCCTGTGGCCGGGAAGTGCAAACGTACACGTTTTCGGCCGAAATCGCGTTTTCCGGCGAAAACGCACACCACGGCTCTTTCTGAGAAAAAGCAAGCACGGAGGACGAGAATCGCTTTTGCCCTGCGTAGCGTTCCGGGCAGCGGGTAGAACCAGGCAGAGAATTCCCGTCTAGCAGCTTCCCTGTGGCCGGGAAGTGCAAACGTACACGTTTTCGGCCGAAAACGCGTTTTCCGGCGAAAACGCACACCACGGCTCTTTCTGAGAAAAAGCAAGCACGGAGGACGAGAATCGCTTTTGCCCTGCGTAGCGTTCCGGGCAGCGGGTAGAACCAGGCAGAGAATTCCCGGCTAGCAGCTTCCCTGTGGCGGGGAAGTGCAAACGTACACGTTTTCGGCCGAAAACGCGTTTTCCGGCGAAAACGCACACCACTGCTCTTTCTGAGAAAAAGCAAGCACGGAGGACGAGAATCGCTTTTGCCCTGCGTAGCGTTCCGGGCAGCGGGTAGAACCAGGCAGAGAATTCCCGGCTAGCAGCTTCCCTGTGGCCGGGAAGTGCAAACGTACACGTTTTCGGCCGAAAACGCGTATTCCCCCGAAAACGCACACCACGGCTCTTTCTGAGAAAAAGCAAGCACGGAGGACGAGAATCGCTTTTGCCCTGCGTAGCGTTCCGGGCAGCGGGTAGAACCAGGCAGAGAATTCCCGGCTAGCAGCTTCCCTGTGGCGGGGAAGTGCAAACGTACACGTTTTCGGCCGAAAACGCGTTTTCCGGCGAAAACGCACACCACGGCTCTTTCTGAGAAAAAGCAAGCACGGAGGACGAGAATCGCTTTTGCCCTGCGTAGCGTTCTGAGCAGCGGGTAGAAATAGGCAGCGAATTGCCGGCTAGCAGCTTCCCTGTGGCCGGGAAGTGCAAACGTACACGTTTTCGGCCGAAAACGCGTTTTCCGGCGAAAACGCACACCACGGCTCTTTCTGAGAAAAAGCAAGCACGGAGGACGAGAATCGCTTTTGCGCTGCGTAGCGTTCCGGGCAGCGGGTAGAACCAGGCAGAGAATTCCCGTCTAGCAGCTTCCCTGTGGCCGGGAAGCGCAAACGTACACGTTTTCGGCCGAAAATGCGTTTACCGTCGAAAACGCACACCACTGCTCTTTCTGAGAAAAAGCAAGCACGGAGGACGAGAATCGCTTTTGCCCTGCGTAGCGTTCCGGGCAGCGGGTAGAACCAGGCAGAGAATTCCCGGCTAGCAGCTTCCCTGTGGCCGGGAAGTGCAAACGTACACGTTTTCGGCCGAAAACGCGTATTCCCGCGAAAACGCACACCACGGCTCTTTCTGAGAAAAAGCAAGCACGGAGGACGAGAATCGCTTTTACCCTGCGTAGCTTTCCGGGCAGCGGGTAGAACCAGGCAGAGAATTCCCGGCTAGCAGCTTCCCTGTGGCGGGGAAGTGCAAACGTACACGTTTTCGGCCGAAAACGCGTTTTCCGGCGAAAACGCACACCACGGCTCTTTCTGAGAAAAAGCAAGCACGGAGGACGAGAATCGCTTTTGCCCTGCGTAGCGTTCTGAGCAGCGGGTAGAAATAAGCAGCGAATTGCCGGCTAGCAGCTTCCCTGTGGCCGGGAAGTGCAAACGTACACGTTTTCGGCCGAAAACGCGTTTTCTGGCGAAAAAGCACACCATGGCTCTTTCTGAGAAAAAGCAAGCACGGAGGACGAGAATCGCTTTTGCCCTGAGTAGCGTTCCGGGCAGCGGGTAGAACCAGGCAGAGAATTCCCGTCTAGCAGCTTCCCTGTGGCCGGGAAGTGCAAACGTACACGTTTTCGGCCGAAAACGCGTTTTCCGGCGAAAACGCACACCACGGCTCTTTCTGAGAAAAAGCAAGCACGGAGGACAAGAATCGCTTTTGCCCTGCGTAGCGTTCCGGGCAGCGGGTAGAACCAGGCAGAGAATTCCCGGCTAGCAGCTTCCCTGTGGCCGGGAAGTGCAAACGTACACGTTTTCGGCCGAAAACGCGTTTTCCGGCGAAAACGCACACCACGGCTCTTTCTGAGAAAAAGCAAGCACGGAGGACAAGAATCGCTTTTGCCCTGCGTAGCGTTCCGGGCAGCGGGTAGAACCAGGCAGAGAATTCACGTCTAGCAGCTTCCCTGTGGCCGGGAAGTGCAAACGTACACGTTTTCGGCCGAAAACGCGTTTTCCGGCGAAAACGCACACCACGGCTCTTTCTGAGAAAAAGCAAGCACGGAGGACGAGAATCGCTTTTACCCTGCGTAGCTTTCCGGGCAGCGGGTAGAACCAGGCAGAGAATTCCCGGCTAGCAGCTTCCCTGTGGCGGGGAAGTGCAAACGTACACGTTTTCGGCCGAAAACGCGTTTTGCGGCGAAAACGCACACCACGGCTCTTTCTGAGAAAAAGCAAGCACGGAGGACGAGAATCGCTTTTGCCCTGCGTAGCGTTCTGAGCAGCGGGTAGAAATAGGCAGCGAATTGCCGGCTAGCAGCTTCCCTGTGGCCGGGAAGTGCAAACGTACACGTTTTCGGCCGAAAACGCGTTTTCTGGCGAAAACGCACACCACGGCTCTTTCTGAGAAAAAGCAAGCACGGAGGACGAGAATCGCTTTTGCCCTGCGTAGCGTTCCTGGCAGCGGGTAGAACCAGGCAGAGAATTCCCGGCTAGCAGCTTCCCTGTGGCCGGGAAGTGCAAACGTACACGTTTTTCAGGAAAACGCGTTTTCCAGCGAAAACGCACACCACGGCTCTTTCTGAGAAAAAGCAAGCACGGAGGACGAGAATCGCTTTTGCCCTGCGTAGCGTTCCGGGCAGCGGGTAGAACCAGGCAGAGAATTCCCGGCTAGCACCTTCCCTGTGGCCGGGAAGTGCAAACGTACACGTTTTCGGCCGAAAACGCGTTTTCCGGCGAAAACGCACACCACGGCTCTTTCTGAGAAAAAGCAAGCACGGAGGACGAGAATCGCTTTTGCCCTGCGTAGCGCTCCGGGCAGCGGGTAGAACCAGGCAGAGAATTCCCGTCTAGCAGCTTCCCTGTGGCCGGGAAGCGCAAACGTACACGTTTTCGGCCGAAAACGCGTATTCCCGCGAAAACGCACACCACGGCTCTTTCTGAGAAAAAGCAAGCACGGAGGACGAGAATCGCTTTTGCCCTGCGTAGTGTTCCGGGCAGCGGGAGAACCAGGCAGAGAATTCCCGGCTAGCAGCTTCCCTGTGGCCGGGAAGTGCAAACGTACACGTTTTCGGCCGAAAACGCGTTTTCCGGCGAAAACGCACACCACGGCTCTTTCTGAGAAAAAGCAAGCACGGAGGACGAGAATCGCTTTTGCCCTGCGTAGCGTTCCGGGCAGCGGGTAGAACCAGGCAGAGAATTCCCGGCTAGCAGCTTCCCTGTGGCCGGGAAGTGCAAACGTACACGTTTTCGGCCGAAAACGAGTTTTCCGGCGAAAACGCACACCACGGCTCTTTCTGAGAAAAAGCAAGCACGGAGGACGAGAATCGCTTTTGCCCTGCGTAGCGTTCCGGGCAGCGGGTAGAACCAGGCAGAGAATTCCCGGCTAGCAGCTTCCCTGTGGCGGGGAAGTGCAAACGTACACGTTTTCGGCCGAAAACGCGTTTACCGGCGAAAACGCACACCACGGCTCTTTCTGAGAAAAAGCAAGCACGGAGGACGAGAATCGCTTTTGCCCTGCGTAGCGTTCTGAGCAGCGGGTAGAAATAGGCAGCGAATTGCCGGCTAGCAGCTTCCCTGTGGCCGGGAAGTGCAAACGTACACGTTTTCGGCCGAAAACGCGTTTTCCGGCGAAAACGCACACCACGGCTCTTTCTGAGAAAAAGCAAGCACGGAGGACGAGAATCGCTTTTGCGCTGCGTAGCGTTCCGGGCAGCGGGTAGAACCAGGCAGAGAATTCCCGTCTAGCAGCTTCCCTGTGGCCGGGAAGCGCAAACGTACACGTTTTCGGCCGAAAATGCGTTTACCGTCGAAAACGCACACCACTGCTCTTTCTGAGAAAAAGCAAGCACGGAGGACGAGAATCGCTTTTGCCCTGCGTAGCGTTCCGGGCAGCGGGTAGAACCAGGCAGAGAATTCCCGGCTATCAGCTTCCCTGTGGCCGGGAAGTGCAAACGTACACGTTTTCGGCCGAAAACGCGTATTCCCGCGAAAACGCACACCACGGCTCTTTCTGAGAAAAAGCAAGCACGGAGGACGAGAATCGCTTTTGCCCTGCGTAGCGTTCCGGGCAGCGGGTAGAACCAGGCAGAGAATTCCCGGCTAGCAGCTTCCCTGTGGCGGGGAAGTGCAAACGTACACGTTTTCGGCCGAAAACGCGTTTTCCGGCGAAAACGCACACCACGGCTCTTTCTGAGAAAAAGCAAGCACGGAGGACGAGAATCGCTTTTGCCCTGCGTAGCGTTCTGAACAGCGGGTAGAAATAGGCAGCTAATTGCCGGCTAGCAGCTTCCCTGTGGCCGGGAAGTGCAAAAGTACAAGTTTTTGGACGAAAACGCGTTTTCCCGCGAATAAGCACACCATGGCTCTTTCTGAGAAAAAGCAAGCACGGAGGACGAGAATCGCTTTTGCCCTGCGTAGCGTTCCGGGCAGCGGGTAGAACCAGGCAGAGAATTCCCGGCTAGCAGCTTCCCTGTGGCCGGGAAGTGCAAACGTACACGTTTTCGGCCGAAAACGCGTTTTGCGGCGAAAACGCACACCACGGCTCTTTCTGAGAAAAAGCAAGCACGGAGGACGAGAATCGCTTTTGCCCTGCGTAGCGTTCTGAGCAGCGGGTAGAAATAGGCAACGAATTGCCGGGTAGCAGCTTCCCTGTGGCCGGGAAGTGCAAACGTACACGTTTTCGGCCGAAAACGCGTTTTCTGGCGAAAACGCACACCACGGCTCTTTCTGAGAAAAAGCAAGCACGGAGGACGAGAATCGCTTTTGCCCTGCGTAGTGTTCCGGGCAGCGGGTAGAACCAGGCAGAGAATTCCCGGCTAGCAGCTTCCCTGTGGCCGGGAAGTGCAAACGTACACGTTTTCGCCGAAAACACGTTTTCCGGCAAAAACGCACACCACGGCTCTTTCTGAGAAAAAGCAAGCACGGAGGACGAGAATCGCTTTTGCCCTGCGTAGCGTTCCGGGCAGCGGGTAGAACCAGGCAGAGAATTCCCGTCTAGCAGCTTCCCTGTGGCCGGGAAGTGCAAACGTACACGTTTTCGGCCGAAAACGCGTTTACCGGCGAAAAAGCACACCACGGCTCTTTCTGAGAAAAAGCAAGCACGGAGGACGAGAATCGCTTTTGCCCTGCGTAGCGTTCCGGGCAGCGGGTAGAACCAGGCAGAGAATTCCCGGCTAGCAGCTTCCCTGTGGCCGGGAAGTGCAAACGTACACGTTTTCGGCCGAAAACGCCTTTTCAGGCGAAAACGCACACCACGGCTCTTTCTGAGAAAAAGCAAGCACGGAGGACGAGAATCGCTTTTGCCCTGCGTAGTGTTCCGGGCAGCGGGTAGAACCAGGCAGAGAATTCCCGGCTAGCAGCTTCCCTGTGGCCGGGAAGTGCAAACGTACACGTTTTCGGCCGAAAACGCGTTTTCCCGCGAAAACGCACACCACGGCTCTTTCTGAGAAAAAGCAAGCACGGAGGACGAGAATCGCTTTTGCCCTGCGTAGCGTTCCGGGCAGCGGGTAGAACCAGGCAGAGAATTCCCGGCTAGCAGCTTCCCTGTGGCCGGGAAGTGCAAACGTACACGTTTTCGGCCGAAAACGCGTTTTCCAGCGAAAACGCACACCACGGCTCTTTCTGAGAAAAAGCAAGCACGGAGGACGAGAATCGCTTTTGCCCTGCGTAGCGTTCCGGGCAGCGGGTAGAACCAGGCAGAGAATTCCCGGCTAGCAGCTTTCCTGTGGCCGGGAAGTGCAAACGTACACGTTTTCGGCCGAAAACGCGTTTTCCGGCGAAAACGCACACCACGGCTCTTTCTGAGAAAAAGCAAGCACGGAGGACGAGAATCGCTTTTGCCCTGCGTAGCGTTCCGAGCAGCGGGTAGAAATACGGAGCGAATTGCCGGCTGGCAGCTTCCCTGTGGCCGGGAAGTGCAAACGTACACGTTTTCGGCAGAAAACGCGTTTTCCGGCGAAAACGCACACCACGGCTCTTTCTGAGAAAAAGCAAGCACGGAGGACGAGAATCGCTTTTGCCCTGCGTAGCGTTCCGGGCAGCGGGTAGAACCAGGCAGAGAATTCCCGGCTAGCAGCTTCCCTGTGGCGGGGAAGTGCAAACGTACACGTTTTCGGCCGAAAACGTGTTTTCCGTCGAAAACGCACACCACGACTCTTTCTGAGAAAAAGCAAGCACGGAGGACGAGAATCGCTTTTGCCCTGCGTAGCGGTCCGGGCAGCGGGTAGAACCAGGCAGAGAATTCCCGGCTAGCAGCTTCCCTGTGGCCGGGAAGTGCAAACGTACACGTTTTCGGCCGGAAACGCGTTTTCCGGCGAAAACGCACACCACGGCTCTTTCTGAGAAAAAGCAAGCACGGAGGACGAGAATCGCTTTTGCCCTGCGTAGCGTTCCGGGCAGCGGGTAGAACCAGGCAGAGAATTCCCGGCTAGCAGCTTCCCTGTGGCGGGGAAGTGCAAACGTACACGTTTTCGGCCGAAAACGCGTTTTCCGGCGAAAACGCACACCACGGCTCTTTCTGAGAAAAAGCAAGCACGGAGGACGAGAATCGCTTTTGCCCTGCGTAGCGTTCCGGGCAGCGGGTAGAACCAGGCAGAGAATTGCCGGCTAGCAGCTTCCCTGTGGCGGGGAAGTGCAAACGTACACGTTTTCGGCAGAAAACGCGTTTTCTGGCGAAAACGCACACCACGGCTCTTTCTGAGAAAAAGCAAGCACGGAGGACGAGAATCGCTTTTGCCCTGCGTAGCGTTCCGGGCAGCGGGTAGAACCAGGCAGAGAATTCCCGTCTAGCAGCTTCCCTGTGGCCGGGAAGTGCAAACGTACACGTTTTCGGCCGAAAACGTGTTTTCCGGCGAAAACGCACACCACGGCTCTTTCTGAGAAAAAGCAAGCACGGAGGACGAGAACCGCTTTTGCCCTGCGTAGCGTTCCGGGCAGCGGGTAGAAGCAGGCAGAGAATTCCCGGCTAGCAGCTTCCCTGTGGCCGGGAAGTGCAAACGTACACGTTTTCGGCCGAAAACGCGTTTTCCGGCGAAAACGCACACCACGGCTCTTTCTGAGAAAAAGCAAGCACGGAGGACGAGAATCGCTTTTGCCCTGCGTAGCGTTCCGGGCAGCGGGTAGAACCAGGCAGAGAATTCCCGGCTAGCAGCTTCCCTGTGGCGGGGAAGTGCAAACGTACACGTTTTCGGCCGAAAACGCGTTTTCCGGCGAAAACGCACACCACGGCTCTTTCTGAGAAAAAGCAAGCACGGAGGACGAGAATCGCTTTTGCCCTGCGTAGCGTTCTGAGCAGCGGGTAGAAATAGGCAACGAATTGCCGGCTAGCAGCTTCCCTGTGGCCGGGAAGTGCAAACGTACACGTTTTCGCCGAAAACACGTTTTCCGGCGAAAACGCACACCACGGCTCTTTCTGAGAAAAAGCAAGCACGGAGGACGAGAATCGCTTTTGCCCTGCGTAGCGTTCCGGGCAGCGGGTAGAACCAGGCAGAGAATTCCCGTCTAGCAGCTTCCCTGTGGCCGGGAAGTGCAAACGTACACGTTTTCGGCCGAAAACGCGTTTTCCGGCGAAAACGCACACCACGGCTCTTTCTGAGAAAAAGCAAGCACGGAGGACGAGAATCGCTTTTGCCCTGCGTAGCGTTCCGGGCAGCGGGTAGAACCAGGCAGAGAATTCCCGTCTAGCAGCTTCCCTGTGGCCGGGAAGTGCAAACGTACACGTTTTCGGCCGAAAACGCGTTTTCCGGCGAAAACGCACACCACGGCTCTTTCTGAGAAAAAGCAAGCACGGAGGACGAGAATCGCTTTTGCCCTGCGTAGCGTTCCGGGCAGCGGGTAGAACCAGGCAGAGAATTCCCAGCTAGCAGCTTCCCTGTGGCGGGGAAGTGCAAACGTACACGTTTTCGGCCGAAAACGCGTTTTCCGGCGAAAACGCACACCACTGCTCTTTCTGAGAAAAAGCAAGCACGGAGGACGAGAATCGCTTTTGCCCTGCGTAGCGTTCCGGGCAGCGGGTAGAACCAGGCAGAGAATTCCCGGCTAGCAGCTTCCCTGTGGCCGGGAAGTGCAAACGTACACGTTTTCGGCCGAAAACGCGTTTTGCGGCGAAAACGCACACCACGGCTCTTTCTGAGAAAAAGCAAGCACGGA
The DNA here is from genome assembly GCF_965140245.1 of Athene noctua. Lineage (NCBI taxonomy): Eukaryota > Metazoa > Chordata > Aves > Strigiformes > Strigidae > Athene > Athene noctua. The sequence goes on along the minus strand of NW_027437610.1, from coordinate 123,621 downwards.
GGACGAGAATCGCTTTTGCCCTGCGTAGCGTTCCGGGCAGCGGGTAGAACCAGGCAGAGAATTCCCGGCTAGCAGCTTCCCTGTGGCGGGGAAGTGCAAACGTACACGTTTTCGGCCGAAAACGCGTTTTCCGGCGAAAACGCACACCACGGCTCTTTCTGAGAAAAAGCAAGCACGGAGGACGAGAATCGCTTTTGCCCTGCGTAGCGTTCTGAGCAGCGGGTAGAAATAGGCAGCTAATTGCCGGCTAGCAGCTTCCCTGTGGCCGGGAAGTGCAAACGTACAAGTTTTTGGCCGAAAACGCGTTTTCCCGCGAATAAGCACACCATGGCTCTTTCTGAGAAAAAGCAAGCACGGAGGACGAGAATCGCTTTTGCCCTGCGTAGCGTTCCGGGCAGCGGGTAGAACCAGGCAGAGAATTCCCGGCTAGCAGCTTCCCTGTGGCCGGGAAGTGCAAACGTACACGTTTTCGGCCGAAAACGCGTTTTGCGGCGAAAACGCACACCACGGCTCTTTCTGAGAAAAAGCAAGCACGGAGGACGAGAATCGCTTTTGCCCTGCGTAGCGTTCTGAGCAGCGGGTAGAAATAGGCAACGAATTGCCGGGTAGCAGCTTCCCTGTGGCCGGGAAGTGCAAACGTACACGTTTTCGGCCGAAAACGCGTTTTCTGGCGAAAACGCACACCACGGCTCTTTCTGAGAAAAAGCAAGCACGGAGGACGAGAATCGCTTTTGCCCTGCGTAGTGTTCCGGGCAGCGGGTAGAACCAGGCAGAGAATTCCCGGCTAGCAGCTTCCCTGTGGCCGGGAAGTGCAAACGTACACGTTTTCGCCGAAAACACGTTTTCCGGCAAAAACGCACACCACGGCTCTTTCTGAGAAAAAGCAAGCACGGAGGACGAGAATCGCTTTTGCCCTGCGTAGCGTTCCGGGCAGCGGGTAGAACCAGGCAGAGAATTCCCGTCTAGCAGCTTCCCTGTGGCCGGGAAGTGCAAACGTACACGTTTTCGGCTGAAAACGCGTTTACCGGCGAAAAAGCACACCACGGCTCTTTCTGAGAAAAAGCAAGCACGGAGGACGAGAATCGCTTTTGCCCTGCGTAGCGTTCCGGGCAGCGGGTAGAACCAGGCAGAGAATTCCCGGCTAGCAGCTTCCCTGTGGCCGGGAAGTGCAAACGTACACGTTTTCGGCCGAAAACGCCTTTTCAGGCGAAAACGCACACCACGGCTCTTTCTGAGAAAAAGCAAGCACGGAGGACGAGAATCGCTTTTGCCCTGCGTAGTGTTCCGGGCAGCGGGTAGAACCAGGCAGAGAATTCCCGGCTATCAGCTTCCCTGTGGCCGGGAAGTGCAAACGTACACGTTTTCGGCCGAAAACGCGTTTTCCCGCGAAAACGCACACCACGGCTCTTTCTGAGAAAAAGCAAGCACGGAGGACGAGAATCGCTTTTGCCCTGCGTAGCGTTCCGGGCAGCGGGTAGAACCAGGCAGAGAATTCCCGGCTAGCAGCTTCCCTGTGGCCGGGAAGTGCAAACGTACACGTTTTCGGCCGAAAACGCGTTTTCCGGCGAAAACGCACACCACGGCTCTTTCTGAGAAAAAGCAAGCACGGAGGACGAGAATCGCTTTTGCCCTGCGTAGCGTTCCGGGCAGCGGGTAGAACCAGGCAGAGAATTCCCGGCTAGCAGCTTTCCTGTGGCCGGGAAGTGCAAACGTACACGTTTTCGGCCGAAAACGCGTTTTCCGGCGAAAACGCACACCACGGCTCTTTCTGAGAAAAAGCAAGCACGGAGGACGAGAATCGCTTTTGCCCTGCGTAGCGTTCCGAGCAGCGGGTAGAAATACGGAGCGAATTGCCGGCTGGCAGCTTCCCTGTGGCCGGGAAGTGCAAACGTACACGTTTTCGGCAGAAAACGCGTTTTCCGGCGAAAACGCACACCACGGCTCTTTCTGAGAAAAAGCAAGCACGGAGGACGAGAACCGCTTTTGCCCTGCGTAGCGTTCCGGGCAGCGGGTAGAACCAGGCAGAGAATTCCCGGCTAGCAGCTTCCCTGTGGCGGGGAAGTGCAAACGTACACGTTTTCGGCCGAAAACGTGTTTTCCGTCGAAAACGCACACCACGACTCTTTCTGAGAAAAAGCAAGCACGGAGGACGAGAATCGCTTTTGCCCTGCGTAGCGGTCCGGGCAGCGGGTAGAACCAGGCAGAGAATTCCCGGCTAGCAGCTTCCCTGTGGCCGGGAAGTGCAAACGTACACGTTTTCGGCCGGAAACGCGTTTTCCGGCGAAAACGCACACCACGGCTCTTTCTGAGAAAAAGCAAGCACGGAGGACGAGAATCGCTTTTGCCCTGCGTAGCGTTCCGGGCAGCGGGTAGAACCAGGCAGAGAATTCCCGGCTAGCAGCTTCCCTGTGGCGGGGAAGTGCAAACGTACACGTTTTCGGCCGAAAACGCGTTTTCCGGCGAAAACGCACACCACGGCTCTTTCTGAGAAAAAGCAAGCACGGAGGACGAGAATCGCTTTTGCCCTGCGTAGCGTTCCGGGCAGCGGGTAGAACCAGGCAGAGAATTCCCGGCTAGCAGCTTCCCTGTGGCCGGGAAGTGCAAACGTACACGTTTTCGGCAGAAAACGCGTTTTCTGGCGAAAACGCACACCACGGCTCTTTCTGAGAAAAAGCAAGCACGGAGGACGAGAATCGCTTTTGCCCTGCGTAGCGTTCCGGGCAGCGGGTAGAACCAGGCAGAGAATTCCCGTCTAGCAGCTTCCCTGTGGCCGGGAAGTGCAAACGTACACGTTTTCGGCCGAAAACGTGTTTTCCGGCGAAAACGCACACCACGGCTCTTTCTGAGAAAAAGCAAGCACGGAGGACGAGAACCGCTTTTGCCCTGCGTAGCGTTCCGGGCAGCGGGTAGAAGCAGGCAGAGAATTCCCGGCTAGCAGCTTCCCTGTGGCCGGGAAGTGCAAACGTACACGTTTTCGGCCGAAAACGCGTTTTCCGGCGAAAACGCACACCACGGCTCTTTCTGAGAAAAAGCAAGCACGGAGGACGAGAATCGCTTTTGCCCTGCGTAGCGTTCCGGGCAGCGGTAGAACCAGGCAGAGAATTCCCGGCTAGCAGCTTCCCTGTGGCGGGGAAGTGCAAACGTACACGTTTTCGGCCGAAAACGCGTTTTCCGGCGAAAACGCACACCACGGCTCTTTCTGAGAAAAAGCAAGCACGGAGGACGAGAACCGCTTTTGCCCTGCGTAGCGTTCTGAGCAGCGGGTAGAAATAGCAGCGAATTGCCGGCTAGCAGCTTCCCTGTGGCGGGGAAGTGCAAACGTACACGTTTTCGGTCGAAAACGCGTTTTCTGGCGAAAATGCACACCACGGCTCTTTCTGAGAAAAAGCAAGCACGGAGGACGAGAATCGCTTTTGCCCTGCGTAGCGTTCCGGGCAGCGGGTAGAACCAGGCAGAGAATTCCCGGCTAGCAGCTTCCCTGTGGCCGGGAAGTGCAAACGTACACGTTTTCGGCCGAAAACGCGTTTACCGGCGAAAAAGCACACCACGGCTCTTTCTGAGAAAAAGCAAGCACGGAGGACGAGAATCGCTTTTGCCCTGCGTAGCGTTCCGGGCAGCGGGTAGAACAAGGCAGAGAATTCCCGGCTAGCAGCTTCCCTGTGGCCGGGAAGTGCAAACGTACACGTTTTTGGCCGAAAACGCGTTTTCCGGCGAAAACGCACACCACGGCTCTTTCTGAGAAAAAGCAAACACGGAGGACGAGAATCGCTTTTGCCCTGCGTAGTGTTCCGGGCAGCGGGTAGAACCAGGCAGAGAATTCCCGCCTAGCAGCTTCCCTGTGGCCGGGAAGTGCAAACGTACACGTTTTCGGCCGAAAACGCGTTTTCCCGCGAAAACGCACACCACGGCTCTTTCTGAGAAAAAGCAAGCACGGAGGACGAGAATCGCTTTTGCCCTGCGTAGCGTTCCGGGCAGCGGGTAGAACCCGGCAGAGAATTCCCGGCTAGCAGCTTCCCTGTGGCGGGGAAGTGCAAACGTACACGTTTTCGGCCGAAAACGCGTATTCCCGCGAAAACGCACACCACGGCTCTTTCTGAGAAAAAGCAAGCACGGAGGACGAGAATCGCTTTTCCCTGCGTAGCGTTCCGGGCAGCGGGTAGAACCAGGCAGAGAATTCCCGGCTAGCAGCTTCCCTGTGGCGGGGAAGTGCAAACGTACACGTTTTCGGCCGAAAACGCGTTTTCCGGCGAAAACGCACACCACGGCTCTTTCTGAGAAAAAGCAAGCACGGAGGACGAGAATCGCTTTTGCCCTGCGTAGCGTTCTGAGCAGCGGGTAGAAATAGGCAGCGAATTGCCGGCTAGCAGCTTCCCTGTGGCCGGGAAGTGCAAACATACACGTTTTCGCCGAAAACACGTTTTCCGGCGAAAACGCACACCACGGCTCTTTCTGAGAAAAAGCAAGCACGGAGGACGAGAATCGCTTTTGCCCTGCGTAGCGTTCCGGGCAGCGGGTAGAACCAGGCAGAGAATTCCCGTCTAGCAGCTTCCCTGTGGCCGGGAAGTGCAAACGTACACGTTTTCGGCCGAAAACGCGTTTTCCGGCGAAAACGCACACCACGGCTCTTTCTGAGAAAAAGCAAGCACGGAGGACGAGAATCGCTTTTGCCCTGCGTAGCGTTCCGGGCAGCGGGTAGAACCAGGCAGAGAATTCCCGGCTAGCAGCTTCCCTGTGGCCGGGAAGTGCAAACGTACACGTTTTCGGCCGAAAACGCGTTTTCCCGCGAAAACGCACACCACGGCTCTTTCTGAGAAAAAGCAAGCACGGAGGACGAGAATCGCTTTTGCCCTGCGTAGCGTTCCGGGCAGCGGGTAGAACCAGGCAGAGAATTCCCGGCTAGCAGCTTCCCTGTGGCCGGGAAGTGCAAACGTACACGTTTTCGGCCGAAAACGCGTTTTCCGGCGAAAACGCACACCACGGCTCTTTCTGAGAAAAAGCAAGCACGGAGGACGAGAATCGCTTTTACCCTGCGTAGTGTTCCGGGCAGCGGGTAGAACCAGGCAGAGAATTCCCGGCTAGCAGCTTCCCTGTGGCGGGGAAGTGCAAACGTACACGTTTTCGGCCGAAAACGCGTTTTCTGGCGAAAACGCACACCACGGCTCTTTCTGAGAAAAAGCAAGCACGGAGGACGAGAATCGCTTTTGCCCTGCGTAGTGTTCCGGGTAGCGGGTAGAACCAGGCAGAGAATTCCCGGCTAGCAGCTTCCCTGTGGCCGGGAAGTGCAAACGTACACGTTTTCGCCAAAAACGCGTTTTCCGGCGAAAACGCACACCACGGCTCTTTCTGAGAAAAAGCAAGCACGGAGGACGAGAATCGCTTTTGCCCTGCGTAGCGTTCCGGGCAGCGGGTAGAACCAGGCAGAGAATTCCCGTCTAGCAGCTTCCCTGTGGCCGGGAAGTGCAAACGTACACGTTTTCGGCCGAAAACGCGTTTTCCGGCGAAAACGCACACCACGGCTCTTTCTGAGAAAAAGCAAGCACGGAGGACGAGAATCGCTTTTGCCCTGCGTAGCGTTCCGGGCAGCGGGTAGAACCAGGCAGAGAATTCCCGTCTAGCAGCTTCCCTGTGGCCGGGAAGTGCAAACGTACACGTTTTCGGCCGAAAACGCGTTTTCCCGCGAAAACGCACACCACGGCTCTTTCTGAGAAAAAGCAAGCACGGAGGACGAGAATCGCTTTTGCCCTGTGTAGCGTTCCGGGCAGCGGGTAGAACCAGGCAGAGAATTCCCGGCTAGCAGCTTCCCTGTGGCGGGGAAGTGCAAACGTACACGTTTTCGGCCGAAAACGCGTTTTCCGGCGAAAACGCACACCACGGCTCTTTCTGAGAAAAAGCAAGCACGGAGGACGAGAATCGCTTTTACCCTTCGTAGTGTTCCGGGCAGCGGGTAGAACCAGGCAGAGAATTCCCGGCTAGCAGCTTCCCTGTGGCCGGGAAGTGCAAACGTACACGTTTTCGGCCGAAAACGCGTTTTCCGGCGAAAACGCACACCACGGCTCTTTCTGAGAAAAAGCAAGCACGGAGGACGAGAATCGCTTTTGCCCTGCGTAGCGTTCCGGGCAGCGGGTAGAACCAGGCAGAGAATTCCCGGCTAGCAGCTTCCCTGTGGCCGGGAAGTGCAAACGTACACGTTTTCGGCCGAAAACGCGTTTTCCCGCGAAAACGCACACCACGGCTCTTTCTGAGAAAAAGCAAGCACGGAGGACGAGAATCGCTTTTGCCCTGCGTAGCGTTCCGGGCAGCGGGTAGAACCAGGCAGAGAATTCCCGGCTAGCAGCTTCCCTGTGGCCGGGAAGTGCAAACGTACACGTTTTCGGCCGAAAACGCGTTTTCCGGCGAAAACGCACACCACGGCTCTTTCTGAGAAAAAGCAAGCACGGAGGACGAGAATCGCTTTTGCCCTGCGTAGCGTTCCGGGCAGCGGGTAGAACCAGGCAGAGAATTCCCGGCTAGCAGCTTCCCTGTGGCGGGGAAGTGCAAACTTACACGTTTTCGGCCGAAAACGCGTTTTCTGGCGAAAACGCACACCACGGCTCTTTCTGAGAAAAAGCAAGCACGGAGGACGAGAATCGCTTTTGCCCTGCGTAGTGTTCCGGGTAGCGGGTAGAACCAGGCAGAGAATTCCCGGCTAGCAGCTTCCCTGTGGCCGGGAAGTGCAAACGTACACGTTTTCGCCAAAAACGCGTTTTCCGGCGAAAACGCACACCACGGCTCTTTCTGAGAAAAAGCAAGCACGGAGGACGAGAATCGCTTTTGCCCTGCGTAGCGTTCCGGGCAGCGGGTAGAACCAGGCAGAGAATTCCAGGCTAGCAGCTTCCCTGTGGCCGGGAAGTGCAAACGTACACGTTTTCGGCCGAAAACGCGTTTTCCGGCGAAAACGCACACCACGGCTCTTTCTGAGAAAAAGCAAACACGGAGGACGAGAATCGCTTTTGCCCTGCGTAGTGTTCCGGGCAGCGGGTAGAACCAGGCAGAGAATTCCCGTCTAGCAGCTTCCCTGTGGCCGGGAAGTGCAAACGTACACGTTTTCGGCCGAAAAGTTGTTTTCCCGCGAAAACGCACACCACGGCCCTTTCTGAGAAAAAGCAAGCACGGAGGACGAGAATCGCTTTTGCCCTGCGTAGCGTTCCGGGCAGCGGGTAGAACCAGGCAGAGAATTCCCGGCTAGCAGCTTCCCCGTGGCCGGGAAGTGCAAACGTACACGTTTTCGCCGAAAACACGTTTTCCGGCGAAAACGCACACCACGGCTCTTTCTGAGAAAAAACAAGCACGGAGGACGAGAATCGCTTTTGCCCTGCGTAGCGTTCTGAACAGCGGGTAGAAATAGGCAGCGAATTGCCGGCTGGCAGCTTCCCTGTGGCCGGGAAGTGCAAACGTACACGTTTTCGGCCGAAAACGCGTTTTCCCGCGAAAACGCACACCACGGCTCTTTCTGAGAAAAAGCAAGCACGGAGGACGAGAATCGCTTTTGCCCTGCGTAGCGTTCCGGGCAGCGGGTAGAACCAGGCAGAGAATTCCCGGCTAGCAGCTTCCCTGTGGCCGGGAAGTGCAAACGTACACGTTTTCGGCCGAAAACGTGTTTTCTGGCGAAAACGCACACCACGGCTCTTTCTGAGAAAAAGCAAGCACGGAGGACGAGAATCGCTTTTGCCCTGCGTAGCGTTCCGGGCAGCGGGTAGAACCAGGCAGAGAATTCCCGTCTAGCAGCTTCCCTGTGGCCGGGAAGTGCAAACGTACACGTTTTCGGCCGAAAACGCGTTTTCTGGCGAAAACGCACACCACGGCTCTTTCTGAGAAAAAGCAAGCACGGAGGACGAGAATCGCTTTTGCCCTGCGTAGCGTTCCGGGCAGCGGGTAGAACCAGGCAGAGAATTCCCGTCTAGCAGCTTCCCTGTGGCCGGGAAGTGCAAACGTACACGTTTTCGGCCGAAAACGCGTTTTCCCGCGAAAACGCACACCACGGCTCTTTCTGAGAAAAAGCAAGCACGGAGGACGAGAATCGCTTTTGCCCTGCATAGCGTTCCGGGCAGCGGGTAGAACCAGGCAGAGAATTCCCGGCTAGCAGCTTCCCTGTGGCCGGGAAGTGCAAACGTACACGTTTTCGGCCGAAAACGCGTTTTCCGGCGAAAACGCACACCACGGCTCTTTCTGAGAAAAAGCAAGCACGGAGGACGAGAATCGCTTTTGCCCTGCGTAGCGTTCCGGGCAGCGGGTAGAACCAGGCAGAGAATTCCCGGCTAGCAGCTTCCCTGTGGCCGGGAAGTGCAAACGTACACGTTTTCGGCCGAAAACGCGTTTACCGGCGAAAACGTACACCACGGCTCTTTCTGAGAAAAAGCAAGCACGGAGGACGAGAATCGCTTTTGCCCTGCGTAGCGTTCTGAGCAGCGGGTAGAAATAGGCAGCGAATTGCCGGCTAGCAGCTTCCCTGTGGCCGGGAAGTGCAAACGTACACGTTTTCGGCCGAAAACGCGTTTTGCGGCGAAAACGCACACCACGGCTCTTTCTGAGAAAAAGGAAGCACGGAGGACGAGAATCGCTTTTGCCCTGCGTAGCGTTCCGGGCAGCGGGTAGAACCAGGCAGAGAATTCCCGGCTAGCAGCTTCCCTGTGGCGGGGAAGTGCAAACGTACACGTTTTCGGCCGAAAACGCGTTTTCCGGCGAAAACGCACACCACGGCTCTTTCTGAGAAAAAGCAAGCACGGAGGACGAGAATCGCTTTTGCCCTGCGTAGCGTTCCGGGCAGCGGGTAGAAATAGGCAGCGAATTGCCGGCTAGCAGCTTCCCTGTGGCCGGGAAGTGCAAACGTACACGTTTTCGGCCGAAAACGCGTTTTCCCGCGAAAACGCACACCACGGCTCTTTCTGAGAAAAAGCAAGCACGGAGGACGAGAATCGCTTTTGCCCTGCGTAGCGTTCCGGGCAGCGGGTAGAACCAGGCAGAGAATTCCCGGCTAGCAGCTTCCCTGTGGCCGGGAAGTGCAAACGTACACGTTTTCGGCCGAAAACGTGTTTTCTGGCGAAAACGCACACCACGGCTCTTTCTGAGAAAAAGCAAGCACGGAGGACGAGAATCGCTTTTGCCCTGCGTAGCGTTCCGGGCAGCGGGTAGAACCAGGCAGAGAATTCCCGGCTAGCACCTTCCCTGTGGCCGGGAAGTGCAAACGTACACGTTTTCGGCCGAAAACGCGTATTCCCGCGAAAACGCACACCACGGCTCTTTCTGAGAAAAAGCAAGCACGGAGGACGAGAATCGCTTTTGCCCTGCGTAGCGTTCTGAGCAGCGGGTAGAAATAGCAGCGAATTGCGGGCTAGCAGCTTCCCTGTGGCGGGGAAGTGCAAACGTACACGTTTTCGGTCGAAAACGCGTTTTCTGGCGAAAATGCACACCACGGCTCGTTCTGAGAAAAAGCAAGCACGGAGGACGAGAATCGCTTTTGCCCTGCGTAGCGTTCCGGGCAGCGGGTAGAACCAGGCAGAGAATTCCCGGCTAGCAGCTTCCCTGTGGCCGGGAAGTGCAAACGTACACGTTTTCGGCCGAAAACGCGTTTACCGGCGAAAAAGCACACCACGGCTCTTTCTGAGAAAAAGCAAGCACGGAGGACGAGAATCGCTTTTGCCCTGCGTAGCGTTCCGGGCAGCGGGTAGAACCAGGCAGAGAATTCCAGGCTAGCAGCTTCCCTGTGGCCGGGAAGTGCAAACGTACACGTTTTCGGCCGAAAACGCGTTTTCCAGCGAAAACGCACACCACGGCTCTTTCTGAGATAAAGCAAACACGGAGGACGAGAATCGCTTTTGCCCTGCGTAGTGTTCCGGGCAGCGGGTAGAACCAGGCAGAGAATTCCCGGCTAGCAGCTTCCCTGTGGCCGGGAAGTGCAAACGTACACGTTTTCGGCCGAAAACGCGTATTCCCGCGAAAACGCACACCACGGCTCTTTCTGAGAAAAAGCAAGCACGGAGGACGAGAATCGCTTTTGCCCTGCGTAGCGTTCCGGGCAGCGGGTAGAACCAGGCAGAGAATTCCCGGCTAGCAGCTTCCCTGTGGCCGGGAAGTGCAAACGTACACGTTTTCGGCCGAAAACGCGTTTTGCGGCGAAAACGCACACCACGGCTCTTTCTGAGAAAAAGCAAGCACGGAGGACGAGAATCGCTTTTGCCCTGCGTAGCGTTCTGAAGAGCGGGTAGAAATAGGCAACGAATTGCCGGCTAGCAGCTTCCCTGTGGCCGGGAAGTGCAAACGTACACGTTTTCGGCCGAAAACGCGTTTTCTGGCGAAAACGCACACCACGGCTCTTTCTGAGAAAAAGCAAGCACGGAGGACGAGAATCGCTTTTGCCCTGCGTAGCGTTCCGGGCAGCGGGTAGAACCAGGCAGAGAATTCCCGTCTAGCAGCTTCCCTGTGGCCGGGAAGTGCAAACGTACACGTTTTCGGCCGAAAACGCGTTTTCCCGCGAAAACGCACACCACGGCTCTTTCTGAGAAAAAGCAAGCACGGAGGACGAGAACCGCTTTTGCCCTGCGTAGCGTTCCGGGCAGCGGGTAGAACCAGGCAGAGAATTCCCGGCTAGCAGCTTCCCTGTGGCCGGGAAGTGCAAACGTACACGTTTTCGGCTGAAAACGTGTTTTCCGGCGAAAACGCACACCACGGCTCTTTCTGAGAAAAAGCAAGCACGGAGGACGAGAATCGCTTTTGCCCTGCGTAGCGTTCCGGGCAGCGGGTAGAACCAGGCAGAGAATTCCCGGCTAGCAGCTTCCCTGTGGCCGGGAAGTGCAAACGTACACGTTTTCGGCCGAAAACGCGTTTACCGGCGAAAACGTACACCACGGCTCTTTCTGAGAAAAAGCAAGCACGGAGGACGAGAATCGCTTTTGCCCTGCGTAGCGTTCTGAGCAGCGGGTAGAAATAGGCAGCGAATTGCCGGCTAGCAGCTTCCCTGTGGCCGGGAAGTGCAAACGTACACGTTTTCGGCCGAAAACGCGTTTTGCGGCGAAAACGCACACCACGGCTCTTTCTGAGAAAAAGGAAGCACGGAGGACGAGAATCGCTTTTGCCCTGCGTAGCGTTCCGGGCAGCGGGTAGAACCAGGCAGAGAATTCCCGGCTAGCAGCTTCCCTGTGGCGGGGAAGTGCAAACGTACACGTTTTCGGCCGAAAACGCGTTTTCCGGCGAAAACGCACACCACGGCTCTTTCTGAGAAAAAGCAAGCACGGAGGACGAGAATCGCTTTTGCCCTGCGTAGCGTTCCGGGCAGCGGGTAGAAATAGGCAGCGAATTGCCGGCTAGCAGCTTCCCTGTGGCCGGGAAGTGCAAACGTACACGTTTTCGGCCGAAAACGCGTTTTCCCGCGAAAACGCACACCACGGCTCTTTCTGAGAAAAAGCAAGCACGGAGGACGAGAATCGCTTTTGCCCTGCGTAGCGTTCCGGGCAGCGGGTAGAACCAGGCAGAGAATTCCCGGCTAGCAGCTTCCCTGTGGCCGGGAAGTGCAAACGTACACGTTTTCGGCCGAAAACGTGTTTTCTGGCGAAAACGCACACCACGGCTCTTTCTGAGAAAAAGCAAGCACGGAGGACGAGAATCGCTTTTGCCCTGCGTAGCGTTCCGGGCAGCGGGTAGAACCAGGCAGAGAATTCCCGGCTAGCACCTTCCCTGTGGCCGGGAAGTGCAAACGTACACGTTTTCGTCCGAAAACGCGTATTCCCGCGAAAACGCACACCACGGCTCTTTCTGAGAAAAAGCAAGCACGGAGGACGAGAATCGCTTTTGCCCTGCGTAGCGTTCCGGGCAGCGGGTAGAACCAGGCAGAGAATTCCCGGCTAGCAGCTTCCCTGTGGCGGGGAAGTGCAAACGTACACGTTTTCGGCCGAAAACGCGTTTTCCGGCGAAAACGCACACCACGGCTCTTTCTGAGAAAAAGCAAGCACGGAGGACGACAATCGCTTTTGCCCTGCATAGCGTTCCGGGCAGCGGGTAGAACCAGGCAGAGAATTCCCGGCTAGCAGCTTCCCTGTGGCGGGGAAGTGCAAACGTACACGTTTTCGGCCGAAAACGCGTTTTCCGGCGAAAACGCACACCACGGCTCTTTCTGAGAAAAAGCAAGCACGGAGGACGAGAATCGCTTTTGCCCTGCGTAGCGTTCTGAGCAGCGGGTAGAAATAGCAGCGAATTGCGGGCTAGCAGCTTCCCTGTGGCGGGGAAGTGCAAACGTACACGTTTTCGGTCGAAAACGCGTTTTCTGGCGAAAATGCACACCACGGCTCTTTCTGAGAAAAAGCAAGCACGGAGGACGAGAATCGCTTTTGCCCTGCGTAGCGTTCCGGGCAGCGGGTAGAACCAGGCAGCGAATTGCCGGCTAGCAGCTTCCCTGTGGCCGGGAAGTGCAAACGTACACGTTTTCGGCCGAAAACGCGTTTACCGGCGAAAAAGCACACCACGGCTCTTTCTGAGAAAAAGCAAGCACGGAGGACGAGAATCGCTTTTGCCCTGCGTAGCGTTCCGGGCAGCGGGTAGAACCAGGCAGAGAATTCCAGGCTAGCAGCTTCCCTGTGGCCGGGAAGTGCAAACGTACACGTTTTCGGCCGAAAACGCGTTTTCCAGCGAAAACGCACACCACGGCTCTTTCTGAGATAAAGCAAACACGGAGGACGAGAATCGCTTTTGCCCTGCGTAGTGTTCCGGGCAGCGGGTAGAACCAGGCAGAGAATTCCCGGCTAGCAGCTTCCCTGTGGCCGGGAAGTGCAAACGTACACGTTTTCGGCCGAAAACGCGTTTTCCGGCGAAAACGCACACCACGGCTCTTTCTGAGAAAAAGCAAGCACGGAGGACGAGAATCGCTTTTGCCCTGCGTAGCGTTCCGGGCAGCGGGTAGAACCAGGCAGAGAATTCCCGGCTAGCAGCTTCCCTGTGGCCGGGAAGTGCAAACGTACACGTTTTCGGCCGAAAACGCGTTTTGCGGCGAAAACGCACACCACGGCTCTTTCTGAGAAAAAGCAAGCACGGAGGACGAGAATCGCTTTTGCCCTGCGTAGCGTTCTGAAGAGCGGGTAGAAATAGGCAACGAATTGCCGGCTAGCAGCTTCCCTGTGGCCGGGAAGTGCAAACGTACACGTTTTCGGCCGAAAACGCGTTTTCTGGCGAAAACGCACACCACGGCTCTTTCTGAGAAAAAGCAAGCACGGAGGACGAGAATCGCTTTTGCCCTGCGTAGTGTTCCGGGCAGCGGGTAGAACCAGGCAGAGAATTCCCGGCTAGCAGCTTCCCTGTGGCCGGGAAGTGCAAACGTACACGTTTTCGCCGAAAACACGTTTTCCGGCGAAAACGCACACCACGGCTCTTTCTGAGAAAAAGCAAGCACGGAGGACGAGAACCGCTTTTGCCCTGCGTAGCGTTCCTGGCAGCGGGTAGAACCAGGCAGAGAATTCCCGTCTAGCAGCTTCCCTGTGGCCGGGAAGTGCAAACGTACACGTTTTCGGTCGAAAACGCGTTTTCCGGCGAAAACGCACACCACGGCTCTTTCTGAGAAAAAGCAAGCACGGAGGACGAGAATCGCTTTTGCCCTGCGTAGCGTTCCGGGCAGCGGGTAGAACCAGGCAGAGAATTCCCGTCTAGCAGCTTCCCTGTGGCCAGGAAGTGCAAACGTAGACGTTTTCGGCCGAAAACGCGTTTTCCCGCGAAAACGCACACCACGGCTCTTTCTGAGAAAAAGCAAGCACGGAGGACGAGAATCGCTTTTGCCCTGCGTAGCGTTCCGGGCAGCGGGTAGAACCAGGCAGAGAATTCCCGTCTAGCAGCTTCCCTGTGGCCGGGAAGTGCAAACGTACACGTTTTCGGCCGAAAACGTGTTTTCCGTCGAAAACGCACACCACGACTCTTTCTGAGAAAAAGCAAGCACGGAGGACGAGAATCGCTTTTGCCCTGCGTAGCGGTCCGGGCAGCGGGTAGAACCAGGCAGAGAATTCCCGGCTAGCAGCTTCCCTGTGGCGGGGAAGTGCAAACATACACGTTTTCGGCCGAAATGCGTTTTCCGGCGAAAACGCACACCACGGCTCTTTCTGAGAAAAAGCAAGCACGGAGGACGAGAATCGCTTTTGCCCTGCGTAGCGTTCCGGGCAGCGGGTAGAACCTGGCAGAGAATTCCCGGCTAGCAGCTTCCCTGTGGCCGGGAAGTGCAAACGTACACGTTTTCGGTAGAAAACGCGTTTTCTGGCGAAAACGCACACCACGGCTCTTTCTGAGAAAAAGCAAGCACGGAGGACGAGAATCGCTTTTGCCCTGCGTAGCGTTCCGGGCAGCGGGTAGAACCAGGCAGAGAATTCCCGTCTAGCAGCTTCCCTGTGGCCGGGAAGTGCAAACGTACACGTTTTCGGCCGAAAACGCGTTTTCCGGCGAAAACGCACACCACGGCTCTTTCTGAGAAAAAGCAAGCACGGAGGACGAGAATCGCTTTTGCCCTGCGTAGCGTTCCGGGCAGCGGGTAGAACCAGGCAGAGAATTCCCGGCTAGCAGCTTCCCTGTGGCGGGGAAGTGCAAACGTACACGTTTTCGGCCGAAAACGCGTTTTCCGGCGAAAACGCACACCACGGCTCTTTCTGAGAAAAAGCAAGCACGGAGGACGAGAATCGCTTTTGCCCTGCATAGCGTTCTGAGCAGCGGGTAGAAATAACAGCGAATTGCCAGCTAGCAGCTTCCCTGTGGCGGGGAAGTGCAAACGTACACGTTTTCGGTCGAAAACGCGTTTTCTGGCGAAAATGCACACCACGGCTCTTTCTGAGAAAAAGCAAGCACGGAGGACGAGAATCGCTTTTGCCCTGCGTAGCGTTCCGGGCAGCGGGTAGAACCAGGCAGAGAATTCCCGTCTAGCAGCTTCCCTGTGGCCGGGAAGTGCAAACGTACACGTTTTCAGCCGAAAACGCGTTTACCGGCGAAAAAGCACACCACGGCTCTTTCTGAGAAAAAGCAAGCACGGAGGACGAGAATCGCTTTTGCCCTGCGTAGTGTTCCGGGCAGCGGGTAGAACCAGGCAGAGAATTCACGTCTAGCAGCTTCCCTGTGGCCGGGAAGTGCAAACGTACACGTTTTCGGCCGAAAAGTTGTTTTCCCGCGAAAACGCACACCACGGCTCTTTCTGAGAAAAAGCAAGCACGGAGGACGAGAATCGCTTTTGCCCTGCGTAGCGTTCCGGGCAGCGGGTAGAACCAGGCAGAGAATTCCCGGCTAGCAGCTTCCCTGTGGCCGGGAAGTGCAAACGTACACGTTTTCGGCCGGAAACGCGTTTTCCGGCGAAAACGCACACCACGGCTCTTTCTGAGAAAAAGCAAGCACGGAGGACGAGAATCGCTTTTGCCCTGCGTAGCGTTCCGGGCAGCGGGTAGAACCAGGCAGAGAATTCCCGGCTAGCAGCTTCCCTGTGGCCGGGAAGTGCAAACGTACACGTTTTCGGCCGAAAACGCGTTTTCCGGCGAAAACGCACACCATGGCTCTTTCTGAGAAAAAGCAAGCACGGAGGACGAGAATCGCTTTTGCCCTGCGTAGCGTTCTGAGCAGCGGGTAGAAATAGGCAGCGAATTGCCGGCTAGCAGCTTCCCTGTGGCCGGGAAGTGCAAACGTACACGTTTTCGGCCGAAAACGCGTTTTCCGGCGAAAACGCACACCACGGCTCTTTCTGAGAAAAAGCAAGCACGGAGGACGAGAATCGCTTTTGCCCTGCGTAGCGTTCCGTGCAGCGGGTAGAACCTGGCAGAGAATTCCCGGCTAGCAGCTTCCCTGTGGCCGGGAAGTGCAAACGTACACGTTTTCGGCCGAAAACGCGTTTTCCGGCGAAAACGCACACCACGGCTCTTTCTGAGAAAAAGCAAGCACGGAGGACGAGAATCGCTTTTGCGCTGCGTAGCGTTCCGGGCAGCGGGTAGAACCAGGCAGAGAATTCCCGGCTAGCAGCTTCCCTGTGGCGGGGAAGTGCAAACGTACACGTTTTCGGCCGAAAACGCGTTTTCCGGCGAAAACGCACACCACGGCTCTTTCTGAGAAAAAGCAAGCACGGAGGACGAGAATCGCTTTTACCCTGCGTAGCGTTCTGAGCAGCGGGTAGAAATAGCAGCGAATTGCGGGCTAGCAGCTTCCCTGTGGCGGGGAAGTGCAAACGTACACGTTTTCGGTCGAAAACGCGTTTTCTGGCGAAAATGCACACCACGGCTCTTTCTGAGAAAAAGCAAGCACGGAGGACGAGAATCGCTTTTGCCCTGCGTAGCGTTCCGGGCAGCGGGTAGAACCAGGCAGAGAATTCCCGTCTAGCAGCTTCCCTGTGGCCGGGAAGTGCAAACGTACACGTTTTCGGCCGAAAACGCGTTTTCCGGCGAAAACGCACACCACGGCTCTTTCTGAGAAAAAGCAAGCACGGAGGACGAGAATCGCTTTTGCCCTGCGTAGCGTTCCGGGCAGCGGGTAGAACCAGGCAGAGAATTCCCGGCTAGCAGCTTCCCTGTGGCCGGGAAGTGCAAACGTACACGTTTTCGGCCGAAAACGCGTTTTGCGGCGAAAACGCACACCACGGCTCTTTCTGAGAAAAAGCAAGCACGGAGGACGAGAATCGCTTTTGCCCTGCGTAGCGTTCTGAGCAGCGGGTAGAAATAGGCAACGAATTGCCGGCTAGCAGCTTCCCTGTGGCCGGGAAGTGCAAACGTACACGTTTTCGGCCGAAAACGCGTTTTCTGGCGAAAACGCACACCACGGCTCTTTCTGAGAAAAAGCAAGCACGGAGGACGAGAATCGCTTTTGCCCTGCGTAGTGTTCCGGGCAGCGGGTAGAACCAGGCAGAGAATTCCCGGCTAGCAGCTTCCCTGTGGCCGGGAAGTGCAAACGTACACGTTTTCGGCCGAAAACACGTTTTCCGGCAAAAACGCACACCACGGCTCTTTCTGAGAAAAAGCAAGCACGGAGGACGAGAATCGCTTTTGCCCTGCGTAGCGTTCCGGGCAGCGGGTAGAACCAGGCAGAGAATTCCCGTCTAGCAGCTTCCCTGTGGCCGGGAAGTGCAAACGTACACGTTTTCGGCCGAAAACGCGTTTTCCGGCGAAAACGCACACCACGGCTCTTTCTGAGAAAAAGCAAGCACGGAGGACGAGAATCGCTTTTGCCCTGCGTAGCGTTCCGGGCAGCGGGTAGAATCAGGCAGAGAATTCCCGGCTAGCAGCTTCCCTGTGGCCGGGAAGTGCAAACGTACACGTTTTCGGCCGAAAACGCGTTTTCCGGCGAAAACGCACACCACGGCTCTTTCTGAGAAAAAGCAAGCACGGAGGACGAGAATCGCTTTTGCCCTACGTAGCGTTCCGGGCAGCGGGTAGAACCTGGCAGAGAATTCCCGGCTAGCAGCTTCCCTGTGGCCGGGAAGTGCAAACGTACACGTTTTCGGCCGAAAACGCGTTTTCCGGCGAAAACGCACACCACGGCTCTTTCTGAGAAAAAGCAAGCACGGAGGACGAGAATCGCTTTTGCCCTGCGTAGCGTTCCGGGCAGCGGGTAGAACCAGGCAGAGAATTCCCGTCTAGCAGCTTCCCTGTGGCCGGGAAGTGCAAACGTACACGTTTTCGGCCGAAAACATGTTTTCCGGCGCAAACGCACACCACGGCTCTTTCTGAGAAAAAGCAAGCACGGAGGACGAGAATCGCTTTTGCCCTGCGTAGCGTTCCGGGCAGCGGGTAGAACCAGGCAGAGAATTCCCGGCTAGCAGCTTCCCTGTGGCCGGGAAGTGCAAACGTACACGTTTTCGGCCGAAAACGCGTTTTCCGGCGAAAACGCACACCACGGCTCTTTCTGAGAAAAAGCAAGCACGGAGGACGAGAATCGCTTTTGCCCTGCGTAGCGTTCCGGGCAGCGGGTAGAACCAGGCAGAGAATTCCCGGCTAGCAGCTTCCCTGTGGCCGGGATTTGCAAACGTACACGTTTTCGGCCGAAAACGCGTTTTCCGGCGAAAACGCACACCACGGCTCTTTCTGAGAAAAAGCAAGCACGGAGGACGAGAATCGCTTTTGCCCTGCGTAGAGTTCCGGGCAGCGGGTAGAACCAGGCAGAGAATTCCCGGCTAGCAGCTTCCCTGTGGCGGGGAAGTGCAAACGTACACGTTTTCGGCCGAAAACGCGTTTTCCAGCGAAAACGCACACCACGGCTCTTTCTGAGAAAAAGCAAGCACGGAGGACGAGAATCGCTTTTGCCCTGCGTAGCGTTCTGAGCAGCGGGTAGAAATAGCAGCGAATTGCGGGCTAGCAGCTTCCCTGTGGCGGGGAAGTGCAAACATACACGTTTTCGGTCGAAAACGCGTTTTCTGGCGAAAATGCACACCACGGCTCTTTCTGAGAAAAAGCAAGCACGGAGGACGAGAATCGCTTTTGCCCTGCGTAGCGTTCCGGGCAGCGGGTAGAACCAGGCAGAGAATTCCCGTCTAGCAGCTTCCCTGTGGCCGGGAAGTGCAAACGTACACGTTTTCGGCCGAAAACGCGTTTACCGGCGAAAAAGCACACCACGGCTCTTTCTGAGAAAAAGCAAGCACGGAGGACGAGAATCGCTTTTGCCCTGCGTAGCGTTCCGGGCAGCGGGTAGAACCAGGCAGCGAATTGCCGGCTAGCATCTTCCCTGTGGCCGGGAAGTGCAAACGTACACGTTTTCGGCCGAAAACGCGTTTTCCAGCGAAAACGCACACCACGGCTCTTTCTGAGAAAAAGCAAACACGGAGGACGAGAATCGCTTTTGCCCTGCGTAGTGTTCCGGGCAGCGGGTAGAACCAGGCAGAGAATTCCCGGCTAGCAGCTTCCCTGTGGCCGGGAAGTGCAAACGTACACGTTTTCGGCCGAAAACGCGTATTCCCGCGAAAACGCACACCACGACTCTTTCTGAGAAAAAGCAAGCACGGAGGACGAGAATCGCTTTTGCCCTGCGTAGCGTTCCGGGCAGCGGGTAGAACCAGGCAGAGAATTCCCGGCTAGCAGCTTCCCTGTGGCCGGGAAGTGCAAACGTACACGTTTTCGGCCGAAAACGC
Source organism: Athene noctua (assembly GCF_965140245.1). NCBI lineage: Eukaryota > Metazoa > Chordata > Aves > Strigiformes > Strigidae > Athene > Athene noctua. The sequence continues at coordinate 104,537 of NW_027437610.1, read as the reverse complement.
GTTTTCCGGCGAAAACGCACACCACGGCTCTTTCTGAGAAAAAGCAAGCACGGAGGACGAGAATCGCTTTTGCCCTGCGTAGCGTTCCGGGCAGCGGGTAGAACCAGGCAGAGAATTCCCGGCTAGCAGCTTCCCTGTGGCCGGGAAGTGCAAACGTACACGTTTTCGGCCGAAAACGCGTTTTCCGGCGAAAACGCACACCACGGCTCTTTCTGAGAAAAAGCAAGCACGGAGGACGAGAATCGCTTTTGCCCTGCGTAGCGTTCCGGGCAGCGGGTAGAACCAGGCAGAGAATTCCCGGCTAGCAGCTTCCCTGTGGCCGGGAAGTGCAAACGTACACGTTTTCGGCCGAAAACGCGTTTTCCGGCGAAAACGCACACCACGGCTCTTTCTGAGAAAAAGCAAGCACGGAGGACGAGAATCGCTTTTACCCTGCGTAGTGTTCCGGGCAGCGGGTAGAACCAGGCAGAGAATTCCCGGCTAGCAGCTTCCCTGTTGCGGGGAAGTGCAAACGTACACGTTTTCGGCCGAAAACGCGTTTTCTGGCGAAAACGCACACCACGGCTCTTTCTGAGAAAAAGCAAGCACGGAGGACGAGAATCGCTTTTGCCCTGCGTAGCGTTCCGGGTAGCGGGTAGAACCAGGCAGAGAATTCCCGGCTAGCAGCTTCCCTGTGGCCGGGAAGTGCAAACGTACACGTTTTCGCCAAAAACGCGTTTTCCGGCGAAAACGCACACCACGGCTCTTTCTGAGAAAAAGCAAGCACGGAGGACGAGAATCGCTTTTGCCCTGCGTAGCGTTCCGGGCAGCGGGTAGAACCAGGCAGAGAATTCCCGGCTAGCAGCTTCCCTGTGGCCGGGAAGTGCAAACGTACACGTTTTCGGCCGAAAACGCGTTTACCAGCGAAAACGCACACCACGGCTCTTTCTGAGAAAAAGCAAGCACGGAGGACGAGAATCGCTTTTGCCCTGCGTAGCGTTCCGGGCAGCGGGTAGAACCAGGCAGAGAATTCCCGTCTAGCAGCTTCCCTGTGGCCGGGAAGTGCAAACGTACACGTTTTCGGCCGAAAACGCGTTTTCCGGCGAAAACGCACACCACGGCTCTTTCTGAGAAAAAGCAAGCACGGAGGACGAGAATCGCTTTTACCCTGCGTAGTGTTCCGGGCAGCGGGTAGAACCAGGCAGAGAATTCCCGGCTAGCAGCTTCCCTGTGGCCGGGAAGTGCAAACGTACACGTTTTCGGCCGAAAACGCGTTTTCCGGCGAAAACGCACACCACGGCTCTTTCTGAGAAAAAGCAAGCACGGAGGACGAGAATCGCTTTTGCCCTGCGTAGCGTTCCGGGCAGCGGGTAGAACCAGGCAGAGAATTCCCGGCTAGCAGCTTCCCTGTGGCCGGGAAGTGCAAACGTACACGTTTTCGGCCGAAAACGCGTTTTCCGGCGAAAACGCACACCACGGCTCTTTCTGAGAAAAAGCAAGCACGGAGGACGAGAATCGCTTTTGCCCTGCGTAGCGTTCCGGGCAGCGGGTAGAACCAGGCAGAGAATTCCCGGCTAGCAGCTTCCCTGTGGCCGGGAATTGCAAACGTACACGTTTTCGGCCGAAAACGCGTTTTCCGGCGAAAACGCACACCACGGCTCTTTCTGAGAAAAAGCAAGCACGGAGGACGAGAATCGCTTTTACCCTGCGTAGTGTTCCGGGCAGCGGGTAGAACCAGGCAGAGAATTCCCGGCTAGCAGCTTCCCTGTGGCGGGGAAGTGCAAACGTACACGTTTTCGGCCGAAAACGCGTTTTCTGGCGAAAACGCACACCACGGCTCTTTCTGAGAAAAAGCAAGCACGGAGGACGAGAATCGCTTTTGCCCTGCGTAGCGTTCCGGGCACCGGGTAGAACCAGGCAGAGAATTCCCGGCTAGCAGCTTCCCTGTGGCCGGGAAGTGCAAACGTACACGTTTTCGGCCGAAAACGCGTTTACCGGCGAAAACGCACACCACGGCTCTTTCTGAGAAAAAGCAAGCACGGAGGACGAGAATCGCTTTTGCCCTGCGTAGCGTTCCGGGCAGCGGGTAGAACCAGGCAGAGAATTCCCGGCTAGCAGCTTCCCTGTGGCCGGGAAGTGCAAACGTACACGTTTTCGGCCGAAAACGCGTTTTCCGGCGAAAACGCACACCACGGCTCTTTCTGAGAAAAAGCAAGCACGGAGGACGAGAATCGCTTTTGCCCTGCGTAGCGTTCCGGGCAGCGGGTAGAACCAGGCAGAGAATTCCCGTCTAGCAGCTTCCCTGTGGCGGGGAAGTGCAAACGTACACGTTTTCGGCCGAAAACGCGTTTACTGGCGAAAACGCACACCACGGCTCTTTCTGAGAAAAAGCAAGCACGGAGGACGAGAATCGCTTTTGCCCTGCGTAGCGTTCTGAGCAGCGGGTAGAAATAGGCAGCGAATTGCCGGCTAGCAGCTTCCCTGTGGCCGGGAAGTGCAAACGTACACGTTTTCGGCCGAAAACGCGTTTTCCGGCGAAAAAGCACACCATGGCTCTTTCTCAGAAAAAGCAAGCACGGAGGACGAGAATCGCTTTTGCCCTGCGTAGCGTTCCGGGCAGCGGGTAGAACCAGGCAGAGAATTCCCGGCTAGCAGCTTCCCTGTGGCCGGGAAGTGCAAACGTACACGTTTTCGGCCGAAAACGCGTTTTCCGGCGAAAAAGCACACCACGGCTCTTTCTGAGAAAAAGCAAGCACGGAGGACGAGAATGGCTTTTGCCCTGCGTAGGGTTCCGGGCAGCGGGTAGAACCAGGCAGAGAATTCCCGGCTAGCAGCTTCCCTGTGGCCGGGAAGTGCAAACGTACACGTTTTCGGCCGAAAACGCGTTTTCCGGCGAAAACGCACACCACGGCTCTTTCTGAGAAAAAGCAAGCACGGAGGACGAGAATCGCTTTTGCGCTGCGTAGCGTTCCGGGCAGCGGGTAGAACCAGGCAGAGAATTCCCGGCTAGCAGCTTCCCTGTGGCGGGGAAGTGCAAACGTACACGTTTTCGGCCGAAAACGCGTTTTCCGGCGAAAACGCACACCACGGCTCTTTCTGAGAAAAAGCAAGCACGGAGGACGAGAATCGCTTTTGCCCTGCGTAGCGTTCCGGGCAGCGGGTAGAACCAGGCAGAGAATTCCCGGCTAGCAGCTTCCCTGTGGCCGGGAAGTGCAAACGTACACGTTTTCGCCGAAAACGCGTTTTCCGGCGAAAACGCACACCACGGCTCTTTCTGAGAAAAAGCAAGCACGGAGGACGAGAATCGCTTTTGCCCTGCGTAGCGTTCCGGGCAGCGGGTAGAACCAGGCAGAGAATTCCCGGCTAGCAGCTTCCCTGTGGCGGGGAAGTGCAAACGTACACGTTTTCGGCCGAAAACGCGTTTTCCGGCGAAAACGCACACCACGGCTCTTTCTGAGAAAAAGCAAGCACGGAGGACGAGAATCGCTTTTGCCCTGCGTAGCGTTCCGGGCAGCGGGTAGAACCAGGCAGAGAATTCCCGGCTAGCAGCTTCCCTGTGGCCGGAAAGTGCAAACGTACACGCTTTCGGCCGAAAACGCGTTTTCAGGCGAAAACGCACACCACGGCTCTTTCTGAGAAAAAGCAAGCACGGAGGACGAGAATCGCTTTTGCCCTGCGTAGTGTTCCGGGCAGCGGGTAGAACCAGGCAGAGAATTCCCGGCTAGCAGATTCCCTGTGGCCGGGAAGTGCAAACGTACACGTTTTCGGCCGAAAACGCGTTTACCGGCGAAAACGCACACCACGGCTCTTTCTGAGAAAAAGCAAGCACGGAGGACGAGAATCGCTTTTGCCCTGCGTAGCGTTCCGGGCAGCGGGTAGAACCAGGCAGAGAATTCCCGGCTAGCAGCTTCCCTGTGGCCGGGAAGTGCAAACGTACACGTTTTCTCCGAAAACACGTTTTCCGGCGAAAACGCACACCACGGCTCTTTTTGAGAAAAAGCAAGCACGGAGGACGAGAATCGCTTTTGCCCTGCGTAGCGTTCCGGGCAGCGGGTAGAACCAGGCAGAGAATTCCCGGCTAGCAGCTTCCCTGTGGCCGGGAAGTGCAAACGTACACGTTTTCGGCCGGAAACGCGTTTTCCGGCGAAAACGCACACCACGGCTCTTTCTGAGAAAAAGCAAGCACGGAGGACGAGAATCGCTTTTGCCCTGCGTAGCGTTCCGGGCAGCGGGTAGAACCAGGCAGAGAATTCCCGGCTAGCAGCTTCCCTGTGGCGGGGAAGTGCAAACGTACACGTTTTCGGCCGAAAACGCGTTTACCGGCGAAAACGCACACCACGGCTCTTTCTGAGAAAAAGCAAGCACGGAGGACGAGAATCGCTTTTGCCCTGCGTAGCGTTCCGGGCAGCGGGTAGAACCAGGCAGAGAATTCCCGGCTAGCAGCTTCCCTGTGGCCGGGAAGTGCAAACGTACACGTTTTCGGCCGAAAACGCGTTTTCAGGCGAAAACGCACACCACGGCTCTTTCTGAGAAAAAGCAAGCACGGAGGACGAGAATCGCATTTGCCCTGCGTAGTGTTCCGGGCAGCGGTAGAACCAGGCAGAGAATTCCCGGCTAGCAGCTTCCCTGTGGCCGGGAAGTGCAAACGTACACGTTTTCGGCCGAAAACGCGTTTTCCCGCGAAAACGCACACCACGGCTCTTTCTGAGAAAAAGCAAGCACGGAGGACGAGAATCGCTTTTGCCCTGCGTAGCGTTCCGGGCAGCGGGTAGAACCAGGCAGAGAATTCCCGGCTAGCAGCTTCCCTGTGGCCGGGAAGTGCAAACGTACACGTTTTCAGCCGAAAACGCGTTTTGCGGCGAAAACGCACACCACGGCTCTTTCTGAGAAAAAGCAAGCACGGAGGACGAGAATCGCTTTTGCCCTGCGTAGCGTTCTGAGCAGCGGGTAGAAATAGGCAGCGAATTGCCGGCTAGCAGCTTCCCTGTGGCCGGGAAGTGCAAACGTACACGTTTTCGGCCGAAAACGCGTTTTCCCGCGAAAACGCACACCACGGCTCTTTCTGAGAAAAAGCAAGCACGGAGGACGAGAACCGCTTTTGCTCTGCGTCGCGTTCCGGGCAGCGGGTAGAACCAGGCAGAGAATTCCCGGCTAGCAGCTTCCCTGTGGCCGGGAAGTGCAAACGTACACGTTTTCGGCCGAAAACGCGTTTTCCCGCGAAAAAGCACACCATGGCTTTTTCTGAGAAAAAGCAAGCTCGGAGGACGAGAATCGCTTTTGCCCTGCGTAGCGTTCCGGGCAGCGGGTAGAACCAGGCAGAGAATTCCCGGCTAGCAGCTTCCCTGTGGCCGGGAAGTGCAAACGTAGACGTTTTCGGCCGGAAACGCGTTTTCCGGCGAAAACGCACACCACGGCTCTTTCTGAGAAAAAGCAAGCACGGAGGACGAGAATCGCTTTTGCCCTGCGTAGCGTTCCGGGCAGCGGGTAGAACCAGGCAGAGAATTCCCGGCTAGCAGCTTCCCTGTGGCGGGGAAGTGCAAACGTACACGTTTTCGGCCGAAAACGCGTTTACCGGCGAAAACGCACACCACGGCTCTTTCTGAGAAAAAGCAAGCACGGAGGACGAGAATCGCTTTTGCCCTGCGTAGCGTTCCGGGCAGCGGGTAGAACCAGGCAGAGAATTCCCGGCTAGCAGCTTCCCTGTGGCCGGGAAGTGCAAACGTACACGTTTTCGGCCGAAAACGCGTTTTCAGGCGAAAACGCACACCACGGCTCTTTCTGAGAAAAAGCAAGCACGGAGGACGAGAATCGCATTTGCCCTGCGTAGTGTTCCGGGCAGCGGTAGAACCAGGCAGAGAATTCCCGGCTAGCAGCTTCCCTGTGGCCGGGAAGTGCAAACGTACACGTTTTCGGCCGAAAACGCGTTTTCCCGCGAAAACGCACACCACGGCTCTTTCTGAGAAAAAGCAAGCACGGAGGACGAGAATCGCTTTTGCCCTGCGTAGCGTTCCGGGCAGCGGGTAGAACCAGGCAGAGAATTCCCGGCTAGCAGCTTCCCTGTGGCCGGGAAGTGCAAACGTACACGTTTTCAGCCGAAAACGCGTTTTGCGGCGAAAACGCACACCACGGCTCTTTCTGAGAAAAAGCAAGCACGGAGGACGAGAATCGCTTTTGCCCTGCGTAGCGTTCTGAGCAGCGGGTAGAAATAGGCAGCGAATTGCCGGCTAGCAGCTTCCCTGTGGCCGGGAAGTGCAAACGTACACGTTTTCGGCCGAAAACGCGTTTTCCCGCGAAAACGCACACCACGGCTCTTTCTGAGAAAAAGCAAGCACGGAGGACGAGAACCGCTTTTGCTCTGCGTCGCGTTCCGGGCAGCGGGTAGAACCAGGCAGAGAATTCCCGGCTAGCAGCTTCCCTGTGGCCGGGAAGTGCAAACGTACACGTTTTCGGCCGAAAACGCGTTTTCCCGCGAAAAAGCACACCATGGCTTTTTCTGAGAAAAAGCAAGCTCGGAGGACGAGAATCGCTTTTGCCCTGCGTAGCGTTCCGGGCAGCGGGTAGAACCAGGCAGAGAATTCCCGGCTAGCAGCTTCCCTGTGGCGGGGAAGTGCAAACGTACACGTTTTCGGCCGAAAACGCGTTTTCCGGCGAAAACGCACACCACGGCTCTTTCTGAGAAAAAGCAAGCACGGAGGACGAGAATCGCTTTTGCCCTGCGTAGCGTTCCGGGCAGCGGGTAGAACCAGGCAGAGAATTCCCGGCTAGCAGCTTCCCTGTGGCGGGGAAGTGCAAACGTACACGTTTTCGGCCGAAAACGCGTTTTCTGGCGAAAACGCACACCACGGCTCTTTCTGAGAAAAAGCAAGCACGGAGGACGAGAATCGCTTTTGCCCTGTGTAGCGTTCCGGGCAGCGGGTAGAACCAGGCAGAGAATTCCCGGCTAGCAGCTTCCCTGTGGCGGGGAAGTGCAAACGTACACGTTTTCGGCCGAAAACGCGTTTACCGGCGAAAAAGCACACCACGGCTCTTTCTGAGAAAAAGCAAGCACGGAGGACGAGAATCGCTTTTGCCCTGCGTAGCGTTCCGGGCAGCGGGTAGAACCAGGCAGAGAATTCCCGGCTAGCAGCTTCCCTGTGGCCGGGAAGTGCAAACGTACACGTTTTCGGCCGAAAACGCGTTTTTCGGCGAAAACGCACACCACGGCTCTTTCTGAGAAAAAGCAAGCACGGAGGACGAGAATCGCTTTTGCCCTGCGTAGCGTTCCGGGCAGCGGGTAGAACCAGGCAGAGAATTCCCGGCTAGCAGCTTCCCTGTGGCCGGGAAGTGCAAACGTACACGTTTTCGGCCGAAAACGTGTTTTCCGGCGAAAACGCACACCACGGCTCTTTCTGAGAAAAGGCAAGCACGGAGGACGAGAATCGCTTTTGCCCTGCGTAGCGTTCCGAGCAGCGGGTAGAAATAGGCAGCGAATTGCCGGCTGGCAGCTTCCCTGTGGCCGGGAAGTGCAAACGTACACGTTTTCGGCCGAAAACGCGTTTTCCGGCGAAAAAGCACACCACGGCTCTTTCTGAGAAAAAGCAAGCACGGAGGACGAGAATCGCTTTTGCCCTGCGTAGCGTTCCGGGCAGCGGGTAGAACCAGGCAGAGAATTCCCGTCTAGCAGCTTCCCTGTTGCCAGGAAGTGCAAACGTACACGTTTTCGGCCGAAAACACGTTTTCCGGCGAAAACGCACACCACGGCTCTTTCTGAGAAAAAGCAAGCACGGAGGACGAGAATCGCTTTTGCCCTGCGTAGCGTTCTGAGCAGCGGGTAGAAATAGGCAGCTAATTGCCGGCTAGCAGCTTCCCAGTGGCCGGGAAGTGCAAACGTACACGTTTTCGGCCGAAAACGCGTTTTCCCGCGAAAAAGCACACCATGGCTCTTTCTGAGAAAAAGCAAGCACGGAGGACGAGAATCGCTTTTGCCCTGCGTAGCGTTCCGGGCAGCGGGTAGAACCAGGCAGAGAATTCCCGTCTAGCAGCTTCCCTGTGGCCGGGAAGTGCAAACGTACACGTTTTCGGCCGAAAACGCGTTTTCCGGCGAAAACGCACACCACGGCTCTTTCTGAGAAAAAGCAAGCACGGAGGACGAGAACCGCTTTTGCCCTGCGTAGCGTTCCGGGCAGCGGGTAGAACCAGGCAGAGAATTCCCGGCTAGCAGCTTCCCTGTGGCCGGGAAGTGCAAACGTACACGTTTTCGGCCGAAAACGCGTTTTCCGGCGAAAACGCACACCACGGCTCTTTCTGAGAAAAAGCAAGCACGGAGGACGAGAATCGCTTTTGCCCTGCGTAGTGTTCCGGGCAGCGGGTAGAACCAGGCAGAGAATTCCCGGCTAGGAGCTTCCCTGTGGCCGGGAAGTGCAAACGTACACGTTTTCGGCCGAAAACGCGTTTACCGGCGAAAACGCACACCACGGCTCTTTCTGAGAAAAAGCAAGCACGGAGGACGAGAATCGCTTTTGCCCTGCGTAGCGTTCCGGGCAGCGGGTAGAACCAGGCAGAGAATTCCCGGCTAGCAGCTTCCCTGTGGCCGGGAAGTGCAAACGTACACGTTTTCGGCCGAAAACGCGTATTCCCGCGAAAACGCACACCACGGCTCTTTCTGAGAAAAAGCAAGCACGGAGGACGAGAATCGCTTTTGCCCTGCGTAGCGTTCCGGGCAGCGGGTAGAACCAGGCAGAGAATTCCCGGCTAGCAGCTTCCCTGTGGCGGGGAAGTGCAAACGTACACGTTTTCGGCCGAAAACGCGTTTTGCGGCGAAAACGCACACCACGGCTCTTTCTGAGAAAAAGCAAGCACGGAGGACGAGAATCGCTTTTGCCCTGCGTAGCGTTCTGAGCAGCGGGTAGAAATAGGCAGCTAATTGCCGGCTAGCAGCTTCCCTGTGGCCGGGAAGTGCAAACGTACACGTTTTCGGCCGAAAACGCGTTTTCCCGCGAAAAAGCACACCATGGCTCTTTCTGAGAAAAAGCAAGCACGGAGGACGAGAATCGCTTTTGCCCTGCGTAGCGTTCCGGGCAGCGGGTAGAACCAGGCAGAGAATTCCCGGCTAGCAGCTTCCCTGTGGCCGGGAAGTGCAAACGTACACGTTTTCGGCCGAAAACGCGTTTTGCGGCGAAAACGCACACCACGGCTCTTTCTGAGAAAAAGCAAGCACGGAGGACGAGAATCGCTTTTGCCCTGCGTAGCGTTCTGAGCAGCGGGTAGAAATAGGCAGCTAATTGCCGGCTAGCAGCTTCCCAGTGGCCGGGAAGTGCAAACGTACACGTTTTTGGCCGAAAACGCGTTTTCCGGCGAAAACGCACACCACGGCTCTTTCTGAGAAAAAGCAAGCACGGAGGACGAGAATCGCTTTTGCCCTGCGTAGCGTTCTGAGCAGCGGGTAGAAATAGGCAGAGAATTGCCGGCTAGCAGCTTCCCTGTGGCCGGGAAGTGCAAACGTACACGTTTTCGGCCGAAAACGCGTTTTCTGGCGAAAACGCACACCACGGCTCTTTCTGAGAAAAAGCAAGCACGGAGGACGAGAATCGCTTTTGCCCTGCGTAGTGTTCCGGGCAGCGGGTAGAACCAGGCAGAGAATTCCCGGCTAGCAGCTTCCCTGTGGCCGGGAAGTGCAAACGTAAACGTTTTCGCCGAAAACACGTTTTCCGATAAAAACGCACACCACGGCTCTTTCTGAGAAAAAGCAAGCACGGAGGACGAGAATCGCTTTTGCCCTGCGTAGCGTTCCGGGCAGCGGGTAGAACCAGGCAGAGAATTCCCGTCTAGCAGCTTCCCTGTGGCCGGGAAGTGCAAACGTACACGTTTTCGGCCGAAAACGCGTTTTCCGGCGAAAACGCACACCACGGCTCTTTCTGAGAAAAAGCAAGCACGGAGGACGAGAATCGCTTTTGCCCTGCGTAGCGTTCCGGGCAGCGGGTAGAACCAGGCAGAGAATTCCCGGCTAGCAGCTTCCCTGTGGCCGGGAAGTGCAAACGTACACGTTTTCGGCCGAAAACGCCTTTTCAGGCGAAAACGTACACCACGGCTCTTTCTGAGAAAAAGCAAGCACGGAGGACGAGAATCGCTTTTGCCCTGCGTAGCGTTCTGAGCAGCGGGTAGAAATAGGCAGCTAATTGCCGGCTAGCAGCTTCCCTGTGGCCGGGAAGTGCAAACGTACACGTTTTTGGCCGAAAACGCGTTTTCCCGCGAAAAAGCACACCATGGCTCTTTCTGAGAAAAAGCAAGCACGGAGGACGAGAATCGCTTTTGCCCTGCGTAGCGTTCCGGGCAGCGGGTAGAACCAGGCAGAGAATTCCCGGCTAGCAGCTTCCCTGTGGCCGGGAAGTGCAAACGTACACGTTTTCGGCCGAAAACGCGTTTTGCGGCGAAAACGCACACCACGGCTCTTTCTGAGAAAAAGCAAGCACGGAGGACGAGAATCGCTTTTGCCCTGCGTAGCGTTCTGAGCAGCGGGTAGAAATAGGCAGCTAATTGCCGGCTAGCAGCTTCCCAGTGGCCGGGAAGTGCAAACGTACACGTTTTTGGCCGAAAACGCGTTTTCCGGCGAAAACGCACACCACGGCTCTTTCTGAGAAAAAGCAAGCACGGAGGACGAGAATCGCTTTTGCCCTGCGTAGCGTTCTGAGCAGCGGGTAGAAATAGGCAGCGAATTGCCGGCTAGCAGCTTCCCTGTGGCCGGGAAGTGCAAACGTACACGTTTTCGGCCGAAAACGCGTTTTCTGGCGAAAACGCACACCACGGCTCTTTCTGAGAAAAAGCAAGCACGGAGGACGAGAATCGCTTTTGCCCTGCGTAGTGTTCCGGGCAGCGGGTAGAACCAGGCAGAGAATTCCCGGCTAGCAGCTTCCCTGTGGCCGGGAAGTGCAAACGTAAACGTTTTCGCCGAAAACACGTTTTCCGGTAAAAACGCACACCACGGCTCTTTCTGAGAAAAAGCAAGCACGGAGGACGAGAATCGCTTTTGCCCTGCGTAGCGTTCCGGGCAGCGGGTAGAACCAGGCAGAGAATTCCCGGCTAGCAGCTTCCCTGTGGCCGGGAAGTGCAAACGTACACGTTTTCGGCCGAAAACGCGTTTTCCGGCGAAAACGCACACCACGGCTCTTTCTGAGAAAAAGCAAGCACGGAGGACGAGAATCGCTTTTGCCCTGCGTAGCGTTCCGGGCAGCGGGTAGAACCAGGCAGAGAATTCCCGGCTAGCAGCTTCCCTGTGGCCGGGAAGTGCAAACGTACACGTTTTCGGCCGAAAACGCCTTTTCAGGCGAAAACGTACACCACGGCTCTTTCTGAGAAAAAGCAAGCACGGAGGACGAGAATCGCTTTTGCCCTGCGTAGTGTTCCGGGCAGCGGGTAGAACCAGGCAGAGAATTCACGGCTAGCAGCTTCCCTGTGGCCGGGAAGTGCAAACGTACACGTTTTCGGCCGAAAACTCGTTTTCTGGCGAAAACGCACACCACGGCTCTTTCTGAGAAAAAGCAAGCACGGAGGACGAGAATCGCTTTTGCCCTGCGTAGCGTTCCGGGCAGCGGGTAGAACCAGGCAGAGAATTCCCGACTAGCAGCTTCCCTGTGGCCGGGAAGTGCAAACGTACACGTTTTCGGCCGGAAACGCGTTTTCCGGCGAAAACGCACACCACGGCTCTTTCTGAGAAAAAGCAAGCACGGAGGACGAGAATCGCTTTTGCCCTGCGTAGCGTTCCGGGCAGCGGGTAGAACCAGGCAGAGAATTCCCGGCTAGCAGCTTCCCTGTGGCGGGGAAGTGCAAACGTACACGTTTTCGGCCGAAAACGCGTTTTCCGGCGAAAACGCACACCACGGCTCTTTCTGAGAAAAAGCAAGCACGGAGGACGAGAATCGCTTTTGCCCTGCGTAGCGTTCTGAGCAGCGGGTAGAAATAGGCAGCGAATTGCCGGCTAGCAGCTTCCCTGTGGCCGGGAAGTGCAAACGTACACGTTTTCGGCCGAAAACGCGTTTTCCGGCGAAAACGCACACCACGGCTCTTTCTGAGAAAAAGCAAGCACGGAGGACGAGAATCGCTTTTGCCCTGCGTAGCGTTCCGGGCAGCGGGTAGAACCTGGCAGAGAATTCCCGGCTAGCAGCTTCCCTGTGGCCGGGAAGTGCAAACGTACACGTTTTCGGCAGAAAACGCGTTTTCTGGCGAAAACGCACACCACGGCTCTTTCTGAGAAAAAGCAAGCACGGAGGACGAGAATCGCTTTTGCCCTGCGTAGCGTTCCGGGCAGCCGGTAGAACCAGGCAGAGAATTCCCGTCTAGCAGCTTCCCTGTGGCCGGGAAGTGCAAACGTACACGTTTTCGGCCGAAAACGTGTTTTCCGGCGAAAACGCACACCACGGCTCTTTCTGAGAAAAAGCAAGCACGGAGGACGAGAATCGCTTTTGACCTGCGTAGCGTTCCGGGCAGCGGGTAGAAACAGGCAGAGAATTCCCGGCTAGCAGCTTCCCTGTGGCGGGGAAGTGCAAACGTACACGTTTTCGGCCGAAAACGCGTTTTCCGGCGAAAACGCACACCACGGCTCTTTCTGAGAAAAAGCAAGCACGGAGGACGAGAATCGCTTTTGCCCTGCGTAGCGTTCCGAGCAGCGGGTAGAAATAGGTAGCGAATTGCCGGCTGGCAGCTTCCCTGTGGCCGGGAAGTGCAAACGTACACGTTTTCGACCGAAAACGCGTTTACCGGCGAAAAAGCACACCATGGCTCTTTCTGAGAAAAAGCAAGCACGGAGGACGAGAATCGCTTTTGCCCTGCGTAGCGTTCCTGGCAGCGGGTAGAACCAGGCAGAGAATTCCCGTCTAGCAGCTTCCCTGTGGCGGGGAAGTGCAAACGTACACGTTTTCGGCCGAAAACACGTTTTCCGGCGAAAACGCACACCACGGCACTTTCTGAGAAAAAGCAAGCACGGAGGACGAGAATCGCTTTTGCCCTGCGTAGCGTTCCGGGCAGCGGGTAGAACCAGGCAGAGAATTCCCGTCTAGCAGCTTCCCTGTGGCTGGGAAGTGCAAACGTACACGTTTTCGGCCGAAAACGCGTTTTCCCGCGAAAACGCACACCACGGCTCTTTCTGAGAAAAAGCAAGCACGGAGGACGAGAATCGCTTTTGCCCTGCGTAGCGTTACGGGCAGCGGGTAGAACCAGGCAGAGAATTCCCGGCTAGCAGCTTCCCTGTGGCCGGGAAGTGCAAACGTACACGTTTTCGGCCGAAAACGTGTTTTCCGTCGAAAACGCACACCACGACTCTTTCTGAGAAAAAGCAAGCACGGAGGACGAGAATCGCTTTTGCCCTGCGTAGCGGTCCGGGCAGCGGGTAGAACCAGGCAGAGAATTCCCGGCTAGCAGCTTCCCTGTGGCCGGGAAGTGCAAACGTACACGTTTTCGGCCGGAAACGCGTTTTCCGGCGAAAACGCACACCACGGCTCTTTCTGAGAAAAAGCAAGCACGGAGGACGAGAATCGCTTTTGCCCTGCGTAGCGTTCCGGGCAGCGGGTAGAACCAGGCAGAGAATTCCCGGCTAGCAGCTTCCCTGTGGCGGGGAAGTGCAAACGTACACGTTTTCGGCCGAAAACGCGTTTTCCGGCGAAAACGCACACCACGGCTCTTTCTGAGAAAAAGCAAGCACGGAGGACGAGAATCGCTTTTGCCCTGCGTAGCGTTCTGAGCAGCGGGTAGAACCAGGCAGAGAATTGCCGGCTAGCAGCTTCCCTGTGGCCGGGAAGTGCAAACGTACACGTTTTCGGCCGAAAACGCGTTTTCCGGCGAAAACGCACACCACGGCTCTTTCTGAGAAAAAGCAAGCACGGAGGACGAGAATCGCTTTTGCCCTGCGTAGCGTTCCGGGCAGCGGGTAGAACCTGGCAGAGAATTCCCGGCTAGCAGCTTCCCTGTGGCCGGGAAGTGCAAACGTACACGTTTTCGGCAGAAAACGCGTTTTCTGGCGAAAACGCACACCACGGCTCTTTCTGAGAAAAAGCAAGCACGGAGGACGAGAATCGCTTTTGCCCTGCGTAGCGTTCCGGGCAGCGGGTAGAACCAGGCAGAGAATTCCCGTCTAGCAGCTTCCCTGTGGCCGGGAAGTGCAAACGTACACGTTTTCGGCCGAAAACGTGTTTTCCGGCGAAAACGCACACCACGGCTCTTTCTGAGAAAAAGCAAGCACGGAGGACGAGAATCGCTTTTGCCCTGCGTAGCGTTCCGGGCAGCGGGTAGAAGCAGGCAGAGAATTCCCGGCTAGCAGCTTCCCTGTGGCCGGGAAGTGCAAACGTACACGTTTTCGGCCGAAAACGCGTTTTCCGGCGAAAACGCACACCACGGCTCTTTCTGAGAAAAAGCAAGCACGGAGGACGAGAATCGCTTTTGCCCTGCGTAGCGTTCCGGGCAGCGGGTAGAACCAGGCAGAGAATTCCCGGCTAGCAGATTCCCTGTGGCCGGGAAGTGCAAACGTACACGTTTTCGGCCGAAAACGCGTTTTCCCGCGAAAACGCACACCACGGCTCTTTCTGAGAAAAAGCAAGCACGGAGGACGAGAATCGCTTTTGCCCTGCGTAGCGTTCCGGGCAGCGGGTAGAACCAGGCAGAGAATTCCCGGCTAGCAGCTTCCCTGTGGCCGGGAAGTGCAAACGTACACGTTTTCGGCCGGAAACGCGTTTTCCGGCGAAAACGCACACCACGGCTCTTTCTGAGAAAAAGCAAGCACGGAGGACGAGAATCGCTTTTGCCCTGCGTAGCGTTCCGGGCAGCGGGTAGAACCAGGCAGAGAATTCCCGGCTAGCAGCTTCCCTGTGGCGGGGAAGTGCAAACGTACACGTTTTCGGCCGAAAACGCGTTTTCCGGCGAAAACGCACACCACGGCTCTTTCTGAGAAAAAGCAAGCACGGAGGACGAGAATCGCTTTTGCCCTGCGTAGCGTTCTGAGCAGCGGGTAGAAATAGGCAGCGAATTGCCGGCTAGCAGCTTCCCTGTGGCCGGGAAGTGCAAACGTACACGTTTTCGGCCGAAAACGCGTTTTGCGGCGAAAACGCACACCACGGCTCTTTCTGAGAAAAAGCAAGCACGGAGGACGAGAATCGCTTTTGCCCTGCGTAGCGTTCCGGGCAGCGGGTAGAACCTGGCAGAGAATTCCCGGCTAGCAGCTTCCCTGTGGCCGGGAAGTGCAAACGTACACGTTTTCGGCAGAAAACGCGTTTTCTGGCGAAAACGCACACCACGGCTCTTTCTGAGAAAAAGCAAGCACGGAGGAGGAGAATCGCTTTTGCCCTGCGTAGCGTTCCGGGCAGCGGGTAGAACCAGGCAGAGAATTCCCGGCTAGCAGCTTCCCTGTGGCGGGGAAGTGCAAACGTACACGTTTTCGGCCGAAAACGCGTTTTCCGGCGAAAACGCACACCACGGCTCTTTCTGAGAAAAAGCAAGCACGGAGGACGAGAATCGCTTTTGCCCTGCGTAGCGTTCCGGGCAGCGGGTAGAAGCAGGCAGAGAATTCCCGGCTAGCAGCTTCCCTGTGGCCGGGAAGTGCAAACGTACACGTTTTCGGCCGAAAACGCGTTTTCCGGCGAAAACGCACACCACGGCTCTTTCTGAGAAAAAGCAAGCACGGAGGACGAGAATCGCTTTTGCCCTGCGTAACGTTCCGGGCAGCGGGTAGAACCTGGCAGAGAATTCCCGGCTAGCAGCTTCCCTGTGGCGGGGAAGTGCAAACGTACACGTTTTCGGCCGAAAACGCGTTTTCCGGCGAAAACGCACACCACGGCTCTTTCTGAGAAAAAGCAAGCACGGAGGACGAGAATCGCTTTTGCCCTGCGTAGCGTTCTGAATAGCGTGTAGAAATAGCAGCGAATTGCCGGCTAGCAGCTTCCCTGTGGCGGGGAAGTGCAAACGTACACGTTTTCGGTCGAAAACGCGTTTTCTGGCGAAAATGCACACCACGGCTCTTTCTGAGAAAAAGCAAGCACGGAGGACGAGAATCGCTTTTGCCCTGCGTAGCGTTCCGGGCAGCGGGTAGAACCAGGCAGAGAATTCCCGGCTAGCAGCTTCCCCGTGGCCGGGTAGTGCAAACGTACACGTTTTCGCCGAAAACGCGTTTTCCGGCGAAAACGCACACCACGGCTCTTTCTGAGAAAAAGCAAGCACGGAGGACGAGAATCGCTTTTGCCCTGCGTAGCGTTCTGAGCAGCGGGTAGAAATAGCAGCGAATTGCCGGCTAGCAGCTTCCCTGTGGCGGGGAAGTGCAAACGTACACGTTTTCGGTCGAAAACGCGTTTTCCGGCGAAAATGCACACAACGGCTCTTTCTGAGAAAAAGCAAGCACGGAGGACGAGAATCGCTTTTGCCCTGCGTAGCGTTCCGGGCAGCGGGTAGAACCAGGCAGAGAATTCCCGGCTAGCAGCTTCCCTGTGGCCGGGAAGTGCAAACGTACACGTTTTCGCCGAAAACGCGTTTTCCGGCGAAAACGCACACCACGGCTCTTTCTGAGAAAAAGCAAGCACGGAGGACGAGAATCGCTTTTGCCCTGCGTAGCGTTCCGGGCAGCGGGTAGAACCAGGCAGAGAATTCCCGGCTAGCAGATTCCCTGTGGCCGGGAAGTGCAAACGTACACGTTTTCGGCCGAAAACGCGTTTTCCCGCGAAAACGCACACCACGGCTCTTTCTGAGATAAAGCAAGCACGGAGGACGAGAATCGCTTTTGCCCTGCGTAGCGTTCCGGGCAGCGGGTAGAACCAGGCAGAGAATTCCCGGCTAGCAGCTTCCCTGTGGCCGGGAAGTGCAAACGTACACGTTTTCGGCCGAAAACGTGTTTTCCGTCGAAAACGCACACCACGGCTCTTTCTGAGAAAAAGCAAGCACGGAGGACGAGAATCGCTTTTGCCCTGCGTAGCGTTCCGGGCAGCGGGTAGAACCAGGCAGAGAATTCCCGGCTAGCAGCTTCCCTGTGGCCGGGAAGTGCAAACGTACACGTTTTCGGCCGGAAACGCGTTTTCCGGCGAAAACGCACACCACGGCTCTTTCTGAGAAAAAGCAAGCACGGAGGACGAGAATCGCTTTTGCCCTGCGTAGCGCTCCGGGCAGCGGGTAGAACCAGGCAGAGAATTCCCGGCTAGCAGCTTCCCTGTGGCGGGGAAGTGCAAACGTACACGTTTTCGGCCGAAAACGCGTTTTCCGGCGAAAACGCACACCACGGCTCTTTCTGAGAAAAAGCAAGCACGGAGGACGAGAATCGCTTTTGCCCTGCGTAGCGTTCTGAGCAGCGGGTAGAAATAGGCAGCGAATTGCCGGCTAGCAGCTTCCCTGTGGCCGGGAAGTGCAAACGTACACGTTTTCGGCCGAAAACGCGTTTTGCGGCGAAAACGCACACCACGGCTCTTTCTGAGAAAAAGCAAGCACGGAGGACGAGAATCGCTTTTGCCCTGCGTAGCGTTCCGGGCAGCGGGTAGAACCTGGCAGAGAATTCCCGGCTAGCAGCTTCCCTGTGGCCGGGAAGTGCAAACGTACACGTTTTCGGCAGAAAACGCGTTTTCTGGCGAAAACGCACACCACGGCTCTTTCTGAGAAAAAGCAAGCACGGAGGAGGAGAATCGCTTTTGCCCTGCGTAGCGTTCCGGGCAGCGGGTAGAACCAGGCAGAGAATTCCCGGCTAGCAGCTTCCCTGTGGCGGGGAAGTGCAAACGTACACGTTTTCGGCCGAAAACGCGTTTTCCGGCGAAAACGCACACCACGGCTCTTTCTGAGAAAAAGCAAGCACGGAGGACGAGAATCGCTTTTGCCCTGCGTAGCGTTCTGAGCAGCGGGAAGAAATAGCAGCGAATTGCCGGCTAGCAGCTTCCCTGTGGCGGGGAAGTGCAAACGTACACGTTTTCGGTCGAAAACGCGTTTTCTGGCGAAAATGCACACCACGGCTCTTTCTGAGAAAAAGCAAGCACGGAGGACGAGAATCGCTTTTGCCCTGCGTAGCGTTCCGGGCAGCGGGTAGAACCAGGCAGAGAATTCCCGTCTAGCAGCTTCCCTGTGGCCGGGAAGTGCAAACGTACACGTTTTCGGCCGAAAACGCGTTTACCGGCGAAAACGCACACCACGGCTCTTTCTGAGAAAAAGCAAGCACGGACGACGAGAATCGCTTTTGCCCTGCGTAGCGTTCCTGGCAGCGGGTAGAACCAGGCAGAGAATTCCCGGCTAGCAGCTTCCCTGTGGCCGGGAAGTGCAAACGTACACGTTTTCGGCCGAAAACGCGTTTTGCGGCGAAAACGCACACCACGGCTCTTTCTGAGAAAAAGCAAGCACGGAGGACGAGAATCGCTTTTGCCCTGCGTAGCGTTCCGGGCAGCGGGTAGAACCAGGCAGAGAATTCCCGGCTAGCAGCTTCCCTGTGGCCGGGAAGTGCAAACGTACACGTTTTCGGCCGAAAACGCGTTTTCCGGCGAAAACGCACACCACGGCTCTTTCTGAGAAAAAGCAAGCACGGAGGACGAGAACCGCTTTTGCCCTGCGTAGCGTTCCGGGCAGCGGGTAGAACCAGACAGAGAATTCCCGGCTAGCAGCTTCCCTGTGGCCGGGAAGTGCAAACGTACACGTTTTCGGCCGAAAACGCGTTTTCCGGCGAAAACGCACACCACGGCTCTTTCTGAGAAAAAGCAAGCACGGAGGACGAGAATCGCTTTTACCCTGCGTAGTGTTCCGGGCAGCGGGTAGAACCAGGCAGAGAATTCCCGGCTAGCAGCTTCCCTGTGGCGGGGAAGTGCAAACGTACACGTTTTCGGCCGAAAACGCGTTTTCTGGCGAAAACGCACACCACGGCTCTTTCTGAGAAAAAGCAAGCACGGAGGACGAGAATCGCTTTTGCCCTGCGTAGTGTTCCGGGCAGCGGGTAGAACCAGACAGAGAATTCCCGGCTAGCAGCTTCCCTGTGGCCGGGAAGTGCAAACGTACACGTTTTCGCCGAAAACGCGTTTTCCGGCGAAAACGCACACCACGGCTCTTTCTGAGAAAAAGCAAGCACGGAGGACGAGAATCGCTTTTGCCCTGCGTAGCGTTCCGGGCAGCGGGTAGAAGCAGGCAGAGAATTCCCGGCTAGCAGCTTCCCTGTGGCGGGGAAGTGCAAACGTACACGTTTTCGGCCGAAAACGCGTTTTCCGGTGAAAACGCACACCACGGCTCTTTCTGAGAAAAAGCAAGCACGAAGGACGAGAATCGCTTTTGCCCTGCGTAGCGTTCTGAGCAGCGGGTAGAAATAGCAGCGAATTGCCGGCTAGCAGCTTCCCTGTGGCGGGGAAGTGCAAACGTACACGTTTTCGGTCGAAAACGCGTTTTCTGGCGAAAATGCACACCACGGCTCTTTCTGAGAAAAAGCAAGCACGGAGGACGAGAATCGCTTTTGCCCTGCGTAGCGTTCCGGGCAGCGGGTAGAACCAGGCAGAGAATTCCCGGCTAGCAGCTTCCCTGTGGCCGGGAAGTGCAAACGTACACGCTTTCGGCCGAAAACGCGTTTTCAGGCGAAAACGCACACCACGGCTCTTTCTGAGAAAAAGCAAGCACGGAGGACGAGAATCGCTTTTGCCCTGCGTAGTGTTCCGGGCAGCGGGTAGAACCAGGCAGAGAATTCCCGGCTAGCAGATTCCCTGTGGCCGGGAAGTGCAAACGTACACGTTTTCGGCCGAAAACGCGTTTACCGGCGAAAACGCACACCACGGCTCTTTCTGAGAAAAAGCAAGCACGGAGGACAAGAATCGCTTTTGCCCTGCGTAGCGTTCCGGGCAGCGGGTAGAACCAGGCAGAGAATTCCCGGCTAGCAGCTTCCCTGTGGCCGGGAAGTGCAAACGTACACGTTTTCTCCGAAAACACGTTTTCCGGCGAAAACGCACACCACGGCTCTTTTTGAGAAAAAGCAAGCACGGAGGACGAGAATCGCTTTTGCCCTGCGTAGCGTTCCGGGCAGCGGGTAGAACCAGGCAGAGAATTCCCGGCTAGCAGCTTCCCTGTGGCCGGGAAGTGCAAACGTACACGTTTTCGGCCGGAAACGCGTTTTCCGGCGAAAACGCACACCACGGCTCTTTCTGAGAAAAAGCAAGCACGGAGGACGAGAATCGCTTTTGCCCTGCGTAGCGTTCCGGGCAGCGGGTAGAACCAGGCAGAGAATTCCCGGCTAGCAGCTTCCCTGTGGCGGGGAAGTGCAAACGTACACGTTTTCGGCCGAAAACGCGTTTACCGGCGAAAACGCACACCACGGCTCTTTCTGAGAAAAAGCAAGCACGGAGGACGAGAATCGCTTTTGCCCTGCGTAGCGTTCTGAGCAGCGGGTAGAAATAGGCAGCGAATTGCCGGCTAAGAGCTTCCCTGTGGCGGGGAAGTGCAAACGTACACGTTTTCGGCCGAAAACGCGTTTTCCCGCGAAAACGCACACCACGGCTCTTTCTGAGAAAAAGCAAGCACGGAGGACGAGAATCGCTTTTGCCCTGCGTAGCGTTCCGGGCAGCGGGTAGAACCAGGCAGAGAATTCCCGGCTAGCAGCTTCCCTGTGGCCGGGAAGTGCAAACGTACACTTTTCGGCCGAAAACGCGTTTTCCCGCGAAAACGCACACCACGGCCCTTTCTGAGAAAAAGCAAGCACGGAGGACGAGAATCGCTTTTGCCCTGCGTAGCGTTCTGAGCAGCGGGTAGAAATAGGCAGCGAATTGCCGGCTAGCAGCTTCCCTGTGGCGGGGAAGTGCAAACGTACACGTTTTCGACCGAAAACGCGTTTTGCGGCGAAAACGCACACCACGGCTCTTTCTGAGAAAAAGCAAGCACGGAGGACGAGAATCGCTTTTGCCCTGCGTAGCGTTCCGGGCAGCGGGTAGAACCTGGCAGAGAATTCCCGGCTAGCAGCTTCCCTGTGGCCGGGAAGTGCAAACGTACACGTTTTCGGCAGAAAACGCGTTTTCTGGCGAAAACGCACACCACGGCTCTTTCTGAGAAAAAGCAAGCACGGAGGACGAGAATCGCTTTTGCCCTGCGTAGCGTTCCGGGCAGCGGGTAGAACCAGGCAGAGAATTCCCGTCTAGCAGCTTCCCTGTGACCGGGAAGTGCAAACGTACACGTTTTCGGCCGAAAACGTGTTTTCCGGCGAAAACGCACACCACGGCTCTTTCTGAGAAAAAGCAAGCACGGAGGACGAGAATCGCTTTTGCCCTGCGTAGCGTTCCGGGCAGCGGGTAGAAGCAGGCAGAGAATTCCCGGCTAGCAGCTTCCCTGTGGCCGGGAAGTGCAAACGTACACGTTTTCGGCCGAAAACGCGTTTTCCGGCGAAAACGCACACCACGGCTCTTTCTGAGAAAAAGCAAGCACGGAGGACGAGAATCGCTTTTGCCCTGCGTAGCGTTCCGGGCAGCGGGTAGAAGCAGGCAGAGAATTCCCGGCTAGCAGCTTCCCTGTGGCGGGGAAGTGCAAACGTACACGTTTTCGGCCGAAAACGCGTTTTCCGGTGAAAACGCACACCACGGCTCTTTCTGAGAAAAAGCAAGCACGAAGGACGAGAATCGCTTTTGCCCTGCGTAGCGTTCTGAGCAGCGGGTAGAAATAGCAGCGAATTGCCGGCTAGCAGCTTCCCTGTGGCGGGGAAGTGCAAACGTACACGTTTTCGGTCGAAAACGCGTTTTCTGGCGAAAATGCACACCACGGCTCTTTCTGAGAAAAAGCAAGCACGGAGGACGAGAATCGCTTTTGCCCTGCGTAGCGTTCCGGGCAGCGGGTAGAACCAGGCAGAGAATTCCCGGCTAGCAGCTTCCCTGTGGCCGGGAAGTGCAAACGTACACGCTTTCGGCCGAAAACGCGTTTTCAGGCGAAAACGCACACCACGGCTCTTTCTGAGAAAAAGCAAGCACGGAGGACGAGAATCGCTTTTGCCCTGCGTAGTGTTCCGGGCAGCGGGTAGAACCAGGCAGAGAATTCCCGGCTAGCAGATTCCCTGTGGCCGGGAAGTGCAAACGTACACGTTTTCGGCCGAAAACGCGTTTACCGGCGAAAACGCACACCACGGCTCTTTCTGAGAAAAAGCAAGCACGGAGGACAAGAATCGCTTTTGCCCTGCGTAGCGTTCCGGGCAGCGGGTAGAACCAGGCAGAGAATTCCCGGCTAGCAGCTTCCCTGTGGCCGGGAAGTGCAAACGTACACGTTTTCTCCGAAAACACGTTTTCCGGCGAAAACGCACACCACGGCTCTTTTTGAGAAAAAGCAAGCACGGAGGACGAGAATCGCTTTTGCCCTGCGTAGCGTTCCGGGCAGCGGGTAGAACCAGGCAGAGAATTCCCGGCTAGCAGCTTCCCTGTGGCCGGGAAGTGCAAACGTACACGTTTTCGGCCGGAAACGCGTTTTCCGGCGAAAACGCACACCACGGCTCTTTCTGAGAAAAAGCAAGCACGGAGGACGAGAATCGCTTTTGCCCTGCGTAGCGTTCCGGGCAGCGGGTAGAACCAGGCAGAGAATTCCCGGCTAGCAGCTTCCCTGTGGCGGGGAAGTGCAAACGTACACGTTTTCGGCCGAAAACGCGTTTACCGGCGAAAACGCACACCACGGCTCTTTCTGAGAAAAAGCAAGCACGGAGGACGAGAATCGCTTTTGCCCTGCGTAGCGTTCTGAGCAGCGGGTAGAAATAGGCAGCGAATTGCCGGCTAAGAGCTTCCCTGTGGCCGGGAAGTGCAAACGTACACGTTTTCGGCCGAAAACGCGTTTTCCCGCGAAAACGCACACCACGGCTCTTTCTGAGAAAAAGCAAGCACGGAGGACGAGAATCGCTTTTGCCCTGCGTAGCGTTCCGGGCAGCGGGTAGAACCAGGCAGAGAATTCCCGGCTAGCAGCTTCCCTGTGGCCGGGAAGTGCAAACGTACACTTTTCGGCCGAAAACGCGTTTTCCCGCGAAAAAGCACACCATGGCTTTTTCTGAGAAAAAGCAAGCTCGGAGGACGAGAATCGCTTTTGCCCTGCGTAGCGTTCCGGGCAGCGGGTAGAACCAGGCAGAGAATTCCCGTCTAGCAGCTTCCCTGTGGCCGGGAAGTGCAAACGTACACGTTTTCGGCAGAAAACGCGTTTTCTGGCGAAAACGCACACCACGGCTCTTTCTGAGAAAAAGCAAGCACGGAGGACGAGAATCGCTTTTGCCCTGCGTAGCGTTCCGGGCAGCGGGTAGAACCAGGCAGAGAATTCCCGTCTAGCAGCTTCCCTGTGACCGGGAAGTGCAAACGTACACGTTTTCGGCCGAAAACGTGTTTTCCGGCGAAAACGCACACCACGGCTCTTTCTGAGAAAAAGCAAGCACGGAGGACGAGAATCGCTTTTGCCCTGCGTAGCGTTCCGGGCAGCGGGTAGAAGCAGGCAGAGAATTCCCGGCTAGCAGCTTCCCTGTGGCCGGGAAGTGCAAACGTACACGTTTTCGGCCGAAAACGCGTTTTCCGGCGAAAACGCACACCACGGCTCTTTCTGAGAAAAAGCAAGCACGGAGGACGAGAATCGCTTTTGCCCTGCGTAGCGTTCCGGGCAGCGGGTAGAAGCAGGCAGAGAATTCCCGGCTAGCAGCTTCCCTGTGGCGGGGAAGTGCAAACGTACACGTTTTCGGCCGAAAACGCGTTTTCCGGTGAAAACGCACACCACGGCTCTTTCTGAGAAAAAGCAAGCACGAAGGACGAGAATCGCTTTTGCCCTGCGTAGCGTTCTGAGCAGCGGGTAGAAATAGCAGCGAATTGCCGGCTAGCAGCTTCCCTGTGGCGGGGAAGTGCAAACGTACACGTTTTCGGTCGAAAACGCGTTTTCTGGCGAAAATGCACACCACGGCTCTTTCTGAGAAAAAGCAAGCACGGAGGACGAGAATCGCTTTTGCCCTGCGTAGCGTTCCGGGCAGCGGGTAGAACCAGGCAGAGAATTCCCGGCTAGCAGCTTCCCTGTGGCCGGGAAGTGCAAACGTACACGCTTTCGGCCGAAAACGCGTTTTCAGGCGAAAACGCACACCACGGCTCTTTCTGAGAAAAAGCAAGCACGGAGGACGAGAATCGCTTTTGCCCTGCGTAGTGTTCCGGGCAGCGGGTAGAACCAGGCAGAGAATTCCCGGCTAGCAGATTCCCTGTGGCCGGGAAGTGCAAACGTACACGTTTTCGGCCGAAAACGCGTTTACCGGCGAAAACGCACACCACGGCTCTTTCTGAGAAAAAGCAAGCACGGAGGACAAGAATCGCTTTTGCCCTGCGTAGCGTTCCGGGCAGCGGGTAGAACCAGGCAGAGAATTCCCGGCTAGCAGCTTCCCTGTGGCCGGGAAGTGCAAACGTACACGTTTTCTCCGAAAACACGTTTTCCGGCGAAAACGCACACCACGGCTCTTTTTGAGAAAAAGCAAGCACGGAGGACGAGAATCGCTTTTGCCCTGCGTAGCGTTCCGGGCAGCGGGTAGAACCAGGCAGAGAATTCCCGGCTAGCAGCTTCCCTGTGGCCGGGAAGTGCAAACGTACACGTTTTCGGCCGGAAACGCGTTTTCCGGCGAAAACGCACACCACGGCTCTTTCTGAGAAAAAGCAAGCACGGAGGACGAGAATCGCTTTTGCCCTGCGTAGCGTTCCGGGCAGCGGGTAGAACCAGGCAGAGAATTCCCGGCTAGCAGCTTCCCTGTGGCGGGGAAGTGCAAACGTACACGTTTTCGGCCGAAAACGCGTTTACCGGCGAAAACGCACACCACGGCTCTTTCTGAGAAAAAGCAAGCACGGAGGACGAGAATCGCTTTTGCCCTGCGTAGCGTTCTGAGCAGCGGGTAGAAATAGGCAGCGAATTGCCGGCTAAGAGCTTCCCTGTGGCCGGGAAGTGCAAACGTACACGTTTTCGGCCGAAAACGCGTTTTCCCGCGAAAACGCACACCACGGCTCTTTCTGAGAAAAAGCAAGCACGGAGGACGAGAATCGCTTTTGCCCTGCGTAGCGTTCCGGGCAGCGGGTAGAACCAGGCAGAGAATTCCCGGCTAGCAGCTTCCCTGTGGCCGGGAAGTGCAAACGTACACTTTTCGGCCGAAAACGCGTTTTCCCGCGAAAAAGCACACCATGGCTTTTTCTGAGAAAAAGCAAGCTCGGAGGACGAGAATCGCTTTTGCCCTGCGTAGCGTTCCGGGCAGCGGGTAGAACCAGGCAGAGAATTCCCGTCTAGCAGCTTCCCTGTGGCCGGGAAGTGCAAACGTACACGTTTTCGGCCGAAAACGCGTTTTCCGGCGAAAACGCACACCACGGCTCTTTCTGAGAAAAAGCAAGCACGGAGGACAAGAATCGCATTTGCCCTGCGTAGCGTTCCGGGCAGCGGGTAGAACCAGGCAGAGAATTCCCGTCTAGCAGCTTCCCTGTGGCCAGGAAGTGCAAACGTACACGTTTTCGGCCGAAAACGCGTTTTCCGGCGAAAACGCACACCACGGCTCTTTCTGAGAAAAAGCAAGCACGGAGGACGAGAATCGCTTTTGCCCTGCGTAGCTTTCCGGGCAGCGGGTAGAACCAGGCAGAGAATTCCCGGCTAGCAGCTTCCCTGTGGCGGGGAAGTGCAAACGTACACGTTTTCGGCCGAAAACGCATTTTCCGGCGAAAACGCACACCACGGCTCTTTCTGAGAAAAAGCAAGCACGGAGGACGAGAATCGCTTTTGCCCTGCGTAGCGTTCTGAGCAGCGGGTAGAAATAGGCATCGAATTGCCGGCTAGCAGCTTCCCTGTGGCCGGGAAGTGCAAACGTACACGTTTTCGGCCGAAAACGCGTTTTCTGGCGAAAACGCACACCACGGCTCTTTCTGAG
Source organism: Athene noctua (assembly GCF_965140245.1). Classification (NCBI taxonomy): domain Eukaryota; kingdom Metazoa; phylum Chordata; class Aves; order Strigiformes; family Strigidae; genus Athene; species Athene noctua. The sequence continues at coordinate 78,745 of NW_027437610.1, read as the reverse complement.
AAAAAGCAAGCACGGAGGACGAGAATCGCTTTTGCCCTGCGTAGTGTTCCGGGCAGCGGGTAGAACCAGGCAGAGAATTCCCGGCTAGCAGCTTCCCTGTGGCCGGGAAGTGCAAACGTACACGTTTTCGGCCGAAAACGCGTTTTCCGGCGAAAACGCACACCACGGCTCTTTCTGAGAAAAAGCAAGCACGGAGGACGAGAATCGCTTTTGCCCTGCGTAGCGTTCCGGGCAGCGGGTAGAACCAGGCAGAGAATTCCCGGCTATCAGCTTCCCTGTGGCCGGGAAGTGCAAACGTACACGTTTTCGGCCGAAAACGCGTTTTCCGGCGAAAACGCACACCACGGCTCTTTCTGAGAAAAAGCAAGCACGGAGGACGAGAATCGCTTTTGCCCTGCGTAGCGTTCCGGGCAGCGGGTAGAACCAGGCAGAGAATTCCCGGCTAGCAGCTTCCCTGTGGCGGGGAAGTGCAAACGTACACGTTTTCGGCCGAAAACGCGTTTACTGGCGAAAACGCACACCACGGCTCTTTCTGAGAAAAAGCAAGCACGGAGGACGAGAATCGCTTTTGCCCTGCGTAGCGTTCCGAGCAGCGGGTAGAAATAGGCAGCGAATTGCCGGCTGGCAGCTTCCCTGTGGCCGGGAAGTGCAAACGTACACGTTTTCGGCCGAAAACGCGTTTTCCGGCGAAAAAGCACACCACGGCTCTTTCTGAGAAAAAGCAAGCACGGAGGACGAGAATCGCTTTTGCCCTGCGTAGCGTTCCTGGCAGCGGGTAGAACCAGGCAGAGAATTCCCGTCTAGCAGCTTCCCTGTGGCCGGGAAGTGCAAACGTACACGTTTTCGGCCGAAAACACGTTTTCCGGCGAAAACGCACACCACGGCTCTTTCTGAGAAAAAGCAAGCACGGAGGACGAGAATCGCTTTTGCCCTGCGTAGCGTTCCGGGCAGCGGGTAGAACCAGGCAGAGAATTCCCGGCTAGCAGCTTCCCTGTGGCCGGGAAGTGCAAACGTACACGTTTTCGGCCGAAAACGTGTTTTCCGGCGAAAACGCACACCACGGCTCTTTCTGAGAAAAAGCAAGCACGGAGGACGAGAATCGCTGTTGCCCTGCGTAGCGTTCCGGGCAGCGGGTAGAACCAGGCAGAGAATTCCCGGCTAGCAGCTTCCCTGTGGCCGGGAAGTGCAAACGTACACGTTTTCGGCCGAAAACGCGTTTTCCGGCGAAAACGCACACCACGGCTCTTTCTGAGAAAAAGCAAGCACGGAGGACGAGAATCGCTTTTGCCCTGCGTAGTGTTCCGGGCAGCGGGTAGAACCAGGCAGAGAATTCCCGGCTAGCAGCTTCCCTGTGGCCGGGAAGTGCAAACGTACACGTTTTCGGCCGAAAACGCGTTTTCCGGCGAAAACGCACACCACGGCTCTTTCTGAGAAAAAGCAAGCACGGAGGACGAGAATCGCTTTTGCCCTGCGTAGCGTTCCGGGCAGCGGGTAGAACCAGGCAGAGAATTCCCGGCTATCAGCTTCCCTGTGGCCGGGAAGTGCAAACGTACACGTTTTCGGCCGAAAACGCGTTTTCAGGCGAAAACGCACACCACGGCTCTTTCTGAGAAAAAGCAAGCACGGAGGACGAGAATCGCTTTTGCCCTGCGTAGCGTTCCGGGCAGCGGGTAGAACCAGGCAGAGAATTCCCGTCTAGCAGCTTCCCTGTGGCCGGGAAGTGCAAACGTACACGTTTTCGGCCGAAAACACGTTTTCCGGCGAAAACGCACACCACGGCTCTTTCTGAGAAAAAGCAAGCACGGAGGACGAGAATCGCTTTTGCCCTGCGTAGCGTTCCGGGCAGCGGGTAGAACCAGGCAGAGAATTCCCGGCTAGCAGCTTCCCTGTGGCCGGGAAGTGCAAACGTACACGTTTTCGGCCGAAAACGCGTTTTGCGGCGAAAACGCACACCACGGCTCTTTCTGAGAAAAAGCAAGCACGGAGGACGAGAATCGCTTTTGCCCTGCGTAGCGTTCCGGGCAGCGGGTAGAACCAGGCAGAGAATTCCCGTCTAGCAGCTTCCCTGTGGCCGGGAAGTGCAAACGTACACGTTTTCGGCCGAAAACGTGTTTTCCGGCGAAAACGCACACCACGGCTCTTTCTGAGAAAAAGCAAGCACGGAGGACGAGAATCGCTTTTGCCCTGCGTAGCGTTCCGGGCAGCGGGTAGAAGCAGGCAGAGAATTCCCGGCTAGCAGCTTCCCTGTGGCCGGGAAGTGCAAACGTACACGTTTTCGGCCGAAAACGCGTTTTCCGGCGAAAACGCACACCACGGCTCTTTCTGAGAAAAAGCAAGCACGGAGGACGAGAATCGCTTTTGCCCTGCGTAGTGTTCCGGGCAGCGGGTAGAACCAGGCAGAGAATTCCCGGCTAGGAGCTTCCCTGTGGCCGGGAAGTGCAAACGTACACGTTTTCGGCCGAAAACGCGTTTACCGGCGAAAACGCACACCACGGCTCTTTCTGAGAAAAAGCAAGCACGGAGGACGAGAATCGCTTTTGCCCTGCGTAGCGTTCCGGGCAGCGGGTAGAACCAGGCAGAGAATTCCCGGCTAGCAGCTTCCCTGTGGCCGGGAAGTGCAAACGTACACGTTTTCGGCCGAAAACGCGTATTCCCGCGAAAACGCACACCACGGCTCTTTCTGAGAAAAAGCAAGCACGGAGGACGAGAATCGCTTTTGCCCTGCGTAGCGTTCCGGGCAGCGGGTAGAACCAGGCAGAGAATTCCCGTCTAGCAGCTTCCCTGTGGCCGGGAAGTGCAAACGTACACGTTTTCGGCCGAAAACGCGTTTTCCCGCGAAAACGCACACCACGGCTCTTTCTGAGAAAAAGCAAGCACGGAGGACGAGAATCGCTTTTGCCCTGCGTAGCGTTCCGGGCAGCGGGTAGAACCAGGCAGAGAATTCCCGGCTAGCAGCTTCCCTGTGGCCGGGAAGTGCAAACGTACACGTTTTTGGCCGAAAACGCGTTTTCCCGCGAAAAAGCACACCATGGCTCTTTCTGAGAAAAAGCAAGCACGGAGGACGAGAATCGCTTTTGCCCTGCGTAGCGTTCCGGGCAGCGGGTAGAACCAGGCAGAGAATTCCCGGCTAGCAGCTTCCCTGTGGCCGGGAAGTGCAAACGTACACGTTTTCGGCCGGAAACGCGTTTTCCGGCGAAAACGCACACCACGGCTCTTTCTGAGAAAAAGCAAGCACGGAGGACGAGAATCGCTTTTGCCCTGCGTAGCGTTCCGGGCAGCGGGTAGAACCAGGCAGAGAATTCCCGGCTAGCAGCTTCCCTGTGGCCGGGAAGTGCAAACGTACACGTTTTCGGCCGAAAACGCGTTTTCCGGCGAAAACGCACACCACGGCTCTTTCTGAGAAAAAGCAAGCACGGAGGACGAGAATCGCTTTTGCCCTGCGTAGCGTTCTGAGCAGCGGGTAGAAATAGGCAGCGAATTCCCGTCTAGCAGCTTCCCTGTGGCCGGGAAGTGCAAACGTACACGTTTTCGGCCGAAAACGCGTTTTCTGGCGAAAACGCACACCACGGCTCTTTCTGAGAAAAAGCAAGCACGGAGGACGAGAATCGCTTTTGCCCTGCGTAGTGTTCCGGGCAGCGGGTAGAACCAGGCAGAGAATTCCCGGCTAGCAGCTTCCCTGTGGCCGGGAAGTGCAAACGTAAACGTTTTCGCCGAAAACACGTTTTCCGGTAAAAACGCACACCACGGCTCTTTCTGAGAAAAAGCAAGCACGGAGGACGAGAATCGCTTTTGCCCTGCGTAGCGTTCCGGGCAGCGGGTAGAACCAGGCAGAGAATTCCCGTCTAGCAGCTTCCCTGTGGCCGGGAAGTGCAAACGTACACGTTTTCGGCCGAAAACGCGTTTACCGGCGAAAAAGCACACCACGGCTCTTTCTGAGAAAAAGCAAGCACGGAGGACGAGAATCGCTTTTGCCCTGCGTAGCGTTCCGGGCAGCGGGTAGAACCAGGCAGAGAATTCCCGGCTAGCAGCTTCCCTGTGGCGGGGAAGTGCAAACGTACACGTTTTCGGCCGAAAACGCGTTTTCCGGCGAAAACGCACACCACGGCTCTTTCTGAGAAAAAGCAAGCACGGAGGACGAGAATCGCTTTTGCCCTGCGTAGCGTTCCGAGCAGCGGGTAGAAATAGGTAGCGAATTGCCGGCTGGCAGCTTCCCTGTGGCCGGGAAGTGCAAACGTACACGTTTTCGGCCGAAAACGCGTTTACCGGCGAAAAAGCACACCATGGCTCTTTCTGAGAAAAAGCAAGCACGGAGGACGAGAATCGCTTTTGCCCTGCGTAGCGTTCTGAGCAGCGGGTAGAACCAGGCAGAGAATTCCCGTCTAGCAGCTTCCCTGTGGCGGGGAAGTGCAAACGTACACGTTTTCGGCCGAAAACACGTTTTCCGGCGAAAACGCACACCACGGCTCTTTCTGAGAAAAAGCAAGCACGGAGGACGAGAATCGCTTTTGCCCTGCGTAGCGTTCCGGGCAGCGGGTAGAACCAGGCAGAGAATTCCCGGCTAGCAGCTTCCCTGTGGCTGGGAAGTGCAAACGTACACGTTTTCGGCCGAAAACGCGTTTTCCGGCGAAAACGCACACCACGGCTCTTTCTGAGAAAAAGCAAGCACGGAGGACGAGAATCGCTTTTGCCCTGCGTAGCGTTCCGGGCAGCGGGTAGAACCAGGCAGAGAATTCCCGGCTAGGAGCTTCCCTGTGGCCGGGAAGTGCAAACGTACACGTTTTCGGCCGAAAACGTGTTTTCCGTCGAAAACGCACACCACGACTCTTTCTGAGAAAAAGCAAGCACGGAGGACGAGAATCGCTTTTGCCCTGCGTAGCGTTCCGGGCAGCGGGTAGAACCAGGCAGAGAATTCCCGGCTAGCAGCTTCCCTGTGGCCGGGAAGTGCAAACGTACACGTTTTCGGCCGGAAACGCGTTTTCCGGCGAAAACGCACACCACGGCTCTTTCTGAGAAAAAGCAAGCACGGAGGACGAGAATCGCTTTTGCCCTGCGTAGCGTTCCGGGCAGCGGGTAGAACCAGGCAGAGAATTCCCGGCTAGCAGCTTCCCTGTGGCGGGGAAGTGCAAACGTACACGTTTTCGGCCGAAAACGCGTTTTCCGGCGAAAACGCACACCACGGCTCTTTCTGAGAAAAAGCAAGCACGGAGGACGAGAATCGCTTTTGCCCTGCGTAGCGTTCTGAGCAGCGGGTAGAAATAGGCAGCGAATTGCCGGCTAGCAGCTTCCCTGTGGCCGGGAAGTGCAAACGTACACGTTTTCGGCCGAAAACGCGTTTTCCGGCGAAAACGCACACCACGGCTCTTTCTGAGAAAAAGCAAGCACGGAGGACGAGAATCGCTTTTGCCCTGCGTAGCGTTCCGGGCACCGGGTAGAACCTGGCAGAGAATTCCCGGCTAGCAGCTTCCCTGTGGCCGGGAAGTGCAAACGTACACGTTTTCGGCAGAAAACGCGTTTTCTGGCGAAAACGCACACCACGGCTCTTTCTGAGAAAAAGCAAGCACGGAGGACGAGAATCGCTTTTGCCCTGCGTAGCGTTCCGGGCAGCGGGTAGAACCAGGCAGAGAATTCCCGTCTAGCAGCTTCCCTGTGGCCGGGAAGTGCAAACGTACACGTTTTCGGCCGAAAACGTGTTTTCCGGCGAAAACGCACACCACGGCTCTTTCTGAGAAAAAGCAAGCACGGAGGACGAGAATCGCTTTTGCCCTGCGTAGCGTTCCGGGCAGCGGGTAGAAGCAGGCAGAGAATTCCCGGCTAGCAGCTTCCCTGTGGCCGGGAAGTGCAAACGTACACGTTTTCGGCCGAAAACGCGTTTTCCGGCGAAAACGCACACCACGGCTCTTTCTGAGAAAAAGCAAGCACGGAGGACGAGAATCGCTTTTGCCCTGCGTAACGTTCCGGGCAGCGGGTAGAACCAGGCAGAGAATTCCCGGCTAGCAGCTTCCCTGTGGCGGGGAAGTGCAAACGTACACGTTTTCGGCCGAAAACGCGTTTTCCGGCGAAAACGCACACCACGGCTCTTTCTGAGAAAAAGCAAGCACGGAGGACGAGAATCGCTTTTGCCCTGCGTAGCGTTCTGAATAGCGGGTAGAAATAGCAGCGAATTGCCGGCTAGCAGCTTCCCTGTGGCGGGGAAGTGCAAACGTACACGTTTTCGGTCGAAAACGCGTTTTCTGGCGAAAATGCCCACCACGGCTCTTTCTGAGAAAAAGCAAGCACGGAGGACGAGAATCGCTTTTGCCCTGCGTAGCGTTCCGGGCAGCGGGTAGAACCAGGCAGAGAATTCCCGGCTAGCAGCTTCCCCGTGGCCGGGAAGTGCAAACGTACACGTTTTCGCCGAAAACACGTTTTCCGGCGAAAACGCACACCACGGCTCTTTCTGAGAAAAAGCAAGCACGGAGGACGAGAATCGCTTTTGCCCTGCGTAGCGTTCCGGGCAGCGGGTAGAACCAGGCAGAGAATTCCCGGCTATCAGCTTCCCTGTGGCCGGGAAGTGCAAACGTACACGTTTTCGGCCGAAAACGCGTTTTCCGGCGAAAACGCACACCACGGCTCTTTCTGAGAAAAAGCAAGCACGGAGGACGAGAATCGCTTTTGCCCTGCGTAGCGTTCCGGGCAGCGGGTAGAACCAGGCAGAGAATTCCCGTCTAGCAGCTTCCCTGTGACCGGGAAGTGCAAACGTACACGTTTTCGGCCGAAAACGTGTTTTCCGGCGAAAACGCACACCACGGCTCTTTCTGAGAAAAAGCAAGCACGGAGGACGAGAATCGCTTTTGCCCTGCGTAGCGTTCCGGGCAGCGGGTAGAACCAGGCAGAGAATTCCCGGCTAGCAGCTTCCCTGTGGCCGGGAAGTGCAAACGTACACGTTTTCGGCCGGAAACGCGTTTTCCGGCGAAAACGCACACCACGGCTCTTTCTGAGAAAAAGCAAGCACGGAGGACGAGAATCGCTTTTGCCCTGCGTAGCGTTCCGGGCAGCGGGTAGAACCAGGCAGAGAATTCCCGGCTAGCAGCTTCCCTGTGGCGGGGAAGTGCAAACGTACACGTTTTCGGCCAAAAACTCGTTTTCCGGCGAAAACGCACACCACGGCTCTTTCTGAGAAAAAGCAAGCACGGAGGACGAGAATCGCTTTTGCCCTGCGTAGCGTTCCGGGCAGCGGGTAGAACCTGGCAGAGAATTCCCGGCTAGCAGCTTCCCTGTGGCCGGGAAGTGCAAACGTACACGTTTTCGGCAGAAAACGCGTTTTCTGGCGAAAACGCACACCACGGCTCTTTCTGAGAAAAAGCAAGCACGGAGGACGAGAATCGCTTTTGCCCTGCGTAGCGTTCCGGGCAGCGGGTAGAACCAGGCAGAGAATTCCCGTCTAGCAGCTTCCCTGTGGCCGGGAAGTGCAAACGTACACGTTTTCGGCCGAAAACATGTTTTCCGGCGAAAACGCACACCACGGCTCTTTCTGAGAAAAAGCAAGCACGGAGGACGAGAATCGCTTTTGCCCTGCGTAGCGTTCCGGGCAGCGGGTAGAAGCAGGCAGAGAATTCCCGGCTAGCAGCTTCCCTGTGGCCGGGAAGTGCAAACGTACACGTTTTCGGCCGAAAACGCGTTTTCCGGCGAAAACGCACACCACGGCTCTTTCTGAGAAAAAGCAAGCACGGAGGACGAGAATCGCTTTTGCCCTGCTTAACGTTCCGGGCAGCGGGTAGAACCAGACAGAGAATTCCCGGCTAGCAGCTTCCCTGTGGCGGGGAAGTGCAAACGTACACGTTTTCGGCCGAAAACGCGTTTTCCGGCGAAAACGCACACCACGGCTCTTTCTGAGAAAAAGCAAGCACGGAGGACGAGAATCGCTTTTGCCCTGCGTAGCGTTCTGAATAGCGCGTAGAAATAGCAGCGAATTGCCGGCTAGCAGCTTCCCTGTGGCGGGGAAGTGCAAACGTACACGTTTTCGGTCGAAAACGCGTTTTCTGGCGAAAATGCACACCACGGCTCTTTCTGAGAAAAAGCAAGCACGGAGGACGAGAATCGCTTTTGCCCTGCGTAGCGTTCCGGGCAGCGGGTAGAACCAGGCAGAGAATTCCCGGCTAGCAGCTTCCCCGTGGCCGGGAAGTGCAAACGTACACGTTTTCGCCGAAAACGCGTTTTCCGGCGAAAACGCACACCACGGCTCTTTCTGAGAAAAAGCAAGCACGGAGGACGAGAATCGCTTTTGCCCTGCGTAGCGTTCCGGGCAGCGGGTAGAACCAGGCAGAGAATTCCCGGCTATCAGCTTCCCTGTGGCCGGGAAGTGCAAACGTACACGTTTTCGGCCGAAAACGCGTTTTCCGGCGAAAACGCACACCACGGCTCTTTCTGAGAAAAAGCAAGCACGGAGGACGAGAATCGCTTTTGCCCTGCGTAGCGTTCCGGGCAGCGGGTAGAACCAGGCAGAGAATTCCCGGCTAGCAGCTTCCCTGTGGCGGGGAAGTGCAAACGTACACGTTTTCGGCCGAAAACGCGTTTTCTGGCGAAAACGCACACCACGGCTCTTTCTGAGAAAAAGCAAGCACGGAGGACGAGAATCGCTTTTGCCCTGCGTAGCGTTCCGAGCAGCGGGTAGAAATAGGCAGCGAATTGCCGGCTGGCAGCTTCCCTGTGGCCGGGAAGTGCAAACGTACACGTTTTCGGCCGAAAACGCGTTTTCCGGCGAAAAAGCACACCACGGCTCTTTCTGAGAAAAAGCAAGCACGGAGGACGAGAATCGCTTTTGCCCTGCGTAGCGTTCCTGGCAGCGGGTAGAACCAGGCAGAGAATTCCCGTCTAGCAGCTTCCCTGTGGCCGGGAAGTGCAAACGTACACGTTTTCGGCCGAAAACACGTTTTCCGGCGAAAACGCACACCACGGCTCTTTCTGAGAAAAAGCAAGCACGGAGGACGAGAATCGCTTTTGCCCTGCGTAGCGTTCCGGGCAGCGGGTAGAACCAGGCAGAGAATTCCCGGCTAGCAGCTTCCCTGTGGCCGGGAAGTGCAAACGTACACGTTTTCGGCCGAAAACGCGTTTTGCGGCGAAAACGCACACCACGGCTCTTTCTGAGAAAAAGCAAGCACGGAGGACGAGAATCGCTTTTGCCCTGCGTAGCGTTCCGGGCAGCGGGTAGAACCAGGCAGAGAATTCCCGTCTAGCAGCTTCCCTGTGGCCGGGAAGTGCAAACGTACACGTTTTCGGCCGAAAACGCGTTTTCCGGCGAAAACGCACACCACTGCTCTTTCTGAGAAAAAGCAAGCACGGAGGACGAGAATCGCTTTTGCCCTGCGTAGTGTTCCGGGCAGCGGGTAGAACCAGGCAGAGAATTCCCGGCTAGCAGCTTCCCTGTGGCCGGGAAGTGCAAACGTACACGTTTTCGGCCGAAAACGCGTTTTCTGGCGAAAACGCACACCACGGCTCTTTCTGAGAAAAAGCAAGCACGGAGGACGAGAATCGCTTTTGCCCTGCGTAGTGTTCCGGGCAGCGGGTAGAACCAGGCAGAGAATTCCCGGCTAGCAGCTTCCCTGTGGCCGGGAAGTGCAAACGTAAACGTTTTCGCCGAAAACACGTTTTCCGGTAAAAACGCACACCACGGCTCTTTCTGAGAAAAAGCAAGCACGGAGGACGAGAATCGCTTTTGCCCTGCGTAGCGTTCCGGGCAGCGGGTAGAACCAGGCAGAGAATTCCCGTCTAGCAGCTTCCCTGTGGCCGGGAAGTGCAAACGTACACGTTTTCGGCCGAAAACGCGTTTACCGGCGAAAAAGCACACCACGGCTCTTTCTGAGAAAAAGCAAGCACGGAGGACGAGAATCGCTTTTGCCCTGCGTAGCGTTCCGGGCAGCGGGTAGAACCAGGCAGAGAATTCCCGGCTAGCAGCTTCCCTGTGGCGGGGAAGTGCAAACGTACACGTTTTCGGCCGAAAACGCGTTTTCCGGCGAAAACGCACACCACGGCTCTTTCTGAGAAAAAGCAAGCACGGAGGACGAGAATCGCTTTTGCCCTGCGTAGCGTTCCGAGCAGCGGGTAGAAATAGGTAGAGAATTGCCGGCTGGCAGCTTCCCTGTGGCCGGGAAGTGCAAACGTACACGTTTTCGGCCGAAAACGCGTTTTCCGGCGAAAAAGCACACCATGGCTCTTTCTGAGAAAAAGCAAGCACGGAGGACGAGAATCGCTTTTGCCCTGCGTAGCGTTCTGAGCAGCGGGTAGAACCAGGCAGAGAATTCCCGTCTAGCAGCTTCCCTGTTGCGGGGAAGTGCAAACGTACACGTTTTCGGCCGAAAACACGTTTTCCGGCGAAAACGCACACCACGGCTCTTTCTGAGAAAAAGCAAGCACGGAGGACGAGAATCGCTTTTGCCCTGCGTAGCGTTCCGGGCAGCGGGTAGAACCAGGCAGAGAATTCCCGTCTAGCAGCTTCCCTGTGGCTGGGAAGTGCAAACGTACACGTTTTCGGCCGAAAACGCGTTTTCCGGCGAAAACGCACACCACGGCTCTTTCTGAGAAAAAGCAAGCACGGAGGACGAGAATCGCTTTTGCCCTGCGTAGCGTTCCGGGCAGCGGGTAGAACCAGGCAGAGAATTCCCGGCTAGCAGCTTCCCTGTGGCCGGGAAGTGCAAACGTACACGTTTTCGGCCGAAAACGTGTTTTCCGTCGAAAACGCACACCACGACTCTTTCTGAGAAAAAGCAAGCACGGAGGACGAGAATCGCTTTTGCCCTGCGTAGCGTTCCGGGCAGCGGGTAGAACCAGGCAGAGAATTCCCGGCTAGCAGCTTCCCTGTGGCCGGGAAGTGCAAACGTACACGTTTTCGGCCGGAAACGCGTTTTCCGGCGAAAACGCACACCACGGCTCTTTCTGAGAAAAAGCAAGCACGGAGGACGAGAATCGCTTTTGCCCTGCGTAGCGTTCCGGGCAGCGGGTAGAACCAGGCAGAGAATTCCCGGCTAGCAGCTTCCCTGTGGCGGGGAAGTGCAAACGTACACGTTTTCGGCCGAAAACGCGTTTTCCGGCGAAAACGCACACCACGGCTCTTTCTGAGAAAAAGCAAGCACGGAGGACGAGAATCGCTTTTGCCCTGCGTAGCGTTCTGAGCAGCGGGTAGAAATAGGCAGCGAATTGCCGGCTAGCAGCATCCCTGTGGCCGGGAAGTGCAAACGTACACGTTTTCGGCCGAAAACGCGTTTTCCGGCGAAAACGCACACCACGGCTCTTTCTGAGAAAAAGCAAGCACGGAGGACGAGAATCGCTTTTGCCCTGCGTAGCGTTCCGGGCACCGGGTAGAACCTGGCAGAGAATTCCCGGCTAGCAGCTTCCCTGTGACCGGGAAGTGCAAACGTACACGTTTTCGGCAGAAAACGCGTTTTCTGGCGAAAACGCACACCACGGCTCTTTCTGAGAAAAAGCAAGCACGGAGGACGAGAATCGCTTTTGCCCTGCGTAGCGTTCCGGGCAGCGGGTAGAACCAGGCAGAGAATTCCCGTCTAGCAGCTTGCCTGTGGCCGGGAAGTGCAAACGTACACGTTTTCGGCCGAAAACGTGTTTTCCGGCGAAAACGCACACCACGGCTCTTTCTGAGAAAAAGCAAGCACGGAGGACGAGAATCGCTTTTGCCCTGCGTAGCGTTCCGGGCAGCGGGTAGAAGCAGGCAGAGAATTCCCGGCTAGCAGCTTCCCTGTGGCCGGGAAGTGCAAACGTACACGTTTTCGGCCGAAAACGCGTTTTCCGGCGAAAACGCACACCACGGCTCTTTCTGAGAAAAAGCAAGCACGGAGGACGAGAATCGCTTTTGCCCTGCGTAGCGTTCCGGGCAGCGGGTAGAACCAGGCAGAGAATTCCCGGCTAGCAGCTTCCCTGTGGCGGGGAAGTGCAAACGTACACGTTTTCGGCCGAAAACGCGTTTTCCGGCGAAAACGCACACCACGGCTCTTTCTGAGAAAAAGCAAGCACGGAGGACGAGAATCGCTTTTGCCCTGCGTAGCGTTCTGAGCAGCGGGTAGAAATAGGCAGCGAATTGCCGGCTAGCAGCATCCCTGTGGCCGGGAAGTGCAAACGTACACGTTTTCGGCCGAAAACGCGTTTTCCGGCGAAAACGCACACCACGGCTCTTTCTGAGAAAAAGCAAGCACGGAGGACGAGAATCGCTTTTGCCCTGCGTAGCGTTCCGGGCACCGGGTAGAACCTGGCAGAGAATTCCCGGCTAGCAGCTTCCCTGTGACCGGGAAGTGCAAACGTACACGTTTTCGGCAGAAAACGCGTTTTCTGGCGAAAACGCACACCACGGCTCTTTCTGAGAAAAAGCAAGCACGGAGGACGAGAATCGCTTTTGCCCTGCGTAGCGTTCCGGGCAGCGGGTAGAACCAGGCAGAGAATTCCCGTCTAGCAGCTTCCCTGTGGCCGGGAAGTGCAAACGTACACGTTTTCGGCCGAAAACGTGTTTTCCGGCGAAAACGCACACCACGGCTCTTTCTGAGAAAAAGCAAGCACGGAGGACGAGAATCGCTTTTGCCCTGCGTAGCGTTCCGGGCAGCGGGTAGAAGCAGGCAGAGAATTCCCGGCTAGCAGCTTCCCTGTGGCCGGGAAGTGCAAACGTACACGTTTTCGGCCGAAAACGCGTTTTCCGGCGAAAACGCACACCACGGCTCTTTCTGAGAAAAAGCAAGCACGGAGGACGAGAATCGCTTTTGCCCTGCGTAACGTTCCGGGCAGCGGGTAGAACCAGGCAGAGAATTCCCGGCTAGCAGCTTCCCTGTGGCGGGGAAGTGCAAACGTACACGTTTTCGGCCGAAAACGCGTTTTCCGGCGAAAACGCACACCACGGCTCTTTCTGAGAAAAAGCAAGCACGGAGGACGAGAATCGCTTTTGCCCTGCGTAGCGTTCTGAATAGCGGGTAGAAATAGCAGCGAATTGCCGGCTAGCAGCTTCCCTGTGGCGGGGAAGTGCAAACGTACACGTTTTCGGTCGAAAACGCGTTTTCTGGCGAAAATGCCCACCACGGCTCTTTCTGAGAAAAAGCAAGCACGGAGGACGAGAATCGCTTTTGCCCTGCGTAGCGTTCCGGGCAGCGGGTAGAACCAGGCAGAGAATTCCCGGCTAGCAGCTTCCCCGTGGCCGGGAAGTGCAAACGTACACGTTTTCGCCGAAAACACGTTTTCCGGCGAAAACGCACACCACGGCTCTTTCTGAGAAAAAGCAAGCACGGAGGACGAGAATCGCTTTTGCCCTGCGTAGCGTTCCGGGCAGCGGGTAGAACCAGGCAGAGAATTCCCGGCTATCAGCTTCCCTGTGGCCGGGAAGTGCAAACGTACACGTTTTCGGCCGAAAACGCGTTTTCCGGCGAAAACGCACACCACGGCTCTTTCTGAGAAAAAGCAAGCACGGAGGACGAGAATCGCTTTTGCCCTGCGTAGCGTTCCGGGCAGCGGGTAGAACCAGGCAGAGAATTCCCGTCTAGCAGCTTCCCTGTGACCGGGAAGTGCAAACGTACACGTTTTCGGCCGAAAACACGTTTTCCGGCGAAAACGCACACCACGGCTCTTTCTGAGATAAAGCAAGCACGGAGGACGAGAATCGCTTTTGCCCTGCGTAGCGTTCCGGGCAGCGGGTAGAACCAGGCAGAGAATTCCCGGCTAGCAGCTTCCCTGTGGCCGGGAAGTGCAAACGTACACGTTTTCGGCCGGAAACGCGTTTTCCGGCGAAAACGCACACCACGGCTCTTTCTGAGAAAAAGCAAGCACGGAGGACGAGAATCGCTTTTGCCCTGCGTAGCGTTCCGGGCAGCGGGTAGAACCAGGCAGAGAATTCCCGGCTAGCAGCTTCCCTGTGGCGGGGAAGTGCAAACGTACACGTTTTCGGCCAAAAACGCGTTTTCCGGCGAAAACGCACACCACGGCTCTTTCTGAGAAAAAGCAAGCACGGAGGACGAGAATCGCTTTTGCCCTGCGTAGCGTTCTGAGCAGCGGGTAGAAATAGGCAGCGAATTGCCGGCTAGCAGCTTCCCTGTGGCCGGGAAGTGCAAACGTACACGTTTTCGGCCGAAAACGCGTTTTCTGGCGAAAACGCACACCACGGCTCTTTCTGAGAAAAAGCAAGCACGGAGGACGAGAATCGCTTTTGCCCTGCGTAGCGTTCCGGGCAGCGGGTAGAACCTGGCAGAGAATTCCCGGCTAGCAGCTTCCCTGTGGCCGGGAAGTGCAAACGTACACGTTTTCGGCAGAAAACGCGTTTTCTGGCGAAAACGCACACCACGGCTCTTTCTGAGAAAAAGCAAGCACGGAGGACGAGAATCGCTTTTGCCCTGCGTAGCGTTCCGGGCAGCGGGTAGAACCAGGCAGAGAATTCCCGTCTAGCAGCTTCCCTGTGGCCGGGAAGTGCAAACGTACACGTTTTCGGCCGAAAACGTGTTTTCCGGCGAAAACGCACACCACGGCTCTTTCTGAAAAAAAGCAAGCACGGAGGACGAGAATCGCTTTTGCCCTGCGTAGCGTTCCGGGCAGCGGGTAGAAGCAGGCATAGAATTCCCGGCTAGCAGCTTCCCTGTGGCCGGGAAGTGCAAACGTACACGTTTTCGGCCGAAAACGCGTTTACCGGCGAAAAAGCACACCACGGCTCTTTCTGAGAAAAAGCAAGCACGGAGGACGAGAATCGCTTTTGCCCTGCGTAGCGTTCCGGGCAGCGGGTAGAACCAGGCAGAGAATTCCCGGCTAGCAGCTTCCCTGTGGCCGGGAAGTGCAAACGTACACGTTTTCGGCCGAAAACGCGTTTTCCCGCGAAAACGCACACCACGGCTCTTTCTGAGAAAAAGCAAGCACGGAGGACGAGAATCGCTTTTGCCCTGCGTAGCGTTCCGGGCAGCGGGTAGAACCAGGCAGAGAATTCCCGGCTAGCAGCTTCCCTGTGGCCGGGAAGTGCAAACGTACACGTTTTTGGCCGAAAACGCGTTTTCCCGCGAAAAAGCACACCATGGCTCTTTCTGAGAAAAAGCAAGCACGGAGGACGAGAATCGCTTTTGCCCTGCGTAGCGTTCCGGGCAGCGGGTAGAACCAGGCAGAGAATTCCCGGCTAGCAGCTTCCCTGTGGCCGGGAAGTGCAAACGTACACGTTTTCGGCCGAAAACGCGTTTTCCGGCGAAAACGCACACCACGGCTCTTTCTGAGAAAAAGCAAGCACGGAGGACGAGAATCGCTTTTGCCCTGCGTAGCGTTCCGGGCAGCGGGTAGAACCAGGCAGAGAATTCCCGGCTAGCAGCTTCCCTGTGGCCGGGAAGTGCAAACGTACACGTTTTCGGCCGAAAACGCGTTTTCCGGCGAAAACGCACACCACGGCTCTTTCTGAGAAAAAGCAAGCACGGAGGACGAGAATCGCTTTTGCCCTGCGTAGCGTTCTGAGCAGCGGGTAGAAATAGGCAGCGAATTCCCGTCTAGCAGCTTCCCTGTGGCCGGGAAGTGCAAACGTACACGTTTTCGGCCGAAAACGCGTTTTCTGGCGAAAACGCACACCACGGCTCTTTCTGAGAAAAAGCAAGCACGGAGGACGAGAATCGCTTTTGCCCTGCGTAGTGTTCCGGGCAGCGGGTAGAACCAGGCAGAGAATTCCCGGCTAGCAGCTTCCCTGTGGCCGGGAAGTGCAAACGTAAACGTTTTCGCCGAAAACACGTTTTCCGGTAAAAACGCACACCACGGCTCTTTCTGAGAAAAAGCAAGCACGGAGGACGAGAATCGCTTTTGCCCTGCGTAGCGTTCCGGGCAGCGGGTAGAACCAGGCAGAGAATTCCCGTCTAGCAGCTTCCCTGTGGCCGGGAAGTGCAAACGTACACGTTTTCGGCCGAAAACGCGTTTTCCGGCGAAAACGCACACCACGGCTCTTTCTGAGAAAAAGCAAGCACGGAGGACGAGAATCGCTTTTGCCCTGCGTAGCGTTCCGAGCAGCGGGTAGAAATAGGTAGCGAATTGCCGGCTGGCAGCTTCCCTGTGGCCGGGAAGTGCAAACGTACACGTTTTCGGCCGAAAACGCGTTTACCGGCGAAAAAGCACACCATGGCTCTTTCTGAGAAAAAGCAAGCACGGAGGACGAGAATCGCTTTTGCCCTGCGTAGCGTTCTGAGCAGCGGGTAGAACCAGGCAGAGAATTCCCGTCTAGCAGCTTCCCTGTGGCGGGGAAGTGCAAACGTACACGTTTTCGGCCGAAAACACGTTTTCCGGCGAAAACGCACACCACGGCTCTTTCTGAGAAAAAGCAAGCACGGAGGACGAGAATCGCTTTTGCCCTGCGTAGCGTTCCGGGCAGCGGGTAGAACCAGGCAGAGAATTCCCGGCTAGCAGCTTCCCTGTGGCTGGGAAGTGCAAACGTACACGTTTTCGGCCGAAAACGCGTTTTCTGGCGAAAATGCACACCACGGCTCTTTCTGAGAAAAAGCAAGCACGGAGGACGAGAATCGCTTTTGCCCTGCGTAGCGTTCCGGGCAGCGGGTAGAACCAGGCAGAGAATTCCCGGCTAGCAGCTTCCCTGTGGCCGGGAAGTGCAAACGTACACGTTTTCGGCCGAAAACGTGTTTTCCGTCGAAAACGCACACCACGACTCTTTCTGAGAAAAAGCAAGCACGGAGGACGAGAATCGCTTTTGCCCTGCGTAGCGTTCCGGGCAGCGGGTAGAACCAGGCAGAGAATTCCCGGCTAGCAGCTTCCCTGTGGCCGGGAAGTGCAAACGTACACGTTTTCGGCCGGAAACGCGTTTTCCGGCGAAAACGCACACCACGGCTCTTTCTGAGAAAAAGCAAGCACGGAGGACGAGAATCGCTTTTGCCCTGCGTAGCGTTCCGGGCAGCGGGTAGAACCAGGCAGAGAATTCCCGGCTAGCAGCTTCCCTGTGGCGGGGAAGTGCAAACGTACACGTTTTCGGCCGAAAACGCGTTTTCCGGCGAAAACGCACACCACGGCTCTTTCTGAGAAAAAGCAAGCACGGAGGACGAGAATCGCTTTTGCCCTGCGTAGCGTTCTGAGCAGCGGGTAGAAATAGGCAGCGAATTGCCGGCTAGCAGCTTCCCTGTGGCCGGGAAGTGCAAACGTACACGTTTTCGGCCGAAAACGCGTTTTCCGGCGAAAACGCACACCACGGCTCTTTCTGAGAAAAAGCAAGCACGGAGGACGAGAATCGCTTTTGCCCTGCGTAGCGTTACGGGCACCGGGTAGAACCTGGCAGAGAATTCCCGGCTAGCAGCTTCCCTGTGGCCGGGAAGTGCAAACGTACACGTTTTCGGCAGAAAACGCGTTTTCTGGCGAAAACGCACACCACGGCTCTTTCTGAGAAAAAGCAAGCACGGAGGACGAGAATCGCTTTTGCCCTGCGTAGCGTTCCGGGCAGCGGGTAGAACCAGGCAGAGAATTCCCGTCTAGCAGCTTGCCTGTGGCCGGGAAGTGCAAACGTACACGTTTTCGGCCGAAAACGTGTTTTCCGGCGAAAACGCACACCACGGCTCTTTCTGAGAAAAAGCAAGCACGGAGGACGAGAATCGCTTTTGCCCTGCGTAGCGTTCCGGGCAGCGGGTAGAAGCAGGCAGAGAATTCCCGGCTAGCAGCTTCCCTGTGGCCGGGAAGTGCAAACGTACACGTTTTCGGCCGAAAACGCGTTTTCCGGCGAAAACGCACACCACGGCTCTTTCTGAGAAAAAGCAAGCACGGAGGACGAGAATCGCTTTTGCCCTGCGTAACGTTCCGGGCAGCGGGTAGAACCAGGCAGAGAATTCCCGGCTAGCAGCTTCCCTGTGGCGGGGAAGTGCAAACGTACACGTTTTCGGCCGAAAACGCGTTTTCCGGCGAAAACGCACACCACGGCTCTTTCTGAGAAAAAGCAAGCACGGAGGACGAGAATCGCTTTTGCCCTGCGTAGCGTTCTGAATAGCGGGTAGAAATAGCAGCGAATTGCCGGCTAGCAGCTTCCCTGTGGCGGGGAAGTGCAAACGTACACGTTTTCGGTCGAAAACGCGTTTTCTGGCGAAAACGCACACCACGGCTCTTTCTGAGAAAAAGCAAGCACGGAGGACGAGAATCGCTTTTGCCCTGCGTAGCGTTCCGGGCAGCGGGTAGAACCAGGCAGAGAATTCCCGTCTAGCAGCTTCCCTGTGGCCGGGAAGTGCAAACGTACACGTTTTCGGCCGAAAACGCGTTTTCCGGCGAAAACGCACACCACGGCTCTTTCTGAGAAAAAGCAAGCACGGAGGACGAGAATCGCTTTTGCCCTGCGTAGCGTTCCGGGCAGCGGGTAGAAATAGGTAGCGAATTGCCGGCTGGCAGCTTCCCTGTGGCCGGGAAGTGCAAACGTACACGTTTTCGGCCGAAAACGCGTTTACCGGCGAAAAAGCACACCATGGCTCTTTCTGAGAAAAAGCAAGCACGGAGGACGAGAATCGCTTTTGCCCTGCGTAGCGTTCTGAGCAGCGGGTAGAACCAGGCAGAGAATTCCCGTCTAGCAGCTTCCCTGTGGCGGGGAAGTGCAAACGTACACGTTTTCGGCCGAAAACACGTTTTCCGGCGAAAACGCACACCACGGCTCTTTCTGAGAAAAAGCAAGCACGGAGGACGAGAATCGCTTTTGCCCTGCGTAGCGTTCCGGGCAGCGGGTAGAACCAGGCAGAGAATTCCCGGCTAGCAGCTTCCCTGTGGCTGGGAAGTGCAAACGTACACGTTTTCGGCCGAAAACGCGTTTTCCGGCGAAAACGCACACCACGGCTCTTTCTGAGAAAAAGCAAGCACGGAGGACGAGAATCGCTTTTGCCCTGCGTAGCGTTCCGGGCAGCGGGTAGAACCAGGCAGAGAATTCCCGGCTAGCAGCTTCCCTGTGGCCGGGAAGTGCAAACGTACACGTTTTCGGCCGAAAACGTGTTTTCCGTCGAAAACGCACACCACGACTCTTTCTGAGAAAAAGCAAGCACGGAGGACGAGAATCGCTTTTGCCCTGCGTAGCGTTCCGGGCAGCGGGTAGAACCAGGCAGAGAATTCCCGGCTAGCAGCTTCCCTGTGGCCGGGAAGTGCAAACGTACACGTTTTCGGCCGGAAACGCGTTTTCCGGCGAAAACGCACACCACGGCTCTTTCTGAGAAAAAGCAAGCACGGAGGACGAGAATCGCTTTTGCCCTGCGTAGCGTTCCGGGCAGCGGGTAGAACCAGGCAGAGAATTCCCGGCTAGCAGCTTCCCTGTGGCGGGGAAGTGCAAACGTACACGTTTTCGGCCGAAAACGCGTTTTCCGGCGAAAACGCACACCACGGCTCTTTCTGAGAAAAAGCAAGCACGGAGGACGAGAATCGCTTTTGCCCTGCGTAGCGTTCTGAGCAGCGGGTAGAAATAGGCAGCGAATTGCCGGCTAGCAGCTTCCCTGTGGCCGGGAAGTGCAAACGTACACGTTTTCGGCCGAAAACGCGTTTTCCGGCGAAAACGCACACCACGGCTCTTTCTGAGAAAAAGCAAGCACGGAGGACGAGAATCGCTTTTGCCCTGCGTAGCGTTACGGGCACCGGGTAGAACCTGGCAGAGAATTCCCGGCTAGCAGCTTCCCTGTGGCCGGGAAGTGCAAACGTACACGTTTTCGGCAGAAAACGCGTTTTCTGGCGAAAACGCACACCACGGCTCTTTCTGAGAAAAAGCAAGCACGGAGGACGAGAATCGCTTTTGCCCTGCGTAGCGTTCCGGGCAGCGGGTAGAACCAGGCAGAGAATTCCCGTCTAGCAGCTTGCCTGTGGCCGGGAAGTGCAAACGTACACGTTTTCGGCCGAAAACGTGTTTTCCGGCGAAAACGCACACCACGGCTCTTTCTGAGAAAAAGCAAGCACGGAGGACGAGAATCGCTTTTGCCCTGCGTAGCGTTCCGGGCAGCGGGTAGAAGCAGGCAGAGAATTCCCGGCTAGCAGCTTCCCTGTGGCCGGGAAGTGCAAACGTACACGTTTTCGGCCGAAAACGCGTTTTCCGGCGAAAACGCACACCACGGCTCTTTCTGAGAAAAAGCAAGCACGGAGGACGAGAATCGCTTTTGCCCTGCGTAACGTTCCGGGCAGCGGGTAGAACCAGGCAGAGAATTCCCGGCTAGCAGCTTCCCTGTGGCGGGGAAGTGCAAACGTACACGTTTTCGGCCGAAAACGCGTTTTCCGGCGAAAACGCACACCACGGCTCTTTCTGAGAAAAAGCAAGCACGGAGGACGAGAATCGCTTTTGCCCTGCGTAGCGTTCTGAATAGCGGGTAGAAATAGCAGCGAATTGCCGGCTAGCAGCTTCCCTGTGGCGGGGAAGTGCAAACGTACACGTTTTCGGTCGAAAACGCGTTTTCTGGCGAAAATGCCCACCACGGCTCTTTCTGAGAAAAAGCAAGCACGGAGGACGAGAATCGCTTTTGCCCTGCGTAGCGTTCCGGGCAGCGGGTAGAACCAGGCAGAGAATTCCCGGCTATCAGCTTCCCTGTGGCCGGGAAGTGCAAACGTACACGTTTTCGGCCGAAAACGCGTTTTCCGGCGAAAACGCACACCACGGCTCTTTCTGAGAAAAAGCAAGCACGGAGGACGAGAATCGCTTTTGCCCTGCGTAGCGTTCCGGGCAGCGGGTAGAACCAGGCAGAGAATTCCCGTCTAGCAGCTTCCCTGTGACCGGGAAGTGCAAACGTACACGTTTTCGGCCGAAAACACGTTTTCCGGCGAAAACGCACACCACGGCTCTTTCTGAGAAAAAGCAAGCACGGAGGACGAGAATCGCTTTTGCCCTGCGTAGCGTTCCGGGCAGCGGGTAGAACCAGGCAGAGAATTCCCGGCTAGCAGCTTCCCTGTGGCCGGGAAGTGCAAA
The DNA here is from genome assembly GCF_965140245.1 of Athene noctua. Classification (NCBI taxonomy): domain Eukaryota; kingdom Metazoa; phylum Chordata; class Aves; order Strigiformes; family Strigidae; genus Athene; species Athene noctua. The sequence goes on along the minus strand of NW_027437610.1, from coordinate 57,876 downwards.
CGTACACGTTTTCGGCCGGAAACGCGTTTTCCGGCGAAAACGCACACCACGGCTCTTTCTGAGAAAAAGCAAGCACGGAGGACGAGAATCGCTTTTGCCCTGCGTAGCGTTCCGGGCAGCGGGTAGAACCAGGCAGAGAATTCCCGGCTAGCAGCTTCCCTGTGGCGGGGAAGTGCAAACGTACACGTTTTCGGCCAAAAACGCGTTTTCCGGCGAAAACGCACACCACGGCTCTTTCTGAGAAAAAGCAAGCACGGAGGACGAGAATCGCTTTTGCCCTGCGTAGCGTTCTGAGCAGCGGGTAGAAATAGGCAGCGAATTGCCGGCTAGCAGCTTCCCTGTGGCCGGGAAGTGCAAACGTACACGTTTTCGGCCGAAAACGCGTTTTCTGGCGAAAACGCACACCACGGCTCTTTCTGAGAAAAAGCAAGCACGGAGGACGAGAATCGCTTTTGCCCTGCGTAGCGTTCCGGGCAGCGGGTAGAACCTGGCAGAGAATTCCCGGCTAGCAGCTTCCCTGTGGCCGGGAAGTGCAAACGTACACGTTTTCGGCAGAAAACGCGTTTTCTGGCGAAAACGCACACCACGGCTCTTTCTGAGAAAAAGCAAGCACGGAGGACGAGAATCGCTTTTGCCCTGCGTAGCGTTCCGGGCAGCGGGTAGAACCAGGCAGAGAATTCCCGTCTAGCAGCTTCCCTGTGGCCGGGAAGTGCAAACGTACACGTTTTCGGCCGAAAACGTGTTTTCCGGCGAAAACGCACACCACGGCTCTTTCTGAGAAAAAGCAAGCACGGAGGACGAGAATCGCTTTTGCCCTGCGTAGCGTTCCGGGCAGCGGGTAGAAGCAGGCAGAGAATTCCCGGCTAGCAGCTTCCCTGTGGCCGGGAAGTGCAAACGTACACGTTTTCGGCCGAAAACGCGTTTTCCGGCGAAAACGCACACCACGGCTCTTTCTGAGAAAAAGCAAGCACGGAGGACGAGAATCGCTTTTGCCCTGCGTAACGTTCCGGGCAGCGGGTAGAACCAGGCAGAGAATTCCCGGCTAGCAGCTTCCCTGTGGCGGGGAAGTGCAAACGTACACGTTTTCGGCCGAAAACGCGTTTTCCGGCGAAAACGCACACCACGGCTCTTTCTGAGAAAAAGCAAGCACGGAGGACGAGAATCGCTTTTGCCCTGCGTAGCGTTCTGAATAGCGGGTAGAAATAGCAGCGAATTGCCGGCTAGCAGCTTCCCTGTGGCGGGGAAGTGCAAACGTACACGTTTTCGGTCGAAAACGCGTTTTCTGGCGAAAATGCACACCACGGCTCTTTCTGAGAAAAAGCAAGCACGGAGGACGAGAATCGCTTTTGCCCTGCGTAGCGTTCCGGGCAGCGGGTAGAACCAGGCAGAGAATTCCCGGCTAGCAGCTTCCCCGTGGCCGGGAAGTGCAAACGTACACGTTTTCGCCGAAAACACGTTTTCCGGCGAAAACGCACACCACGGCTCTTTCTGAGAAAAAGCAAGCACGGAGGACGAGAATCGCTTTTGCCCTGCGTAGCGTTCCGGGCAGCGGGTAGAACCAGGCAGAGAATTCCCGGCTATCAGCTTCCCTGTGGCCGGGAAGTGCAAACGTACACGTTTTCGGCCGAAAACGCGTTTTCCGGCGAAAACGCACACCACGGCTCTTTCTGAGAAAAAGCAAGCACGGAGGACGAGAACCGCTTTTGCCCTGCGTAGCGTTCCGGGCAGCGGGTAGAACCAGGCAGAGAATTCCCGTCTAGCAGCTTCCCTGTGACCGGGAAGTGCAAACGTACACGTTTTCGGCCGAAAACACGTTTTCCGGCGAAAACGCACACCACGGCTCTTTCTGAGATAAAGCAAGCACGGAGGACGAGAATCGCTTTTGCCCTGCGTAGCGTTCCGGGCAGCGGGTAGAACCAGGCAGAGAATTCCCGGCTAGCAGCTTCCCTGTGGCCGGGAAGTGCAAACGTACACGTTTTCGGCCGGAAACGCGTTTTCCGGCGAAAACGCACACCACGGCTCTTTCTGAGAAAAAGCAAGCACGGAGGACGAGAATCGCTTTTGCCCTGCGTAGCGTTCCGGGCAGCGGGTAGAAGCAGGCAGAGAATTCCCGGCTAGCAGCTTCCCTGTGGCCGGGAAGTGCAAACGTACACGTTTTCGGCCGAAAACGCGTTTTCCGGCGAAAACGCACACCACGGCTCTTTCTGAGAAAAAGCAAGCACGGAGGACGAGAATCGCTTTTGCCCTGCGTAACGTTCCGGGCAGCGGGTAGAACCAGGCAGAGAATTCCCGGCTAGCAGCTTCCCTGTGGCGGGGAAGTGCAAACGTACACGTTTTCGGCCGAAAACGCGTTTTCCGGCGAAAACGCACACCACGGCTCTTTCTGAGAAAAAGCAAGCACGGAGGACGAGAATCGCTTTTGCCCTGCGTAGCGTTCTGAATAGCGGGTAGAAATAGCAGCGAATTGCCGGCTAGCAGCTTCCCTGTGGCGGGGAAGTGCAAACGTACACGTTTTCGGTCGAAAACGCGTTTTCTGGCGAAAACGCACACCACGGCTCTTTCTGAGAAAAAGCAAGCACGGAGGACGAGAATCGCTTTTGCCCTGCGTAGCGTTCCGGGCAGCGGGTAGAACCAGGCAGAGAATTCCCGTCTAGCAGCTTCCCTGTGGCCGGGAAGTGCAAACGTACACGTTTTCGGCCGAAAACGCGTTTTCCGGCGAAAACGCACACCACGGCTCTTTCTGAGAAAAAGCAAGCACGGAGGACGAGAATCGCTTTTGCCCTGCGTAGCGTTCTGAGCAGCGGGTAGAACCAGGCAGAGAATTCCCGTCTAGCAGCTTCCCTGTGGCGGGGAAGTGCAAACGTACACGTTTTCGGCCGAAAACACGTTTTCCGGCGAAAACGCACACCACGGCTCTTTCTGAGAAAAAGCAAGCACGGAGGACGAGAATCGCTTTTGCCCTGCGTAGCGTTCCGGGCAGCGGGTAGAACCAGGCAGAGAATTCCCGGCTAGCAGCTTCCCTGTGGCTGGGAAGTGCAAACGTACACGTTTTCGGCCGAAAACGCGTTTTCCGGCGAAAACGGACACCACGGCTCTTTCTGAGAAAAAGCAAGCACGGAGGACGAGAATCGCTTTTGCCCTGCGTAGCGTTCCGGGCAGCGGGTAGAACCAGGCAGAGAATTCCCGGCTAGCAGCTTCCCTGTGGCCGGGAAGTGCAAACGTACACGTTTTCGGCCGAAAACGTGTTTTCCGTCGAAAACGCACACCACGACTCTTTCTGAGAAAAAGCAAGCACGGAGGACGAGAATCGCTTTTGCCCTGCGTAGCGTTCCGGGCAGCGGGTAGAAGCAGGCAGAGAATTCCCGGCTAGCAGCTTCCCTGTGGCCGGGAAGTGCAAACGTACACGTTTTCGGCCGGAAACGCGTTTTCCGGCGAAAACGCACACCACGGCTCTTTCTGAGAAAAAGCAAGCACGGAGGACGAGAATCGCTTTTGCCCTGCGTAGCGTTCCGGGCAGCGGGTAGAACCAGGCAGAGAATTCCCGGCTAGCAGCTTCCCTGTGGCGGGGAAGTGCAAACGTACACGTTTTCGGCCGAAAACGCGTTTTCCGGCGAAAACGCACACCACGGCTCTTTCTGAGAAAAAGCAAGCACGGAGGACGAGAATCGCTTTTGCCCTGCGTAGCGTTCTGAGCAGCGGGTAGAAATAGGCAGCGAATTGCCGGCTAGCAGCTTCCCTGTGGCCGGGAAGTGCAAACGTACACGTTTTCGGCCGAAAACGCGTTTTCCGGCGAAAACGCACACCACGGCTCTTTCTGAGAAAAAGCAAGCACGGAGGACGAGAATCGCTTTTGCCCTGCGTAGCGTTACGGGCACCGGGTAGAACCTGGCAGAGAATTCCCGGCTAGCAGCTTCCCTGTGGCCGGGAAGTGCAAACGTACACGTTTTCGGCAGAAAACGCGTTTTCTGGCGAAAACGCACACCACGGCTCTTTCTGAGAAAAAGCAAGCACGGAGGACGAGAATCGCTTTTGCCCTGCGTAGCGTTCCGGGCAGCGGGTAGAACCAGGCAGAGAATTCCCGTCTAGCAGCTTGCCTGTGGCCGGGAAGTGCAAACGTACACGTTTTCGGCCGAAAACGTGTTTTCCGGCGAAAACGCACACCACGGCTCTTTCTGAGAAAAAGCAAGCACGGAGGACGAGAATCGCTTTTGCCCTGCGTAGCGTTCCGGGCAGCGGGTAGAAGCAGGCAGAGAATTCCCGGCTAGCAGCTTCCCTGTGGCCGGGAAGTGCAAACGTACACGTTTTCGGCCGAAAACGCGTTTTCCGGCGAAAACGCACACCACGGCTCTTTCTGAGAAAAAGCAAGCACGGAGGACGAGAATCGCTTTTGCCCTGCGTAACGTTCCGGGCAGCGGGTAGAACCAGGCAGAGAATTCCCGGCTAGCAGCTTCCCTGTGGCGGGGAAGTGCAAACGTACACGTTTTCGGCCGAAAACGCGTTTTCCGGCGAAAACGCACACCACGGCTCTTTCTGAGAAAAAGCAAGCACGGAGGACGAGAATCGCTTTTGCCCTGCGTAGCGTTCTGAATAGCGGGTAGAAATAGCAGCGAATTGCCGGCTAGCAGCTTCCCTGTGGCGGGGAAGTGCAAACGTACACGTTTTCGGTCGAAAACGCGTTTTCTGGCGAAAATGCCCACCACGGCTCTTTCTGAGAAAAAGCAAGCACGGAGGACGAGAATCGCTTTTGCCCTGCGTAGCGTTCCGGGCAGCGGGTAGAACCAGGCAGAGAATTCCCGGCTATCAGCTTCCCTGTGGCCGGGAAGTGCAAACGTACACGTTTTCGGCCGAAAACGCGTTTTCCGGCGAAAACGCACACCACGGCTCTTTCTGAGAAAAAGCAAGCACGGAGGACGAGAATCGCTTTTGCCCTGCGTAGCGTTCCGGGCAGCGGGTAGAACCAGGCAGAGAATTCCCGTCTAGCAGCTTCCCTGTGACCGGGAAGTGCAAACGTACACGTTTTCGGCCGAAAACACGTTTTCCGGCGAAAACGCACACCACGGCTCTTTCTGAGAAAAAGCAAGCACGGAGGACGAGAATCGCTTTTGCCCTGCGTAGCGTTCCGGGCAGCGGGTAGAACCAGGCAGAGAATTCCCGGCTAGCAGCTTCCCTGTGGCCGGGAAGTGCAAACGTACACGTTTTCGGCCGGAAACGCGTTTTCCGGCGAAAACGCACACCACGGCTCTTTCTGAGAAAAAGCAAGCACGGAGGACGAGAATCGCTTTTGCCCTGCGTAGCGTTCCGGGCAGCGGGTAGAACCAGGCAGAGAATTCCCGGCTAGCAGCTTCCCTGTGGCGGGGAAGTGCAAACGTACACGTTTTCGGCCAAAAACGCGTTTTCCGGCGAAAACGCACACCACGGCTCTTTCTGAGAAAAAGCAAGCACGGAGGACGAGAATCGCTTTTGCCCTGCGTAGCGTTCTGAGCAGCGGGTAGAAATAGGCAGCGAATTGCCGGCTAGCAGCTTCCCTGTGGCCGGGAAGTGCAAACGTACACGTTTTCGGCCGAAAACGCGTTTTCTGGCGAAAACGCACACCACGGCTCTTTCTGAGAAAAAGCAAGCACGGAGGACGAGAATCGCTTTTGCCCTGCGTAGCGTTCCGGGCAGCGGGTAGAACCTGGCAGAGAATTCCCGGCTAGCAGCTTCCCTGTGGCCGGGAAGTGCAAACGTACACGTTTTCGGCAGAAAACGCGTTTTCTGGCGAAAACGCACACCACGGCTCTTTCTGAGAAAAAGCAAGCACGGAGGACGAGAATCGCTTTTGCCCTGCGTAGCGTTCCGGGCAGCGGGTAGAACCAGGCAGAGAATTCCCGTCTAGCAGCTTCCCTGTGGCCGGGAAGTGCAAACGTACACGTTTTCGGCCGAAAACGTGTTTTCCGGCGAAAACGCACACCACGGCTCTTTCTGAGAAAAAGCAAGCACGGAGGACGAGAATCGCTTTTGCCCTGCGTAGCGTTCCGGGCAGCGGGTAGAAGCAGGCAGAGAATTCCCGGCTAGCAGCTTCCCTGTGGCCGGGAAGTGCAAACGTACACGTTTTCGGCCGAAAACGCGTTTTCCGGCGAAAACGCACACCACGGCTCTTTCTGAGAAAAAGCAAGCACGGAGGACGAGAATCGCTTTTGCCCTGCGTAACGTTCCGGGCAGCGGGTAGAACCAGGCAGAGAATTCCCGGCTAGCAGCTTCCCTGTGGCGGGGAAGTGCAAACGTACACGTTTTCGGCCGAAAACGCGTTTTCCGGCGAAAACGCACACCACGGCTCTTTCTGAGAAAAAGCAAGCACGGAGGACGAGAATCGCTTTTGCCCTGCGTAGCGTTCTGAATAGCGGGTAGAAATAGCAGCGAATTGCCGGCTAGCAGCTTCCCTGTGGCGGGGAAGTGCAAACGTACACGTTTTCGGTCGAAAACGCGTTTTCTGGCGAAAATGCACACCACGGCTCTTTCTGAGAAAAAGCAAGCACGGAGGACGAGAATCGCTTTTGCCCTGCGTAGCGTTCCGGGCAGCGGGTAGAACCAGGCAGAGAATTCCCGGCTAGCAGCTTCCCCGTGGCCGGGAAGTGCAAACGTACACGTTTTCGCCGAAAACGCGTTTTCCGGCGAAAACGCACACCACGGCTCTTTCTGAGAAAAAGCAAGCACGGAGGACGAGAATCGCTTTTGCCCTGCGTAGCGTTCTGAGCAGCGGGTAGAAATAGGCAGCGAATTGCCGGCTAGCAGCTTCCCTGTGGCCGGGAAGTGCAAACGTACACGTTTTCGGCCGAAAACGCGTTTTGCGGCGAAAACGCACACCACGGCTCTTTCTGAGAAAAAGCAAGCACGGAGGACGAGAATCGCTTTTGCCCTGCGTAGCGTTCCGGGCAGCGGGTAGAACCAGGCAGAGAATTCCCGGCTAGCAGCTTCCCTGTGGCCGGGAAGTGCAAACGTACACGTTTTCGGCAGAAAACGCGTTTTCTGGCGAAAACGCACACCACGGCTCTTTCTGAGAAAAAGCAAGCACGGAGGACGAGAATCGCTTTTGCCCTGCGTAGCGTTCCGGGCAGCGGGTAGAACCAGGCAGAGAATTCCCGTCTAGCAGCTTCCCTGTGACCGGGAAGTGCAAACGTACACGTTTTCGGCCGAAAACGTGTTTTCCGGCGAAAACGCACACCACGGCTCTTTCTGAGAAAAAGCAAGCACGGAGGACGAGAATCGCTTTTGCCCTGCGTAGCGTTCCCGGCAGCGGGTAGAACCAGGCAGAGAATTCCCGGCTAGCAGCTTCCCTGTGGCCGGGAAGTGCAAACGTACACGTTTTCGGCCGGAAACGCGTTTTCCGGCGAAAACGCACACCACGGCTCTTTCTGAGAAAAAGCAAGCACGGAGGACGAGAATCGCTTTTGCCCTGCGTAGCGTTCCGGGCAGCGGGTAGAACCAGGCCGAGAATTCCCGGCTAGCAGCTTCCCTGTGGCGGGGAAGTTCAAACGTACACGTTTTCGGCCGAAAACGCGTTTTCCGGCGAAAACGCACACCACGGCTCTTTCTGAGAAAAAGCAAGCACGGAGGACGAGAATCGCTTTTGCCCTGCGTAGTGTTCCGGGCAGCGGGTAGAACCAGGCAGAGAATTCCCGGCTAGCAGCTTCCCTGTGGCCGGGAAGTGCAAACGTACACGTTTTCGGCCGAAAACGCGTTTTCCGGCGAAAACGCACACCACGGCTCTTTCTGAGAAAAAGCAAGCACGGAGGACGAGAATCGCTTTTGCCCTGCGTAGCGTTCCGGGCAGCGGGTAGAACCAGGCAGAGAATTCCCGGCTAGCAGCTTCCCTGTGGCCGGGAAGTGCAAACGTACACGTTTTCGGCCGAAAACGCGTTTTCCGGCGAAAACGCACACCACGGCTCTTTCTGAGAAAAAGCAAGCACGGAGGACGAGAATCGCTTTTGCCCTGCGTAGCGTTCCGGGCAGCGGGTAGAACCAGGCAGAGAATTCCCGGCTAGCAGCTTCCCTGTGGCGGGGAAGTGCAATCGTACACGTTTTCGGCCGAAAACGCTTTTTCCGGCGAAAACGCACACCACGGCTCTTTCTGAGAAAAAGCAAGCACGGAGGACGAGAATCGCTTTTACCCTGCGTAGTGTTCCGGGCAGCGGGTAGAACCAGGCAGAGAATTCCCGGCTAGCAGCTTCCCTGTGGCGGGGAAGTGCAAACGTACACGTTTTCGGCCGAAAACGCGTTTTCTGGCGAAAACGCACACCACGGCTCTTTCTGAGAAAAAGCAAGCACGGAGGACGAGAATCGCTTTTACCCTGCGTAGTGTTCCGGGCAGCGGGTAGAACCAGGCAGAGAATTCCCGTCTAGCAGCTTCCCTGTGGCCGGGAAGTGCAAACGTACACGTTTTCGGCCGAAAACGCGTTTTCCCGCGAAAACGCACACCACGGCTCTTTCTGAGAAAAAGCAAGCACGGAGGACGAGAATCGCTTTTGCCCTGCGTAGTGTTCCGGGCAGCGGGTAGAACCAGACAGAGAATTCCCGGCTAGCAGCTTCCCTGTGGCCGGGAAGTGCAAACGTACACGTTTTGCCGAAAACGCGTTTTCCGGCGAAAACGCACACCACGGCTCTTTCTGAGAAAAAGCAAGCACGGAGGACGAGAATCGCTTTTGCCTTGCGTAGTGTTCCGGTCAGCGGGTAGAACCAGGCAGAGAATTCCCGTCTAGCAGCTTCCCTGTGGCCGGGAAGTGCAAACGTACACGTTTTCGGCCGAAAACGCGTTTACCGGCGAAAACGCACACCACGGCTCTTTCTGAGAAAAAGCAAGCACGGACGACGAGAATCGCTTTTGCCCTGCGTAGCGTTCCTGGCAGCGGGTAGAACCAGGCAGAGAATTCCCGGCTAGCAGCTTCCCTGTGGCGGGGAAGTGCAAACGTACACGTTTTCGGCCGAAAACGCGTTTTCCGGCGAAAACGCACACCACGGCTCTTTCTGAGAAAAAGCAAGCACGGAGGACGAGAATCGCTTTTGCCCTGCGTAGCGTTCCGGGCAGCGGGTAGAACCAGGCAGAGAATTCCCGGCTAGCAGCTTCCCTGTGGCGGGGAAGTGCAAACGTACACGTTTTCGGCCGAAAACGCGTTTACCGGCGAAAACGCACACCACTGCTCTTTCTGAGAAAAAGCAAGCACGGAGGACGAGAATCGCTTTTGCCCTGCGTAGCGTTCCGGGCAGCGGGTAGAACCAGGCAGAGAATTCCCGTCTAGCAGCTTCCCTGTGGCGGGGAAGTGCAAACGTACACGTTTTCGGCCGAAAACGCGTTTACTGGCGAAAACGCACACCACGGCTCTTTCTGAGAAAAAGCAAGCACGGAGGACGAGAATCGCTTTTGCCCTGCGTAGCGTTCCGGGCAGCGGGTAGAACCAGGCAGAGAATTCCCGGCTAGCAGATTCCCTGTGGCCGGGAAGTGCAAACGTACACGTTTTCGGCCGAAAACGCGTTTACCGACGAAAACGCACACCACGGCACTTTCTGAGAAAAAGCAAGCACGGAGGACGAGAATCGCTTTTGCCCTGCGTAGCGTTCTGAGCAGCGGGTAGAAATAGGCAGCGAATTGCCGGCTAGCAGCTTCCCTGTGGCCGGGAAGTGCAAACGTACACGTTTTCGGCCGAAAACGCGTTTTGCGGCGAAAACGCACACCACGGCTCTTTCTGAGAAAAAGCAAGCACGGAGGACGAGAATCGCTTTTGCCCTGCGTAGCGTTCCGGGCAGCGGGTAGAACCAGGCAGAGAATTCCCGGCTAGCAGCTTCCCTGTGGCCGGGAAGTGCAAACGTACACGTTTTCGGCAGAAAACGCGTTTTCTGGCGAAAACGCACACCACGGCTCTTTCTGAGAAAAAGCAAGCACGGAGGACGAGAATCGCTTTTGCCCTGCGTAGCGTTCCGGGCAGCGGGTAGAACCAGGCAGAGAATTCCCGTCTAGCAGCTTCCCTGTGACCGGGAAGTGCAAACGTACACGTTTTCGGCCGAAAACGTGTTTTCCGGCGAAAACGCACACCACGGCTCTTTCTGAGAAAAAGCAAGCACGGAGGACGAGAATCGCTTTTGCCCTGCGTAGCGTTCCCGGCAGCGGGTAGAACCAGGCAGAGAATTCCCGGCTAGCAGCTTCCCTGTGGCCGGGAAGTGCAAACGTACACGTTTTCGGCCGGAAACGCGTTTTCCGGCGAAAACGCACACCACGGCTCTTTCTGAGAAAAAGCAAGCACGGAGGACGAGAATCGCTTTTGCCCTGCGTAGCGTTCCGGGCAGCGGGTAGAACCAGGCCGAGAATTCCCGGCTAGCAGCTTCCCTGTGGCGGGGAAGTTCAAACGTACACGTTTTCGGCCGAAAACGCGTTTTCCGGCGAAAACGCACACCACGGCTCTTTCTGAGAAAAAGCAAGCACGGAGGACGAGAATCGCTTTTGCCCTGCGTAGTGTTCCGGGCAGCGGGTAGAACCAGGCAGAGAATTCCCGGCTAGCAGCTTCCCTGTGGCCGGGAAGTGCAAACGTACACGTTTTCGGCCGAAAACGCGTTTTCCGGCGAAAACGCACACCACGGCTCTTTCTGAGAAAAAGCAAGCACGGAGGACGAGAATCGCTTTTGCCCTGCGTAGCGTTCCGGGCAGCGGGTAGAACCAGGCAGAGAATTCCCGGCTAGCAGCTTCCCTGTGGCCGGGAAGTGCAAACGTACACGTTTTCGGCCGAAAACGCGTTTTCCGGCGAAAACGCACACCACGGCTCTTTCTGAGAAAAAGCAAGCACGGAGGACGAGAATCGCTTTTGCCCTGCGTAGCGTTCCGGGCAGCGGGTAGAACCAGGCAGAGAATTCCCGGCTAGCAGCTTCCCTGTGGCGGGGAAGTGCAATCGTACACGTTTTCGGCCGAAAACGCTTTTTCCGGCGAAAACGCACACCACGGCTCTTTCTGAGAAAAAGCAAGCACGGAGGACGAGAATCGCTTTTACCCTGCGTAGTGTTCCGGGCAGCGGGTAGAACCAGGCAGAGAATTCCCGGCTAGCAGCTTCCCTGTGGCGGGGAAGTGCAAACGTACACGTTTTCGGCCGAAAACGCGTTTTCTGGCGAAAACGCACACCACGGCTCTTTCTGAGAAAAAGCAAGCACGGAGGACGAGAATCGCTTTTACCCTGCGTAGTGTTCCGGGCAGCGGGTAGAACCAGGCAGAGAATTCCCGTCTAGCAGCTTCCCTGTGGCCGGGAAGTGCAAACGTACACGTTTTCGGCCGAAAACGCGTTTTCCCGCGAAAACGCACACCACGGCTCTTTCTGAGAAAAAGCAAGCACGGAGGACGAGAATCGCTTTTGCCCTGCGTAGTGTTCCGGGCAGCGGGTAGAACCAGACAGAGAATTCCCGGCTAGCAGCTTCCCTGTGGCCGGGAAGTGCAAACGTACACGTTTTGCCGAAAACGCGTTTTCCGGCGAAAACGCACACCACGGCTCTTTCTGAGAAAAAGCAAGCACGGAGGACGAGAATCGCTTTTGCCTTGCGTAGTGTTCCGGTCAGCGGGTAGAACCAGGCAGAGAATTCCCGTCTAGCAGCTTCCCTGTGGCCGGGAAGTGCAAACGTACACGTTTTCGGCCGAAAACGCGTTTACCGGCGAAAACGCACACCACGGCTCTTTCTGAGAAAAAGCAAGCACGGACGACGAGAATCGCTTTTGCCCTGCGTAGCGTTCCTGGCAGCGGGTAGAACCAGGCAGAGAATTCCCGGCTAGCAGCTTCCCTGTGGCGGGGAAGTGCAAACGTACACGTTTTCGGCCGAAAACGCGTTTTCCGGCGAAAACGCACACCACGGCTCTTTCTGAGAAAAAGCAAGCACGGAGGACGAGAATCGCTTTTGCCCTGCGTAGCGTTCCGGGCAGCGGGTAGAACCAGGCAGAGAATTCCCGGCTAGCAGCTTCCCTGTGGCGGGGAAGTGCAAACGTACACGTTTTCGGCCGAAAACGCGTTTACCGGCGAAAACGCACACCACTGCTCTTTCTGAGAAAAAGCAAGCACGGAGGACGAGAATCGCTTTTGCCCTGCGTAGCGTTCCGGGCAGCGGGTAGAACCAGGCAGAGAATTCCCGTCTAGCAGCTTCCCTGTGGCGGGGAAGTGCAAACGTACACGTTTTCGGCCGAAAACGCGTTTACTGGCGAAAACGCACACCACGGCTCTTTCTGAGAAAAAGCAAGCACGGAGGACGAGAATCGCTTTTGCCCTGCGTAGCGTTCCGGGCAGCGGGTAGAACCAGGCAGAGAATTCCCGGCTAGCAGATTCCCTGTGGCCGGGAAGTGCAAACGTACACGTTTTCGGCCGAAAACGCGTTTACCGACGAAAACGCACACCACGGCACTTTCTGAGAAAAAGCAAGCACGGAGGACGAGAATCGCTTTTGCCCTGGGTAGCGTTCTGAGCAGCGGGTAGAAATAGGCAGCGAATTGCCGGCTAGCAGCTTCCTTGTGGCCGGGAAGTGCAAACGTACACGTTTTCGGCCGAAAACGCGTTTTCCGGCGAAAACGCACACCACGGCTCTTTCTGAGAAAAAGCAAGCACGGAGGACGAGAATCGCTTTTGCCCTGCGTAGCGTTCCGGGCAGCGGGTAGAACCAGGCAGAGAATTCCCGGCTAGCAGCTTCCCTGTGGCCGGGAAGTGCAAACGTACACGTTTTCGGCCGAAAACGCGTTTTCCGGCGAAAACGCACACCACGGCTCTTTCTGAGAAAAAGCAAGCACGGAGGACGAGAATCGCTTTTGCCCTGCGTAGCGTTCCGGGCAGCGGGTAGAACCAGGCAGAGAATTCCCGGCTAGCAGCTTCCCTGTGGCCGGGAAGTGCAAACGTACACGTTTTCGGCCGAAAACGCGTTTTCCGGCGAAAACGCACACCACGGCTCTTTCTGAGAAAAAGCAAGCACGGAGGACGAGAATCGCTTTTACCCTGCGTAGTGTTCCGGGCAGCGGGTAGAACCAGGCAGAGAATTCCCGGCTAGCAGCTTCCCTGTGGCGGGGAAGTGCAAACGTACACGTTTTCGGCCGAAAACGCGTTTTCTGGCGAAAACGCACACCACGGCTCTTTCTGAGAAAAAGCAAGCACGGAGGACGAGAACCGCTTTTGCCCTGCGTAGCGTTCCGGGTAGCGGGTAGAACCAGGCAGAGAATTCCCGGCTAGCAGCTTCCCTGTGGCCGGGAAGTGCAAACGTACACGTTTTCGGCCGAAAACGCGTTTTCCCGCGAAAACGCACACCACGGCTCTTTCTGAGAAAAAGCAAGCACGGAGGACGAGAATCGCTTTTGCCCTGCGTAGTGTTCCGGGCAGCGGGTAGAACCAGACAGAGAATTCCCGGCTAGCAGCTTCCCTGTGGCCGGGAAGTGCAAACGTACACGTTTTCGCCGAAAACGCGTTTTCCGGCGAAAACGCACACCACGGCTCTTTCTGAGAAAAAGCAAGCACGGAGGACGAGAATCGCTTTTGCCCTGCGTAGTGTTCCGGTCAGCGGGTAGAACCAGGCAGAGAATTCCCGTCTAGCAGCTTCCCTGTGGCCGGGAAGTGCAAACGTACACGTTTTCGGCCGAAAACGCGTTTACCGGCGAAAACGCACACCACGGCTCTTTCTGAGAAAAAGCAAGCACGGACGACGAGAATCGCTTTTGCCCTGCGTAGCGTTCCTGGCAGCGGGTAGAACCAGGCAGAGAATTCCCGGCTAGCAGCTTCCCTGTGGCCGGGAAGTGCAAACGTACACGTTTTCGGCCGAAAACGCGTTTTCCGGCGAAAACGCACACCACGGCTCTTTCTGAGAAAAAGCAAGCACGGAGGACGAGAATCGCTTTTGCCCTGCGTAGCTTTCCGGGCAGCGGGTAGAACCAGGCAGAGAATTCCCGGCTAGCAGCTTCCCTGTGGCCGGGAAGTGCAAACGTACACGTTTTCGGCCGAAAACGAGTTTTCAGGCAAAAACGCACACCAAGGCTCTTTCTGAGAAAAAGCAAGCACAGAGGACGAGAATCGCTTTTGCCCTGCGTAGCGTTCCGGGCAGCGGGTAGAACCAGGCAGAGAATTCCCGTCTAGCAGCTTCCCTGTGGCCGGGAAGTGCAAACGTACACGCTTTCGGCCGAAAACGCGTTTACCGGCGAAAACGCACACCACGGCACTTTCTGAGAAAAAGCAAACACGGAGGACGAGAATCGCTTTTGCCCTGCGTAGCGTTCTGAGCAGCTGGTAGAAATAGGCAGTGAATTGCCGGCTAGCAGCTTCCCTGTGGCCGGGAAGTGCAAACGTACACGTTTTCGGCCGAAAACGCGTTTTCCGGCGAAAAAGCACACAATGGCTCTTTCTGAGAAAAAGCAAGCACGGAGGACGAGAATCGCTTTTGCCCTGCGTAGCGTTCCGGGCAGCGGGTAGAACCAGGCAGAGAATTCCCGGCTAGCAGCTTCCCTGTGGCCGGGAAGTGCAAACGTACACGTTTTCGGCCGAAAACGCGTTTTCCGGCGAAAACGCACACCACGGCTCTTTCTGAGAAAAAGCAAGCACGGAGGACGAGAATCGCTTTTGCCCTGCGTAGCGTTCCGGGCAGCGGGTAGAACCAGGCAGAGAATTCCCGGCTAGCAGCTTCCCTGTGGCCGGGAAGTGCAAACGTACACGTTTTCGGCCGAAAACGCGTTTTCCCGCGAAAACGGACACCACGGCTCTTTCTGAGAAAAAGCAAGCACGGAGGACGAGAATCGCTTTTGCGCTGCGTAGCGTTCCGGGCAGCGGGTAGAACCAGGCAGAGAATTCCCGGCTAGCAGCTTCCCTGTGGCGGGGAAGTACAAACGTACACGTTTTCGGCCGAAACCACGTTTTCCGGCGAAAACGCACACCACGACTCTTTCTGAGATAAAGAAAGCACGGAGGACGAGAACCGCTTTTGCCCTGCGTAGCGTTCCGGGCAGCGGGTAGAACCAGGCAGAGAATTCCCGTCTAGCAGCTTCCCTGTGGCCGGGAAGTGCAAACGTACACGTTTTCGGCCGAAAACGCGTTTTCTGGCGAAAACGCACACCACGGCTCTTTCTGAGAAAAAGCAAGCACGGAGGACGAGAATCGCTTTTGCCCTGCGTAGCGTTCCGGGCAGCGGGTAGAACCAGGCAGAGAATTCCCGTCTAGCAGCTTCCCTGTGGCCGGGAAGTGCAAACGTACACGTTTTCGGCCGAAAACGCGTTTTCTGGTGAAAACGCACACCACGGCTCTTTCTGAGAAAAAGCAAGCACGGAGGACGAGAATCGCTTTTGCCCTGCGTAGCGTTCCGGGCAGCGGGTAGAACCAGGCAGAGAATTCCCGGCTAGCAGCTTCCCTGTGGCCGGGAAGTGCAAACGTACACGTTTTCGGCCGAAAACGCGTTTTCCGGCGAAAACGCACACCACGACTCTTTCTGAGATAAAGAAAGCACGGAGGACGAGAACCGCTTTTGCCCTGCGTAGCGTTCCGGGCAGCGGGTAGAACCAGGCAGAGAATTCCCGTCTAGCAGTTTCCCTGTGGCGGGGAAGTGCAAACGTACACGTTTTCGGCCGAAAACGCGTTTTCTGGCGAAAACGCACACCACGGCTCTTTCTGAGAAAAAGCAAGCACGGAGGACGAGAATCGCTTTTGCCCTGCGTAGCGTTCCGGGCAGCGGGTAGAACCAGGCAGAGAATTCCCGGCTAGCAGCTTCCCTGTGGCCGGGAAGTGCAAACGTACACGTTTTCGGCCGAAAACGCGTTTTCCAGCGAAAAAGCACACCATGGCTCTTTCTGAGAAAAAGCAAGCACGGAGGACGAGAATCGCTTTTGCCCTGCGTAGCGTTCCGGGCAGCGGGTAGAACCAGGCAGAGAATTCCCGGCTAGCAGCTTCCCTGTGGCGGGGAAGTGCAAACGTACACGTTTTCGGCCGAAAACGCGTTTTCCAGCGAAAACGCACACCACGGCTCTTTCTGAGAAAAAGCAAGCACGGAGAACGAGAATCCCTTTTGCCCTGCGTAGTGTTCCGGGCAGCGGGTAGAACCAGGCAGAGAATTCCCGGCTAGCAGCTTCCCTGTGGCCGGGAAGTGCAAACGTACACGTTTTCGGCCGAAAACGCGTTTACCCGCGAAAACGCACACCACGGCTCTTTCTGAGAAAAAGCAAGCACGGAGGACGAGAACCGCTTTTGCCCTGCGTAGCGTTCCGGGCAGCGGGTAGAACCAGGCAGAGAATTCCCGGCTAGCAGCTTCCCTGTGGCGGGGAAGTGCAAACGTACACGTTTTCGGCCGAAAACGCGTTTTCCGGCGAAAACGCACACCACTGCTCTTTCTGAGATAAAGCAAGCACGGAGGACGAGAATCGCTTTTGCCCTGCGTAGCGTTCCGGGCAGCGGGTAGAACCAGGCAGAGAATTCCCGGCTAGCAGCTTCCCTGTGGCGGGGAAGTGCAAACGTACACGTTTTCGGCCGGAAACGCGTTTTCCGGCGAAAACGCACACCACGGCTCTTTCTGAGAAAAAGCAAGCACGGAGGACGAGAATCGCTTTTGCCCTGCGTAGCGTTCTGAGCAGCGGGTAGAAATAGGCAGCGAATTGCCGGCTAGCAGCTTCCCTGTGGCCGGGAAGTGCAAACGTACACGTTTTCGGCCGAAAACGCGTTTTCCGGCGAAAAAGCACACCATGGCTCTTTCTGAGAAAAAGCAAGCACGGAGGACGAGAATCGCTTTTGCCCTGCGTAGCGTTCCGGGCAGCGGGTAGAACCAGGCAGAGAATTCCCGGCTAGCAGCTTCCCTGTGGCGGGGAAGTGCAAACGTACACGTTTTCGGCCGAAAACGCGTTTTCCGGCGAAAACGCACACCACGGCTCTTTCTGAGAAAAAGCAAGCACGGAGGACGAGAATCGCTTTTGCCCTGCGTAGTGTTCCGGGCAGCGGGTAGAACCAGGCAGAGAATTCACGGCTAGCAGCTTCCCTGTGGCGGGGAAGTGCAAACGTACACGTTTTCGGCCGAAAACGCGTTTTCCCGCGAAAACGCACACCACGGATCTTTCTGAGAAAAAGCAAGCACGGAGGACGAGAATCGCTTTTGCCCTGCGTAGCGTTCCGGGCAGCGGGTAGAACCAGGCAGAGAATTCCCGGCTAGCAGCTTCCCTGTGGCGGGGAAGTGCAAACGTACACGTTTTCGGCCGAAAACGCGTTTTGCGGAGAAAACGCACACCACTGCTCTTTCTGAGAAAAAGCAAGCACGGAGGACGAGAATCGCTTTTGCCCTGCGTAGCGTTCCGGGCAGCGGGTAGAACCAGGCAGAGAATTCCCGTCGAGCAGCTTCCCTGTGGCCGGGAAGTGCAAACGTACACGTTTTCGGCCGAAAACGCGTTTTCCGGCGAAAACGCACACCACGGCTCTTTCTGAGAAAAAGCAAGCACGGAGGACGAGAATCGCTAATGCCCTGCGTAGCGTTCCGGGCAGCGGGTAGAACCAGGCAGAGAATTCCCGACTAGCAGCTTCCCTGTGGCGGGGAAGTGCAAACGTACACGTTTTCGGCCGAAAACGCGTTTTCTGGCGAAAACGCACACCACGGCTCTTTCTGAGAAAAAGCAAGCACGGAGGACGAGAACCGCTTTTGCCCTGCGTAGCGTTCCGGGCAGCGGGTAGAACCAGGCAGAGAATTCCCGGCTAGCAGCTTCCCTGTGGCGGGGAAGTGCAAACGTACACGTTTTCGGCCGAAAACGCGTTTTCCGGCGAAAACGCACACCACGGCTCTTTCTGAGAAAAAGCAAGCACGGAGAACCGCTTTTGCCCTGCGTAGCGTTCCGGGCAGCGGGTAGAACCAGGCAGAGAATTCCCGGCTAGCAGCTTCCCTGTGGCGGGGAAGTGCAAACGTACACGTTTTCGGCCGAAAACGCGTTTTCCGGCGAAAACGCACACCACGGCTCTTTCTGAGAAAAAGCAAGCACGGAGGACGAGAACCGCTTTTGCCCTGCGTAGCGTTCCGGGCAGCGGGTAGAACCAGGCAGAGAATTCCCGGCTAGCAGCTTCCCTGTGGCGGGGAAGTGCAAACGTACACGTTTTCGGCCGAAAACGCGTTTTCCGGCGAAAACGCACACCACGGCTCTTTCTGAGAAAAAGCAAGCACGGAGGACGAGAACCGCTTTTGCCCTGCGTAGCGTTCCGGGCAGCGGGTAGAACCAGGCAGAGAATTCCCGGCTAGCAGCTTCCCTGTGGCGGGGAAGTGCAAACGTACACGTTTTCGGCCGAAAACGCGTTTTCCGGCGAAAACGCACACCACGGCTCTTTCTGAGAAAAAGCAAGCACGGAGGACGAGAACCGCTTTTGCCCTGCGTAGCGTTCCGGGCAGCGGGTAGAACCAGGCAGAGAATTCCCGGCTAGCAGCTTCCCTGTGGCGGGGAAGTGCAAACGTACACGTTTTCGGCCGAAAACGCGTTTTCCGGCGAAAACGCACACCACGGTTCTTTCTGAGAAAAAGCAAGCACGGAGGACGAGAACCACTTTTGCCCTGCGTAGCGTTCCGGGCAGCGGGTAGAACCTGGCAGAGAATTCCCGGCTAGCAGCTTCCCTGTGGCGGGGAAGTGCAAACGTACACGTTTTCAGCCGAAAACGCGTTTTCCGGCGAAAACGCACACCACGGCTCTTTCTGAGAAAAAGCAAGCACGGAGGACGAGAACCGCTTTTGCCCTGCGTAGCGTTCCGGGCAGCGGGTAGAACCAGGCAGAGAATTCCCGGCTAGCAGCTTCCCTGTGGCGGGGAAGTGCAAACGTACACGTTTTCGGCCGAAAACGCGTTTTCCGGCGAAAACGCACACCACGGCTCTTTCTGAGAAAAAGCAAGCACGGAGGACGAGAATCGCTTTTGCCCTGCGTAGCGTTCCGGGCAGCGGGTAGAACCAGGCAGAGAATTCCCGGCTAGCAGCTTCCCTGTGGCGGGGAAGTGCAAACGTACACGTTTTCGGCCGAAAACGCGTTTTCCGGAGAAAACGCACACCACGGCTCTTTCTGAGAAAAAGCAAGCACGGAGGACGAGAATCGCTTTTACCCTGCGTAGTGTTCCGGGCAGCGGGTAGAACCAGGCAGAGAATTCCCGTCTAGCAGCTTCCCTGTGGCGGGGAAGTGCAAACGTACACGTTTTCGGCCGAAAACGCGTTTTCTGGCGAAAACGCACACCACGGCTCTTTCTGAGAAAAAGCAAGCACGGAGGACGAGAACCGCTTTTGCCCTGCGAAGCGTTCCGGGCAGCGGGTAGAACCAGGCAGAGAATTCCCGGCTAGCAGCTTCCCTGTGGCCGGGAAGTGCAAACGTACACGTTTTCGCCGAAAACGCGTTTTCCGGCGAAAACGCACACCACGGCTCTTTCTGAGAAAAAGCAAGCACGGAGGACGAGAATCGCTTTTGCCCTGCGTAGTGTTCCGGGCAGCGGGTAGAACCAGGCAGAGAATTCCCGTCTAGCAGCTTCCCTGTGGCCGGGAAGTGCAAACGTACACGTTTTCGGCCGAAAACGCGTTTACCGGCGAAAACGCACACCACGGCTCTTTCTGAGAAAAAGCAAGCACGGACGACGAGAATCGCTTTTGCCCTGCGTAGCGTTCCGGGCAGCGGGTAGAACCAGGCAGAGAATTCCCGGCTAGCAGCTTCCCTGTGGCCGGGAAGTGCAAACGTACACGTTTTCGGCCGAAAACGCGTTTTCCGGCGAAAACGCACACCACGGCTCTTTCTGAGAAAAAGCAAGCACGGAGGACGAGAATCGCTTTTGCCCTGCGTAGCGTTCCGGGCAGCGGGTAGAACCAGGCAGAGAATTCCCGGCTAGCAGCTTCCCTGTGGCCGGGAAGTGCAAACGTACACGTTTTCGGCCGAAAACGCGTTTTCTGGCGAAAACGCACACCACTGCTCTTTCTGAGAAAAAGCAAGCACGGAGGACGAGAATCGCTTTTGCCCTGCGTAGCGTTCCGGGCAGCGGGTAGAACCAGGCAGAGAATTCCCGTCTAGCAGCTTCCCTGTGGCGGGGAAGTGCAAACGTACACGTTTTCGGCCGAAAACGCGTTTACTGGCGAAAACGCACACCACGGCTCTTTCTGAGAAAAAGCAAGCACGGAGGACGAGTATCGCTTTTGCCCTGCGTAGCGTTCCGGGCAGCGGGTAGAACCAGGCAGAGAATTCCCGTCTAGCAGATTCCCTGTGGCCGGGAAGTGCAAACGTACACGTTTTCGGCCGAAAACGCGTTTACCGACGAAAACGCACACCACGGCACTTTCTGAGAAAAAGCAAGCACGGAGGACGAGAATCGCTTTTGCCCTGCGTAGCGTTCTGAGCAGCGGGTAGAAATAGGCAGCGAATTGCCGGCTAGCAGCTTCCCTGTGGCCGGGAAGTGCAAACGTACACGTTTTCGGCCGAAAACGCGTTTTCCGGCGAAAAAGCACACCACGGCACTTTCTGAGAAAAAGCAAGCACGGAGGACGAGAATCGCTTTTGCCCTGCGTAGCGTTCCGGACAGCGGGTAGAACCAGGCAGAGAATTCCGGCTAGCAGCTTCCCTGTGGCGGGGAAGTGCAAACGTACACGTTTTCGGCCGAAAACGCGTTTTCCCGCGAAAACGCACACCACGGCTCTTAATGAGAAAAAGCAAGCACGGAGGACGAGAATCGCTTTTGCCCTGCGTAGCGTTCTGAGCAGCGGGTAGAAATAGGCAGCGAATTGCCGGCTAGCAGCTTCCCTGTGGCCGGGAAGTGCAAACGTACACGTTTTAGGCCGAAAATGCGTTTTCCCGCGAAAAAGCACACCATGGCTCTTTCTGAGAAAAAGCAAGCACGGAGGACGAGAATCGCTTTTGCCCTGCGTAGCGTTCCGGGCAGCGGGTAGAAATAGGCAGTGAATTGCCGGCTAGCAGCTTCCCTGTGGCCGGGAAGTGCAAACGTACACGTTTTCGGCCGAAAATGCGTTTTCCGGCGAAAACGCACACCACGGCTCTTTCTGAGAAAAAGCAAGCACGGAGGACGAGAATCGCTTTTGCCCTGCGTAACGTTCCGGGCAGCGGGTAGAACCAGGCAGAGAATTCCCGGCTAGCAGCTTCCCTGTGGCGGGGAAGTGCAAATGTACACGTTTTCGGCCGAAAACGCGTTTTCCGGCGAAAACGCACACCACGGCTCTTTCTGAGAAAAAGCAAGCACGGAGGACGAGAATCGCTTTTGCCCTGCGTAGCGTTCTGAATAGCGGGTAGAAATAGCAGCGAATTGCCGGCTAGCAGCTTCCCTGTGGCGGGGAAGTGCAAACGTACACGTTTTCGGACGAAAACGCGTTTTCTGGCGAAAATGCACACCACGGCTCTTTCTGAGAAAAAGCAAGCACGGAGGACGAGAATCGCTTTTGCCCTGCGTAGCGTTCCGGGCAGCGGGTAGAACCAGGCAGAGAATTCCCGGCTAGCAGCTTCCCCGTGGCCGGGAAGTGCAAACGTACACGTTTTCGCCGAAAACACGTTTTCCGGCGAAAACGCACACCACGGCTCTTTCTGAGAAAAAGCAAGCACGGAGGACGAGAATCGCTTTTGCCCTGCGTAGCGTTCCGGGCAGCGGGTAGAACCAGGCAGAGAATTCCCGGCTAGCAGCTTCCCCGTGGCCGGGAAGTGCAAACGTACACGTTTTCGGCCGGAAACGCGTTTTCCGGCGAAAACGCACACCACGGCTCTTTCTGAGAAAAAGCAAGCACGGAGGACGAGAATCGCTTTTGCCCTGCGTAGCGTTCCGGGCAGCGGGTAGAACCAGGCAGAGAATTCCCGGCTAGCAGCTTCCCTGTGGCGGGGAAGTGCAAACGTACACGTTTTCGGCCGAAAACGCGTTTTCCGGCGAAAACGCACACCACGGCTCTTTCTGAGAAAAAGCAAGCACGGAGGACGAGAATCGCTTTTGCCCTGCGTAGCGTTCTGAGCAGCGGGTAGAAATAGGCAGCGAATTGCCGGCTAGCAGCTTCCCTGTGGCGGGGAAGTGCAAACGTACACGTTTTCGGCCGAAAACGCGTTTTCCGGCGAAAACGCACACCACGGCTCTTTCTGAGAAAAAGCAAGCACGGAGGACGAGAATCGCTTTTGCCCTGCGTAGCGTTCCGGGCAGCGGGTAGAACCTGGCAGAGAATTCCCGGCTAGCAGCTTCCCTGTGGCCGGGAAGTGCAAACGTACACGTTTTCGGCAGAAAACGCGTTTTCTGGCGAAAACGCACACCACGGCTCTTTCTGAGAAAAAGCAAGCACGGAGGACGAGAATCGCTTTTGCCCTGCGTAGCGTTCCGGGCAGCGGGTAGAACCAGGCAGAGAATTCCCGTCTAGCAGCTTCCCTGTGACCGGGAAGTGCAAACGTACACGTTTTCGGCCGAAAACGTGTTTTCCGGCGAAAACGCACACCACGGCTCTTTCTGAGAAAAAGCAAGCACGGAGGACGAGAATCGCTTTTGCCCTGCGTAGCGTTCCGGGCAGCGGGTAGAAGCAGGCAGAGAATTCCCGGCTAGCAGCTTCCCTGTGGCGGGGAAGTGCAAACGTACACGTTTTCGGCCGAAAACGCGTTTTCCGGCGAAAACGCACACCACGGCTCTTTCTGAGAAAAAGCAAGCACGGAGGACGAGAATCGCTTTTGCCCTGCGTAGCGTTCCGGGCAGCGGGTAGAACCAGGCAGAGAATTCCCGGCTAGCAGCTTCCCTGTGGCGGGGAAGTGCAAACGTACACGTTTTCGGCCGAAAACGCGTTTTCCGGCGAAAACGCACACCACGGCTCTTTCTGAGAAAAAGCAAGCACGGAGGACGAGAACCGCTTTTGCCCTGCGTAGCGTTCCGGGCAGCGGGTAGAACCAGGCAGAGAATTCCCGGCTAGCAGCTTCCCTGTGGCGGGGAAGTGCAAACGTACACGTTTTCGGCCGAAAACGCGTTTTCCGGCGAAAACGCACACCACGGTTCTTTCTGAGAAAAAGCAAGCACGGAGGACGAGAACCGCTTTTGCCCTGCGTAGCGTTCCGGGCAGCGGGTAGAACCTGGCAGAGAATTCCCGGCTAGCAGCTTCCCTGTGGCGGGGAAGTGCAAACGTACACGTTTTCAGCCGAAAACGCGTTTTCCGGCGAAAACGCACACCACGGCTCTTTCTGAGAAAAAGCAAGCACGGAGGACGAGAACCGCTTTTGCCCTGCGTAGCGTTCCGGGCAGCGGGTAGAACCAGGCAGAGAATTCCCGGCTAGCAGCTTCCCTGTGGCGGGGAAGTGCAAACGTACACGTTTTCGGCCGAAAACGCGTTTTCCGGCGAAAACGCACACCACGGCTCTTTCTGAGAAAAAGCAAGCACGGAGGACGAGAATCGCTTTTGCCCTGCGTAGCGTTCCGGGCAGCGGGTAGAACCAGGCAGAGAATTCCCGGCTAGCAGCTTCCCTGTGGCGGGGAAGTGCAAACGTACACGTTTTCGGCCGAAAACGCGTTTTCCGGAGAAAACGCACACCACGGCTCTTTCTGAGAAAAAGCAAGCACGGAGGACGAGAATCGCTTTTACCCTGCGTAGTGTTCCGGGCAGCGGGTAGAACCAGGCAGAGAATTCCCGTCTAGCAGCTTCCCTGTGGCGGGGAAGTGCAAACGTACACGTTTTCGGCCGAAAACGCGTTTTCTGGCGAAAACGCACACCACGGCTCTTTCTGAGAAAAAGCAAGCACGGAGGACGAGAACCGCTTTTGCCCTGCGAAGCGTTCCGGGCAGCGGGTAGAACCAGGCAGAGAATTCCCGGCTAGCAGCTTCCCTGTGGCCGGGAAGTGCAAACGTACACGTTTTCGCCGAAAACGCGTTTTCCGGCGAAAACGCACACCACGGCTCTTTCTGAGAAAAAGCAAGCACGGAGGACGAGAATCGCTTTTGCCCTGCGTAGTGTTCCGGGCAGCGGGTAGAACCAGACAGAGAATTCCCGGCTAGCAGCTTCCCTGTGGCCGGGAAGTGCAAACGTACACGTTTTCGCCGAAAACGCGTTTTCCGGCGAAAACGCACACCACGGCTCTTTCTGAGAAAAAGCAAGCACGGAGGACGAGAATCGCTTTTGCCCTGCGTAGCGTTCCGGGCAGCGGGTAGAACCAGGCAGAGAATTCCCGTCTAGCAGCTTCCCTGTGGCCGGGAAGTGCAAACGTACACGTTTTCGGCCGAAAACGCGTTTTCCGGCGAAAACGCACACCACGGCTCTTTCTGAGAAAAAGCAAGCACGGAGGACGAGAATCGCTTTTGCCCTGCGTAGCGTTCCGGGCAGCGGGTAGAACCAGGCAGAGAATTCCCGGCTAGCAGCTTCCCTGTGGCCGGGAAGTGCAAACGTACACGTTTTCGGCCGAAAACGCGTTTTCTGGCGAAAACGCACACCACTGCTCTTTCTGAGAAAAAGCAAGCACGGAGGACGAGAATCGCTTTTGCCCTGCGTAGCGTTCCGGGCAGCGGGTAGAACCAGGCAGAGAATTCCGGCTAGCAGCTTCCCTGTGGCGGGGAAGTGCAAACGTACACGTTTTCGGCCGAAAACGCGTTTTCCCGCGAAAACGCACACCACGGCTCTTAATGAGAAAAAGCAAGCACGGAGGACGAGAATCGCTTTTGCCCTGCGTAGCGTTCTGAGCAGCGGGTAGAAATAGGCAGCGAATTGCCGGCTAGCAGCTTCCCTGTGGCCGGGAAGTGCAAACGTACACGTTTTAGGCCGAAAATGCGTTTTCCCGCGAAAAAGCACACCATGGCTCTTTCTGAGAAAAAGCAAGCACGGAGGACGAGAATCGCTTTTGCCCTGCGTAGCGTTCCGGGCAGCGGGTAGAAATAGGCAGTGAATTGCCGGCTAGCAGCTTCCCTGTGGCCGGGAAGTGCAAACGTACACGTTTTCGGCCGAAAATGCGTTTTCCGGCGAAAACGCACACCACGGCTCTTTCTGAGAAAAAGCAAGCACGGAGGACGAGAATCGCTTTTGCCCTGCGTAACGTTCCGGGCAGCGGGTAGAACCAGGCAGAGAATTCCCGGCTAGCAGCTTCCCTGTGGCGGGGAAGTGCAAATGTACACGTTTTCGGCCGAAAACGCGTTTTCCGGCGAAAACGCACACCACGGCTCTTTCTGAGAAAAAGCAAGCACGGAGGACGAGAATCGCTTTTGCCCTGCGTAGCGTTCTGAATAGCGGGTAGAAATAGCAGCGAATTGCCGGCTAGCAGCTTCCCTGTGGCGGGGAAGTGCAAACGTACACGTTTTCGGCCGAAAACGCGTTTTCTGGCGAAAATGCACACCACGGCTCTTTCTGAGAAAAAGCAAGCACGGAGGACGAGAATCGCTTTTGCCCTGCGTAGCGTTCCGGGCAGCGGGTAGAACCAGGCAGAGAATTCCCGGCTAGCAGCTTCCCCGTGGCCGGGAAGTGCAAACGTACACGTTTTCGCCGAAAACACGTTTTCCGGCGAAAACGCACACCACGGCTCTTTCTGAGAAAAAGCAAGCACGGAGGACGAGAATCGCTTTTGCCCTGCGTAGCGTTCCGGGCAGCGGGTAGAACCAGGCAGAGAATTCCCGGCTAGCAGCTTCCCCGTGGCCGGGAAGTGCAAACGTACACGTTTTCGGCCGGAAACGCGTTTTCCGGCGAAAACGCACACCACGGCTCTTTCTGAGAAAAAGCAAGCACGGAGGACGAGAATCGCTTTTGCCCTGCGTAGCGTTCCGGGCAGCGGGTAGAACCAGGCAGAGAATTCCCGGCTAGCAGCTTCCCTGTGGCGGGGAAGTGCAAACGTACACGTTTTCGGCCGAAAACGCGTTTTCCGGCGAAAACGCACACCACGGCTCTTTCTGAGAAAAAGCAAGCACGGAGGACGAGAATCGCTTTTGCCCTGCGTAGCGTTCTGAGCAGCGGGTAGAAATAGGCAGCGAATTGCCGGCTAGCAGCTTCCCTGTGGCGGGGAAGTGCAAACGTACACGTTTTCGGCCGAAAACGCGTTTTCCGGCGAAAACGCACACCACGGCTCTTTCTGAGAAAAAGCAAGCACGGAGGACGAGAATCGCTTTTGCCCTGCGTAGCGTTCCGGGCAGCGGGTAGAACCTGGCAGAGAATTCCCGGCTAGCAGCTTCCCTGTGGCCGGGAAGTGCAAACGTACACGTTTTCGGCAGAAAACGCGTTTTCTGGCGAAAACGCACACCACGGCTCTTTCTGAGAAAAAGCAAGCACGGAGGACGAGAATCGCTTTTGCCCTGCGTAGCGTTCCGGGCAGCGGGTAGAACCAGGCAGAGAATTCCCGTCTAGCAGCTTCCCTGTGACCGGGAAGTGCAAACGTACACGTTTTCGGCCGAAAACGTGTTTTCCGGCGAAAACGCACACCACGGCTCTTTCTGAGAAAAAGCAAGCACGGAGGACGAGAATCGCTTTTGCCCTGCGTAGCGTTCCGGGCAGCGGGTAGAAGCAGGCAGAGAATTCCCGGCTAGCAGCTTCCCTGTGGCGGGGAAGTGCAAACGTACACGTTTTCGGCCGAAAACGCGTTTTCCGGCGAAAACGCACACCACGGCTCTTTCTGAGAAAAAGCAAGCACGGAGGACGAGAATCGCTTTTGCCCTGCGTAGCGTTCCGGGCAGCGGGTAGAACCAGGCAGAGAATTCCCGGCTAGCAGCTTCCCTGTGGCGGGGAAGTGCAAACGTACACGTTTTCGGCCGAAAACGCGTTTTCCGGCGAAAACGCACACCACGGCTCTCTCTGAGAAAAAGCAAGCACGGAGGACGAGAATCGCTTTTGCCCTGCGTAGCGTTCTGAGCAGCGGGTAGAAATAGCAGCGAATTGCCGGCTAGCAGCTTCCCTGTGGCGGGGAAGTGCAAACGTACACGTTTTCGGTCGAAAACGCGTTTTCTGGCGAAAATGCACACCACGGCTCTTTCTGAGAAAAAGCAAGCACGGAGGACGAGAATCGCTTTTGCCCTGCGTAGCGTTCCGGGCAGCGGGTAGAACCAGGCAGAGAATTCCCGGCTAGCAGCTTCCCTGTGGCCGGGAAGTGCAAACGTACACGCTTTCGGCCGAAAACGCGTTTTCAGGCGAAAACGCACACCACGGCTCTTTCTGAGAAAAAGAAGCACGGAGGACGAGAATCGCTTTTGCCCTGCGTAGCGTTCCGGGCAGCGGGTACAACCAGGCAGAGAATTCCCGGCTAGCAGATTCCCTGTGGCCGGGAAGTGCAAACGTACACGTTTTCGGCCGAAAACGCGTTTACCGGCGAAAACGCACACCACGGCTCTTTCTGAGAAAAAGAAAGCACGGAGGACAAGAATCGCTTTTGCCCTGCGTAGCGTTCCGGGCAGCGGGTAGAACCAGGCAGAGAATTCCCGGCTAGCAGCTTCCCTGTGGCCGGGAAGTGCAAACGTACACGTTTTCTCCGAAAACACGTTTTCCGGCGAAAACGCACACCACGGCTCTTTTTGAGAAAAAGCAAGCACGGAGGACGAGAATCGCTTTTGCCCTGCGTAGCGTTCCGGGCAGCGGGTAGAACCAGGCAGAGAATTCCCGGCTAGCAGCTTCCCTGTGGCCGGGAAGTGCAAACGTACACGTTTTCGGCCGAAAACGCGTTTTCCGGCGAAAACGCACACCACGGCTCTTTCTGAGAAAAAGCAAGCACGGAGGACGAGAACCGCTTTTGCCCTGCGTAGCGTTCCGGGCAGCGGGTAGAACCAGGCAGAGAATTCCCGGCTAGCAGCTTCCCTGTGGCGGGGAAGTGCAAACGTACACGTTTTCGGCCGAAAACGCGTTTTCCGGCGAAAACGCACACCACGGCTCTTTCTGAGAAAAAGCAAGCACGGAGGACGAGAATCGCTTTTGCCCTGCGTAGCGTTCCGGGCAGCGGGTAGAACCAGGCAGAGAATTCCCGTCTAGCAGCTTCCCTGTGGCCGGGAAGTGCAAACGTACACGTTTTCGGCCGAAAACGCGTTTTCAGGCGAAAACGCACACCACGGCTCTTTCTGAGAAAAAGCAAGCACGGAGGACGAGAATCGCTTTTGCCCTGCGTAGTGTTCCGGGCAGCGGTAGAACCAGGCAGAGAATTCCCGGCTACCAGCTTCCCTGTGGCCGGGAAGTGCAAACGTACACGTTTTCGGCCGAAAACGCGTTTTCCCGCGAAAACGCACACCACGGCTCTTTCTGAGAAAAAGCAAGCACGGAGGACGAGAATCGCTTTTGCCCTGCGTAGCGTTCCGGGCAGCGGGTAGAACCAGGCAGAGAATTCCCGGCTAGCAGCTTCCCTGTGGCCGGGAAGTGCAAACGTACACGTTTTCGGCCGAAAACGCGTTTTGCGGCGGAAACGCACACCACGGCTCTTTCTGAGAAAAAGCAAGCACGGAGGACGAGAATCGCTTTTGCCCTGCGTAGCGTTCTGAGCAGCGGGTAGAAATAGGCAGCGAATTGCCGGCTAGCAGCTTCCCTGTGGCCGGGAAGTGCAAACGTACACGTTTTCGGCCGAAAACGCGTTTTCCCGCGAAAACGCACACCACGGCTCTTTCTGAGAAAAAGCAAGCACGGAGGACGAGAATCGCTTTTGCCCTGCGTAGCGTTCCGGGCAGCGGGTAGAACCAGGCAGAGAATTCCCGGCTAGCAGCTTCCCTGTGGCCGGGAAGTGCAAACGTACACGTTTTCGGCCGAAAACGCGTTTTCCCGCGAAAAAGCACACCATGGCTTTTTCTGAGAAAAAGCAAGCTCGGAGGACGAGAATCGCTTTTGCCCTGCGTAGCGTTCCGGGCAGCGGGTAGAACCAGGCAGAGAATTCCCGTCTAGCAGCTTCCCTGTGGCCGGGAAGTGCAAACGTACACGTTTTCGGCCGAAAACGCGTTTTCCGGCGAAAACGCACACCACGGCTCTTTCTGAGAAAAAGCAAGCACGGAGGACGAGAATCGCATTTGCCCTGCGTAGCGTTCCGGGCAGCGGGTAGAACCAGGCAGAGAATTCCCGTCTAGCAGCTTCCCTGTGGCCAGGAAGTGCAAACGTACACGTTTTCGGCCGAAAACGCGTTTTCCGGCGAAAACGCACACCACGGCTCTTTCTGAGAAAAAGCAAGCACGGAGGACGAGAATCGCTTTTGCCCTGCGTAGCTTTCCGGGCAGCGGGTAGAACCAGGCAGAGAATTCCCGGCTAGCAGCTTCCCTGTGGCGGGGAAGTGCAAACGTACACGTTTACGGCCGAAAACGCGTTTTCCGGCGAAAACGCACACCACGGCTCTTTCTGAGAAAAAGCAAGCACGGAGGACGAGAATCGCTTTTGCCCTGCGTAGCGTTCTGAGCAGCGGGTAGAAATAGGCATCGAATTGCCGTCTAGCAGCTTCCCTGTGGCCGGGAAGTGCAAACGTACACGTTTTCGGCCGAAAACGCGTTTTCCGGTGAAAACGCACACCACGGCTCTTTCTGAGAAAAAGCAAGCACGGAGGACGAGAATCGCTTTTGCCCTGCGTAGCGTTCCGAGCAGCGGGTAGAAATAGGCAGCGAATTGCCGGCTGGCAGCTTCCCTGTGGCCGGGAAGTGCAAACGTACACGTTTTCGGCCGAAAACGCGTTTTCCGGCGAAAAAGCACACCACGGCTCTTTCTGAGAAAAAGTAAGCACGGAGGACGAGAATCGCTTTTGCCCTGCGTAGCGTTCCGGGCAGCGGGTAGAACCAGGCAGAGAATTCCCGGCTAGCAGCTTCCCTGTGGCCGGGAAGTGCAAACGTACACGTTTTCGGCCGAAAACGCGTTTTGCGGCGAAAACGCACACCACGGCTCTTTCTGAGAAAAAGCAAGCACGGAGGACGAGAATCGCTTTTGCCCTGCGTAGCGTTCTGAGCAGCGGGTAGAAATAGGCAGCGAATTGCCGGCTAGCAGCTTCCCTGTGGCGGGGAAGTGCAAACGTACACGTTTTCGGCCGAAAACGCGTTTTCCGGCGAAAACGCACACCACGGCTCTTTCTGAGAAAAAGCAAGCACGGAGGACGAGAATCGCTTTTGCCCTGCGTAGCGTTCCGGGCAGCGGGTAGAACCTGGCAGAGAATTCCCGGCTAGCAGCTTCCCTGTGGCCGGGAAGTGCAAACGTACACGTTTTCGGCAGAAAACGCGTTTTCTGGCGAAAACGCACACCACGGCTCTTTCTGAGAAAAAGCAAGCACGGAGGACGAGAATCGCTTTTGCCCTGCGTAGCGTTCCGGGCAGCGGGTAGAACCAGGCAGAGAATTCCCGTCTAGCAGCTTCCCTGTGACCGGGAAGTGCAAACGTACACGTTTTCGGCCGAAAACGTGTTTTCCGGCGAAAACGCACACCACGGCTCTTTCTGAGAAAAAGCAAGCACGGAGGACGAGAATCGCTTTTGCCCTGCGTAGCGTTCCGGGCAGCGGGTAGAAGCAGGCAGAGAATTCCCGGCTAGCAGCTTCCCTGTGGCGGGGAAGTGCAAACGTACACGTTTTCGGCCGAAAACGCGTTTTCCGGCGAAAACGCACACCACGGCTCTTTCTGAGAAAAAGCAAGCACGGAGGACGAGAATCGCTTTTGCCCTGCGTAGCGTTCCGGGCAGCGGGTAGAACCAGGCAGAGAATTCCCGGCTAGCAGCTTCCCTGTGGCGGGGAAGTGCAAACGTACACGTTTTCGGCCGAAAACGCGTTTTCCGGCGAAAACGCACACCACGGCTCTTTCTGAGAAAAAGCAAGCACGGAGGACGAGAATCGCTTTTGCCCTGCGTAGCGTTCTGAGCAGCGGGTAGAAATAGCAGCGAATTGCCGGCTAGCAGCTTCCCTGTGGCGGGGAAGTGCAAACGTACACGTTTTCGGTCGAAAACGCGTTTTCTGGCGAAAATGCACACCACGGCTCTTTCTGAGAAAAAGCAAGCACGGAGGACGAGAATCGCTTTTGCCCTGCGTAGCGTTCCGGGCAGCGGGTAGAACCAGGCAGAGAATTCCCGGCTAGCAGCTTCCCTGTGGCCGGGAAGTGCAAACGTACACGCTTTCGGCCGAAAACGCGTTTTCAGGCGAAAACGCACACCACGGCTCTTTCTGAGAAAAAGAAGCACGGAGGACGAGAATCGCTTTTGCCCTGCGTAGCGTTCCGGGCAGCGGGTACAACCAGGCAGAGAATTCCCGGCTAGCAGATTCCCTGTGGCCGGGAAGTGCAAACGTACACGTTTTCGGCCGAAAACGCGTTTACCGGCGAAAACGCACACCACGGCTCTTTCTGAGAAAAAGAAAGCACGGAGGACAAGAATCGCTTTTGCCCTGCGTAGCGTTCCGGGCAGCGGGTAGAACCAGGCAGAGAATTCCCGGCTAGCAGCTTCCCTGTGGCCGGGAAGTGCAAACGTACACGTTTTCTCCGAAAACACGTTTTCCGGCGAAAACGCACACCACGGCTCTTTTTGAGAAAAAGCAAGCACGGAGGACGAGAATCGCTTTTGCCCTGCGTAGCGTTCCGGGCAGCGGGTAGAACCAGGCAGAGAATTCCCGGCTAGCAGCTTCCCTGTGGCCGGGAAGTGCAAACGTACACGTTTTCGGCCGAAAACGCGTTTTCCGGCGAAAACGCACACCACGGCTCTTTCTGAGAAAAAGCAAGCACGGAGGACGAGAACCGCTTTTGCCCTGCGTAGCGTTCCGGGCAGCGGGTAGAACCAGGCAGAGAATTCCCGGCTAGCAGCTTCCCTGTGGCGGGGAAGTGCAAACGTACACGTTTTCGGCCGAAAACGCGTTTTCCGGCGAAAACGCACACCACGGCTCTTTCTGAGAAAAAGCAAGCACGGAGGACGAGAATCGCTTTTGCCCTGCGTAGCGTTCCGGGCAGCGGGTAGAACCAGGCAGAGAATTCCCGTCTAGCAGCTTCCCTGTGGCCGGGAAGTGCAAACGTACACGTTTTCGGCCGAAAACGCGTTTTCAGGCGAAAACGCACACCACGGCTCTTTCTGAGAAAAAGCAAGCACGGAGGACGAGAATCGCTTTTGCCCTGCGTAGTGTTCCGGGCAGCGGTAGAACCAGGCAGAGAATTCCCGGCTACCAGCTTCCCTGTGGCCGGGAAGTGCAAACGTACACGTTTTCGGCCGAAAACGCGTTTTCCCGCGAAAACGCACACCACGGCTCTTTCTGAGAAAAAGCAAGCACGGAGGACGAGAATCGCTTTTGCCCTGCGTAGCGTTCCGGGCAGCGGGTAGAACCAGGCAGAGAATTCCCGGCTAGCAGCTTCCCTGTGGCCGGGAAGTGCAAACGTACACGTTTTCGGCCGAAAACGCGTTTTGCGGCGGAAACGCACACCACGGCTCTTTCTGAGAAAAAGCAAGCACGGAGGACGAGAATCGCTTTTGCCCTGCGTAGCGTTCTGAGCAGCGGGTAGAAATAGGCAGCGAATTGCCGGCTAGCAGCTTCCCTGTGGCCGGGAAGTGCAAACGTACACGTTTTCGGCCGAAAACGCGTTTTCCCGCGAAAACGCACACCACGGCTCTTTCTGAGAAAAAGCAAGCACGGAGGACGAGAATCGCTTTTGCCCTGCGTAGCGTTCCGGGCAGCGGGTAGAACCAGGCAGAGAATTCCCGGCTAGCAGCTTCCCTGTGGCCGGGAAGTGCAAACGTACACGTTTTCGGCCGAAAACGCGTTTTCCCGCGAAAAAGCACACCATGGCTTTTTCTGAGAAAAAGCAAGCTCGGAGGACGAGAATCGCTTTTGCCCTGCGTAGCGTTCCGGGCAGCGGGTAGAACCAGGCAGAGAATTCCCGTCTAGCAGCTTCCCTGTGGCCGGGAAGTGCAAACGTACACGTTTTCGGCCGAAAACGCGTTTTCCGGCGAAAACGCACACCACGGCTCTTTCTGAGAAAAAGCAAGCACGGAGGACGAGAATCGCATTTGCCCTGCGTAGCGTTCCGGGCAGCGGGTAGAACCAGGCAGAGAATTCCCGTCTAGCAGCTTCCCTGTGGCCAGGAAGTGCAAACGTACACGTTTTCGGCCGAAAACGCGTTTTCCGGCGAAAACGCACACCACGGCTCTTTCTGAGAAAAAGCAAGCACGGAGGACGAGAATCGCTTTTGCCCTGCGTAGCTTTCCGGGCAGCGGGTAGAACCAGGCAGAGAATTCCCGGCTAGCAGCTTCCCTGTGGCGGGGAAGTGCAAACGTACACGTTTACGGCCGAAAACGCGTTTTCCGGCGAAAACGCACACCACGGCTCTTTCTGAGAAAAAGCAAGCACGGAGGACGAGAATCGCTTTTGCCCTGCGTAGCGTTCTGAGCAGCGGGTAGAAATAGGCATCGAATTGCCGTCTAGCAGCTTCCCTGTGGCCGGGAAGTGCAAACGTACACGTTTTCGGCCGAAAACGCGTTTTCCGGTGAAAACGCACACCACGGCTCTTTCTGAGAAAAAGCAAGCACGGAGGACGAGAATCGCTTTTGCCCTGCGTAGCGTTCCGAGCAGCGGGTAGAAATAGGCAGCGAATTGCCGGCTGGCAGCTTCCCTGTGGCCGGGAAGTGCAAACGTACACGTTTTCGGCCGAAAACGCGTTTTCCGGCGAAAAAGCACACCACGGCTCTTTCTGAGAAAAAGTAAGCACGGAGGACGAGAATCGCTTTTGCCCTGCGTAGCGTTCCTGGCAGCGGGTAGAACCAGGCAGAGAATTCCCGTCTAGCAGCTTCCCTGTGGCCGGGAAGTGCAAACGTACACGTTTTCGGCCGAAAACGCGTTTTGCGGCGAAAACGCACACCACGGCTCTTTCTGAGAAAAAGCAAGCACGGAGGACGAGAATCGCTTTTGCCCTGCGTAGCGTTCCGGGCAGCGGGTAGAACCAGGCAGAGAATTCCCGTCTAGCAGCTTCCCTGTGGCGGGGAAGTGCAAACGTACACGTTTTCGGCCGAAAACGTGTTTTCTGGCGAAAACGCACACCACGGCTCTTTCTGAGAAAAAGCAAGCACGGAGGACGAGAATCGCTTTTGCCCTGCGTAGCGTTCCGGGCAGCGGGTAGAACCAGGCAGAGAATTCCCGGCTAGCAGCTTCCCTGTGGCCGGGAAGTGCAAACGTACACGTTTTCGGCCGAAAACGCGTTTTCCGGCGAAAACGCACACCACGGCTCTTTCTGAGAAAAAGCAAGCACGGAGGACGAGAATCGCTTTTGCCCTGCGTAGTGTTCCGGGCAGCGGGTAGAACCAGGCAGAGAATTCCCGGCTAGGAGCTTCCCTGTGGCCGGGAAGTGCAAACGTACACGTTTTCGGCCGAAAACGCGTTTACCGGCGAAAACGCACACCACGGCTCTTTCTGAGAAAAAGCAAGCACGGAGGACGAGAATCGCTTTTGCCCTGCGTAGCGTTCCGGGCAGCGGGTAGAACCAGGCAGAGAATTCCCGGCTAGCAGCTTCCCTGTGGCCGGGAAGTGCAAACGTACACGTTTTCGGCCGAAAACGCGTATTCCCGCGAAAACGCACACCACGGCTCTTTCTGAGAAAAAGCAAGCACGGAGGACGAGAATCGCTTTTGCCCTGCGTAGCGTTCCGGGCAGCGGGTAGAACCAGGCAGAGAATTCCCGGCTAGCAGCTTCCCTGTGGCGGGGAAGTGCAAACGTACACGTTTTCGGCCGAAAACGCGTTTTGCGGCGAAAACGCACACCACGGCTCTTTCTGAGAAAAAGCAAGCACGGAGGACGAGAATCGCTTTTGCCCTGCGTAGCGTTCTGAGCAGCGGGTAGAAATAGGCAGCTAATTGCCGGCTAGCAGCTTCCCTGTGGCCGGGAAGTGCAAACGTACACGTTTTTGGCCGAAAACCCGTTTTCCCGCGAAAAAGCACACCACGGCTCTTTCTGAGAAAAAGCAAGCACGGAGGACGAGAATCGCTTTTGCCCTGCGTAGCGTTCCGGGCAGCGGGTAGAAGCAGGCAGAGAATTCCCGGCTAGCAGCTTCCCTGTGGCCGGGAAGTGCAAACGTACACGTTTTCGGCCGAAAACGCGTTTTCCGGCGAAAACGCACACCACGGCTCTTTCTGAGAAAAAGCAAGCACGGAGGACGAGAATCGCTTTTGCCCTGCGTAGCGTTCCGGGCAGCGGGTAGAACCAGGCAGAGAATTCCCGGCTAGCAGCTTCCCTGTGGCGGGGAAGTGCAAACGTACACGTTTTCGGCCGAAAACGCGTTTTCCGGCGAAAACGCACACCACGGCTCTTTCTGAGAAAAAGCAAGCACGGAGGACGAGAATCGCTTTTGCCCTGCGTAGCGTTCTGAGCAGCGGGTAGAAATAGGCAGCGAATTCCCGTCTAGCAGCTTCCCTGTGGCCGGGAAGTGCAAACGTACACGTTTTCGGCCGAAAACGCGTTTTCTGGCGAAAACGCACACCACGGCTCTTTCTGAGAAAAAGCAAGCACGGAGGACGAGAATCGCTTTTGCCCTGCGTAGTGTTCCGGGCAGCGGGTAGAACCAGGCAGAGAATTCCCGGCTAGCAGCTTCCCTGTGGCCGGGAAGTGCAAACGTAAACGTTTTCGCCGAAAACACGTTTTCCGGTAAAAACGCACACCACGGTTCTTTCTGAGAAAAAGCAAGCACGGAGGACGAGAATCGCTTTTGCCCTGCGTAGCGTTCCGGGCAGCGGGTAGAACCAGGCAGAGAATTCCCGTCTAGCAGCTTCCCTGTGGCCGGGAAGTGCAAACGTACACGTTTTCGGCCGAAAACGCGTTTTCCGGCGAAAACGCACACCACGGCTCTTTCTGAGAAAAAGCAAGCACGGAGGACGAGAATCGCATTTGCCCTGCGTAGCGTTCCGGGCAGCGGGTAGAACCAGGCAGAGAATTCCCGTCTAGCAGCTTCCCTGTGGCCAGGAAGTGCAAACGTACACGTTTTCGGCCGAAAACGCGTTTTCCGGCGAAAACGCACACCACGGCTCTTTCTGAGAAAAAGCAAGCACGGAGGACGAGAATCGCTTTTGCCCTGCGTAGCTTTCCGGGCAGCGGGTAGAACCAGGCAGAGAATTCCCGGCTAGCAGCTTCCCTGTGGCGGGGAAGTGCAAACGTACACGTTTACGGCCGAAAACGCGTTTTCCGGCGAAAACGCACACCACGGCTCTTTCTGAGAAAAAGCAAGCACGGAGGACGAGAATCGCTTTTGCCCTGCGTAGCGTTCTGAGCAGCGGGTAGAAATAGGCATCGAATTGCCGTCTAGCAGCTTCCCTGTGGCCGGGAAGTGCAAACGTACACGTTTTCGGCCGAAAACGCGTTTTCCGGTGAAAACGCACACCACGGCTCTTTCTGAGAAAAAGCAAGCACGGAGGACGAGAATCGCTTTTGCCCTGCGTAGCGTTCCGAGCAGCGGGTAGAAATAGGCAGCGAATTGCCGGCTGGCAGCTTCCCTGTGGCCGGGAAGTGCAAACGTACACGTTTTCGGCCGAAAACGCGTTTTCCGGCGAAAAAGCACACCACGGCTCTTTCTGAGAAAAAGTAAGCACGGAGGACGAGAATCGCTTTTGCCCTGCGTAGCGTTCCTGGCAGCGGGTAGAACCAGGCAGAGAATTCCCGTCTAGCAGCTTCCCTGTGGCCGGGAAGTGCAAACGTACACGTTTTCGGCCGAAAACGCGTTTTGCGGCGAAAACGCACACCACGGCTCTTTCTGAGAAAAAGCAAGCACGGAGGACGAGAATCGCTTTTGCCCTGCGTAGCGTTCCGGGCAGCGGGTAGAACCAGGCAGAGAATTCCCGTCTAGCAGCTTCCCTGTGGCGGGGAAGTGCAAACGTACACGTTTTCGGCCGAAAACGTGTTTTCTGGCGAAAACGCACACCACGGCTCTTTCTGAGAAAAAGCAAGCACGGAGGACGAGAATCGCTTTTGCCCTGCGTAGCGTTCCGGGCAGCGGGTAGAACCAGGCAGAGAATTCCCGGCTAGCAGCTTCCCTGTGGCCGGGAAGTGCAAACGTACACGTTTTCGGCCGAAAACGCGTTTTCCGGCGAAAACGCACACCACGGCTCTTTCTGAGAAAAAGCAAGCACGGAGGACGAGAATCGCTTTTGCCCTGCGTAGTGTTCCGGGCAGCGGGTAGAACCAGGCAGAGAATTCCCGGCTAGGAGCTTCCCTGTGGCCGGGAAGTGCAAACGTACACGTTTTCGGCCGAAAACGCGTTTACCGGCGAAAACGCACACCACGGCTCTTTCTGAGAAAAAGCAAGCACGGAGGACGAGAATCGCTTTTGCCCTGCGTAGCGTTCCGGGCAGCGGGTAGAACCAGGCAGAGAATTCCCGGCTAGCAGCTTCCCTGTGGCCGGGAAGTGCAAACGTACACGTTTTCGGCCGAAAACGCGTATTCCCGCGAAAACGCACACCACGGCTCTTTCTGAGAAAAAGCAAGCACGGAGGACGAGAATCGC
This sequence comes from Athene noctua, assembly GCF_965140245.1. NCBI lineage: Eukaryota > Metazoa > Chordata > Aves > Strigiformes > Strigidae > Athene > Athene noctua. The sequence continues at coordinate 20,587 of NW_027437610.1, read as the reverse complement.
TTTTGCCCTGCGTAGCGTTCCGGGCAGCGGGTAGAACCAGGCAGAGAATTCCCGGCTAGCAGCTTCCCTGTGGCGGGGAAGTGCAAACGTACACGTTTTCGGCCGAAAACGCGTTTTGCGGCGAAAACGCACACCACGGCTCTTTCTGAGAAAAAGCAAGCACGGAGGACGAGAATCGCTTTTGCCCTGCGTAGCGTTCTGAGCAGCGGGTAGAAATAGGCAGCTAATTGCCGGCTAGCAGCTTCCCTGTGGCCGGGAAGTGCAAACGTACACGTTTTTGGCCGAAAACCCGTTTTCCCGCGAAAAAGCACACCACGGCTCTTTCTGAGAAAAAGCAAGCACGGAGGACGAGAATCGCTTTTGCCCTGCGTAGCGTTCCGGGCAGCGGGTAGAAGCAGGCAGAGAATTCCCGGCTAGCAGCTTCCCTGTGGCCGGGAAGTGCAAACGTACACGTTTTCGGCCGAAAACGCGTTTTCCGGCGAAAACGCACACCACGGCTCTTTCTGAGAAAAAGCAAGCACGGAGGACGAGAATCGCTTTTGCCCTGCGTAGCGTTCCGGGCAGCGGGTAGAACCAGGCAGAGAATTCCCGGCTAGCAGCTTCCCTGTGGCGGGGAAGTGCAAACGTACACGTTTTCGGCCGAAAACGCGTTTTCCGGCGAAAACGCACACCACGGCTCTTTCTGAGAAAAAGCAAGCACGGAGGACGAGAATCGCTTTTGCCCTGCGTAGCGTTCTGAGCAGCGGGTAGAAATAGGCAGCGAATTCCCGTCTAGCAGCTTCCCTGTGGCCGGGAAGTGCAAACGTACACGTTTTCGGCCGAAAACGCGTTTTCTGGCGAAAACGCACACCACGGCTCTTTCTGAGAAAAAGCAAGCACGGAGGACGAGAATCGCTTTTGCCCTGCGTAGTGTTCCGGGCAGCGGGTAGAACCAGGCAGAGAATTCCCGGCTAGCAGCTTCCCTGTGGCCGGGAAGTGCAAACGTAAACGTTTTCGCCGAAAACACGTTTTCCGGTAAAAACGCACACCACGGCTCTTTCTGAGAAAAAGCAAGCACGGAGGACGAGAATCGCTTTTGCCCTGCGTAGCGTTCCGGGCAGCGGGTAGAACCAGGCAGAGAATTCCCGTCTAGCAGCTTCCCTGTGGCCGGGAAGTGCAAACGTACACGTTTTCGGCCGAAAACGCGTTTACCGGCGAAAAAGCACACCACGGCTCTTTCTGAGAAAAAGCAAGCACGGAGGACGAGAATCGCTTTTGACCTGCGTAGCGTTCCGAGCAGCGGGTAGAAATAGGTAGCGAATTGCCGGCTGGCAGCTTCCCTGTGGCCGGGAAGTGCAAACGTACACGTTTTCGGCCGAAAACGCGTTTACCGGCGAAAAAGCACACCATGGCTCTTTCTGAGAAAAAGCAAGCACGGAGGACGAGAATCGCTTTTGCCCTGCGTAGCGTTCTGAGCAGCGGGTAGAACCAGGCAGAGAATTCCCGTCTAGCAGCTTCCCTGTGGCGGGGAAGTGCAAACGTACACGTTTTCGGCCGAAAACACGTTTTCCGGCGAAAACGCACACCACGGCTCTTTCTGAGAAAAAGCAAGCACGGAGGACGAGAATCGCTTTTGCCCTGCGTAGCGTTCCGGGCAGCGGGTAGAACCAGGCAGAGAATTCCCGTCTAGCAGCTTCCCTGTGGCTGGGAAGTGCAAACGTAAACGTTTTCGGCCGAAAACGCGTTTTCCGGCGAAAACGCACACCACGGCTCTTTCTGAGAAAAAGCAAGCACGGAGGACGAGAATCGCTTTTGCCCTGCGTAGCGTTACGGGCAGCGGGTAGAACCAGGCAGAGAATTCCCGGCTAGCAGCTTCCCTGTGGCCGGGAAGTGCAAACGTACACGTTTTCGGCCGAAAACGTGTTTTCCGTCGAAAACGCACACCACGGCTCTTTCTGAGAAAAAGCAAGCACGGAGGACGAGAATCGCTTTTGCCCTGCGTAGCGTTCCGGGCAGCGGGTAGAACCAGGCAGAGAATTCCCGGCTAGCAGCTTCCCTGTGGCGGGGAAGTGCAAACGTACACGTTTTCGGACGAAAACGCGTTTTCCGGCGAAAACGCACACCACGGCTCTTTCTGAGAAAAAGCAAGCACGGAGGACGAGAATCGCTTTTGCCCTGCGTAGCGTTCTGAGCAGCGGGTAGAAATAGCAGCGAATTGCCGGCTAGCAGCTTCCCTGTGGCGGGGAAGTGCAAACGTACACGTTTTCTGTCGAAAACGCGTTTTCTGGCGAAAATGCCCACCACGGCTCTTTCTGAGAAAAAGCAAGCACGGAGGACGAGAATCGCTTTTGCCCTGCGTAGCGTTCCGGGCAGCGGGTAGAACCAGGCAGAGAATTCCCGGCTAGCAGCTTCCCCGTGGCCGGGAAGTGCAAACGTACACGTTTTCGCCGAAAACACGTTTTCCGGCGAAAACGCACACCACGGCTCTTTCTGAGAAAAAGCATGCACGGAGGACGAGAATCGCTTTTGCCCTGCGTAGCGTTCCGGGCAGCGGGTAGAACCAGGCAGAGAATTCCCGGCTAGCAGCTTCCCTGTGGCCGGGAAGTGCAAACGTACACGTTTTCGGCCGAAAACGCGTTTTCCGGCGAAAACGCACACCACGGCTCTTTCTGAGAAAAAGCAAGCACGGAGGACGAGAATCGCTTTTGCCCTGCGTAGCGTTCCGGGCAGCGGGTAGAAGCAGGCAGAGAATTCCCGGCTAGCAGCTTCCCCGTGGCCGGGAAGTGCAAACGTACACGTTTTCGCCGAAAACACGTTTTCCGGCGAAAACGCACACCACGGCTCTTTCTGAGAAAAAGCAAGCACGGAGGACGAGAATCGCTTTTGCCCTGCGTAGCGTTCCGGGCAGCGGGTAGAACCAGGCAGAGAATTCCCGGCTAGCAGCTTCCCTGTTGCCGGGAAGTGCAAACGTACACGTTTTCGGCCGAAAACGCGTTTTCCGGCGAAAACGCACACCACGGCTCTTTCTGAGAAAAAGCAAGCACGGAGGACGAGAATCGCTTTTGCCCTGCGTAGCGTTCCGGGCAGCGGGTAGAACCAGGCAGAGAATTCCCGTCTAGCAGCTTCCCTGTGACCGGGAAGTGCAAACGTACACGTTTTCGGCCGAAAACGTGTTTTCCGGCGAAAACGCACACCACGGCTCTTTCTGAGAAAAAGCAAGCACGGAGGACGAGAATCGCTTTTGCCCTGCGTAGCGTTCCGGGCAGCGGGTAGAAGCAGGCAGAGAATTCCCGGCTAGCAGCTTCCCTGTGGCCGGGAAGTGCAAACGTACACGTTTTCGGCCGAAAACGCGTTTTCCGGCGAAAACGCACACCACGGCTCTTTCTGAGAAAAAGCAAGCACGGAGGACGAGAATCGCTTTTGCCCTGCGTAGCGTTCCGGGCAGCGGGTAGAACCAGGCAGAGAATTCCCGGCTAGCAGCTTCCCTGTGGCGGGGAAGTGCAAACGTACACGTTTTCGGCCGAAAACGCGTTTTCCGGCGAAAACGCACACCACGGCTCTTTCTGAGAAAAAGCAAGCACGGAGGACGTGAATCGCTTTTGCCCTGCGTAGCGTTCTGAGCAGCGGGTAGAAATAGCAGCGAATTGCCGGCTAGCAGCTTCCCTGTGGCGGGGAAGTGCAAACGTACACGTTTTCGGTCGAAAACGCGTTTTCTGGCGAAAATGCACACCACGGCTCTTTCTGAGAAAAAGCAAGCACGGAGGACGAGAATCGCTTTTGCCCTGCGTAGCGTTCCGGGCAGCGGGTAGAACCAGGCAGAGAATTCCCGGCTAGCAGCTTCCCCGTGGCCGGGAAGTGCAAACGTACACGTTTTCGCCGAAAACGCGTTTTCCGGCAAAAACGCACACCACGGCTCTTTCTGAGAAAAAGCAAGCACGGAGGACGAGAATCGCTTTTGCCCTGCGTAGCGTTCCGGGCAGCGGGTAGAACCAGGCAGAGAATTCCCGGCTAGCAGATTCCCTGTGGCCGGGAAGTGCAAACGTACACGTTTTCGGCCGAAAACGCGTTTTCCGGCGAAAACGCACACCACGGCTCTTTCTGAGAAAAAGCAAGCACGGAGGACGAGAATCGCTTTTGCCCTGCGTAGCGTTCCGGGCAGCGGGTAGAACCAGGCAGAGAATTCCCGGCTAGCAGCTTCCCTGTGGCCGGGAAGTGCAAACGTACACGTTTTCGGCCGAAAACGTGTTTTCCGTCGAAAACGCACACCACGGCTCTTTCTGAGAAAAAGCAAGCACGGAGGACGAGAATCGCTTTTGCCCTGCGTAGCGTTCTGAGCAGCGGGTAGAAATAGGCAGCGAATTGCCGGCTAGCAGCTTCCCTGTGGCCGGGAAGTGCAAACGTACACGTTTTCGGCCGAAAACGCGTTTTGCGGCGAAAACGCACACCACGGCTCTTTCTGAGAAAAAGCAAGCACGGAGGACGAGAATCGCTTTTGCCCTGCGTAGCGTTCCGGGCAGCGGGTAGAAGCAGGCAGAGAATTCCCGGCTAGCAGCTTCCCTGTGGCCGGGAAGTGCAAACGTACACGTTTTCGGCCGAAAACGCGTTTTCCGGCGAAAACGCACACCACGGCTCTTTCTGAGAAAAAGCAAGCACGGAGGACGAGAATCGCTTTTGCCCTGCGTAACGTTCCGGGCAGCGGGTAGAACCAGGCAGAGAATTCCCGGCTAGCAGCTTCCCTGTGGCGGGGAAGTGCAAACGTACACGTTTTCGGCCGAAAACGCGTTTTCCGGCGAAAACGCACACCACGGCTCTTTCTGAGAAAAAGCAAGCACGGAGGACGAGAATCGCTTTTGCCCTGCGTAGCGTTCTGAATAGCGGGTAGAAATAGCAGCGAATTGCCGGCTAGCAGCTTCCCTGTGGCGGGGAAGTGCAAACGTACACGTTTTCTGTCGAAAACGCGTTTTCTGGCGAAAATGCCCACCACGGCTCTTTCTGAGAAAAAGCAAGCACGGAGGACGAGAATCGCTTTTGCCCTGCGTAGCGTTCCGGGCAGCGGGTAGAACCAGGCAGAGAATTCCCGGCTAGCAGCTTCCCCGTGGCCGGGAAGTGCAAACGTACACGTTTTCGCCGAAAACACGTTTTCCGGCGAAAACGCACACCACGGCTCTTTCTGAGAAAAAGCAAGCACGGAGGACGAGAATCGCTTTTGCCCTGCGTAGCGTTCCGGGCAGCGGGTAGAACCAGGCAGAGAATTCCCGGCTAGCAGCTTCCCTGTGGCCGGGAAGTGCAAACGTACACGTTTTCGGCCGAAAACGCGTTTTCCGGCGAAAACGCACACCACGGCTCTTTCTGAGAAAAAGCAAGCACGGAGGACGAGAATCGCTTTTGCCCTGCGTAGCGTTCCGGGCAGCGGGTAGAAGCAGGCAGAGAATTCCCGGCTAGCAGCTTCCCCGTGGCCGGGAAGTGCAAACGTACACGTTTTCGCCGAAAACACGTTTTCCGGCGAAAACGCACACCACGGCTCTTTCTGATAAAAGCAAGCACGGAGGACGAGAATCGCTTTTGCCCTGCGTAGCGTTCCGGGCAGCGGGTAGAACCAGGCAGAGAATTCCCGGCTAGCAGCTTCCCTGTGGCCGGGAAGTGCAAACGTACACGTTTTCGGCCGAAAACGCGTTTTCCGGCGAAAACGCACACCACGGCTCTTTCTGAGAAAAAGCAAGCACGGAGGACGAGAATCGCTTTTGCCCTGCGTAGCGTTCCGGGCAGCGGGTAGAAGCAGGCAGAGAATTCCCGGCTAGCAGCTTCCCTGTGGCCGGGAAGTGCAAACGTACACGTTTTCGGCCGAAAACGCGTTTTCCGGCGAAAACGCACACCACGGCTCTTTCTGAGAAAAAGCAAGCACGGAGGACGAGAATCGCTTTTGCCCTGCGTAGCGTTCCGGGCAGCGGGTAGAACCAGGCAGAGAATTCCCGGCTAGCAGCTTCCCTGTGGCGGGGAAGTGCAAACGTACACGTTTTCGGCCGAAAACGCGTTTTCCGGCGAAAACGCACACCACGGCTCTTTCTGAGAAAAAGCAAGCACGGAGGACGTGAATCGCTTTTGCCCTGCGTAGCGTTCTGAGCAGCGGGTAGAAATAGCAGCGAATTGCCGGCTAGCAGCTTCCCTGTGGCGGGGAAGTGCAAACGTACACGTTTTCGGTCGAAAACGCGTTTTCTGGCGAAAATGCACACCACGGCTCTTTCTGAGAAAAAGCAAGCACGGAGGACGAGAATCGCTTTTGCCCTGCGTAGCGTTCCGGGCAGCGGGTAGAACCAGGCAGAGAATTCCCGGCTAGCAGCTTCCCCGTGGCCGGGAAGTGCAAACGTACACGTTTTCGCCGAAAACGCGTTTTCCGGCAAAAACGCACACCACGGCTCTTTCTGAGAAAAAGCAAGCACGGAGGACGAGAATCGCTTTTGCCCTGCGTAGCGTTCCGGGCAGCGGGTAGAACCAGGCAGAGAATTCCCGGCTAGCAGATTCCCTGTGGCCGGGAAGTGCAAACGTACACGTTTTCGGCCGAAAACGCGTTTTCCGGCGAAAACGCACACCACGGCTCTTTCTGAGAAAAAGCAAGCACGGAGGACGAGAATCGCTTTTGCCCTGCGTAGCGTTCCGGGCAGCGGGTAGAACCAGGCAGAGAATTCCCGGCTAGCAGCTTCCCTGTGGCCGGGAAGTGCAAACGTACACGTTTTCGGCCGAAAACGTGTTTTCCGTCGAAAACGCACACCACGGCTCTTTCTGAGAAAAAGCAAGCACGGAGGACGAGAATCGCTTTTGCCCTGCGTAGCGTTCTGAGCAGCGGGTAGAAATAGGCAGCGAATTGCCGGCTAGCAGCTTCCCTGTGGCCGGGAAGTGCAAACGTACACGTTTTCGGCCGAAAACGCGTTTTGCGGCGAAAACGCACACCACGGCTCTTTCTGAGAAAAAGCAAGCACGGAGGACGAGAATCGCTTTTGCCCTGCGTAGCGTTCCGGGCAGCGGGTAGAACCAGGCAGAGAATTCCCGGCTAGCAGCTTCCCTGTGGCCGGGAAGTGCAAACGTACACGTTTTCGGCAGAAAACGCGTTTTCCGGCGAAAACGCACACCACGGCTCTTTCTGAGAAAAAGCAAGCACGGAGGACGAGAATCGCTTTTGCCCTGCGTAGCGTTCCGGGCAGCGGGTAGAACCAGGCAGAGAATTCCCGTCTAGCAGCTTCCCTGTGACCGGGAAGTGCAAACGTACACGTTTTCGGCCGAAAACGTGTTTTCCGGCGAAAACGCACACCACGGCTCTTTCTGAGAAAAAGCAAGCACGGAGGACGAGAATCGCTTTTGCCCTGCGTAGCGTTCCGGGCAGCGGGTAGAACCAGGCAGAGAATTCCCGTCTAGCAGCTTCCCTGTGACCGGGAAGTGCAAACGTACACGTTTTCGGCCGAAAACGTGTTTTCCGGCGAAAACGCACACCACGGCTCTTTCTGAGAAAAAGCAAGCACGGAGGACGAGAATCGCTTTTGCCCTGCGTAGCGTTCCGGGCAGCGGGTAGAAGCAGGCAGAGAATTCCCGGCTAGCAGCTTCCCTGTGGCCGGGAAGTGCAAACGTACACGTTTTCGGCCGAAAACGCGTTTTCCGGCGAAAACGCACACCACGGCTCTTTCTGAGAAAAAGCAAGCACGGAGGACGAGAATCGCTTTTGCCCTGCGTAGCGTTCCGGGCAGCGGGTAGAACCAGGCAGAGAATTCCCGGCTAGCAGCTTCCCTGTGGCGGGGAAGTGCAAACGTACACGTTTTCGGCCGAAAACGCGTTTTCCGGCGAAAACGCACACCACGGCTCTTTCTGAGAAAAAGCAAGCACGGAGGACGTGAATCGCTTTTGCCCTGCGTAGCGTTCTGAGCAGCGGGTAGAAATAGCAGCGAATTGCCGGCTAGCAGCTTCCCTGTGGCGGGGAAGTGCAAACGTACACGTTTTCGGTCGAAAACGCGTTTTCTGGCGAAAATGCACACCACGGCTCTTTCTGAGAAAAAGCAAGCACGGAGGACGAGAATCGCTTTTGCCCTGCGTAGCGTTCCGGGCAGCGGGTAGAACCAGGCAGAGAATTCCCGGCTAGCAGCTTCCCCGTGGCCGGGAAGTGCAAACGTACACGTTTTCGCCGAAAACGCGTTTTCCGGCAAAAACGCACACCACGGCTCTTTCTGAGAAAAAGCAAGCACGGAGGACGAGAATCGCTTTTGCCCTGCGTAGCGTTCCGGGCAGCGGGTAGAACCAGGCAGAGAATTCCCGGCTAGCAGATTCCCTGTGGCCGGGAAGTGCAAACGTACACGTTTTCGGCCGAAAACGCGTTTTCCCGCGAAAACGCACACCACGGCTCTTTCTGAGAAAAAGCAAGCACGGAGGACGAGAATCGCTTTTGCCCTGCGTAGCGTTCCGGGCAGCGGGTAGAACCAGGCAGAGAATTCCCGGCTAGCAGCTTCCCTGTGGCCGGGAAGTGCAAACGTACACGTTTTCGGCCGAAAACGTGTTTTCCGTCGAAAACGCACACCACGGCTCTTTCTGAGAAAAAGCAAGCACGGAGGACGAGAATCGCTTTTGCCCTGCGTAGCGTTCTGAGCAGCGGGTAGAAATAGGCAGCGAATTGCCGGCTAGCAGCTTCCCTGTGGCCGGGAAGTGCAAACGTACACGTTTTCGGCCGAAAACGCGTTTTGCGGCGAAAACGCACACCACGGCTCTTTCTGAGAGAAAGCAAGCACGGAGGACGAGAATCGCTTTTGCCCTGCGTAGCGTTCCGGGCAGCGGGTAGAACCAGGCAGAGAATTCCCGGCTAGCAGCTTCCCTGTGGCCGGGAAGTGCAAACGTACACGTTTTCGGCAGAAAACGCGTTTTCTGGCGAAAACGCACACCACGGCTCTTTCTGAGAAAAAGCAAGCACGGAGGACGAGAATCGCTTTTGCCCTGCGTAGCGTTCCGGGCAGCGGGTAGAACCAGGCATAGAATTCCCGTCTAGCAGCTTCCCTGTGACCGGGAAGTGCAAACGTACACGTTTTCGGCCGAAAATGTGTTTTCCGGCGAAAACGCACACCACGGCTCTTTCTGAGAAAAAGCAAGCACGGAGGACGAGAATCGCTTTTGCCCTGCGTAGCGTTCCCGGCAGCGGGTAGAACCAGGCAGAGAATTCCCGGCTAGCAGCTTCCCTGTGGCCGGGAAGTGCAAACGTACACGTTTTCGGCCGAAAACGCGTTTTCCGGCGAAAACGCACACCACGGCTCTTTCTGAGAAAAAGCAAGCACGGAGGACGAGAATCGCTTTTGCCCTGCGTAGCGTTCCGGGCAGCGGGTAGAACCAGGCCGAGAATTCCCGGCTAGCAGCTTCCCTGTGGCGGGGAAGTGCAAACGTACACGTTTTCGGCCGAAAACGCGTTTTCCGGCGAAAACGCACACCACGGCTCTTTCTGAGAAAAAGCAAGCACGGAGGACGAGAATCGCTTTTGCCCTGCGTAGCGTTCGGGGAAGCGGGTAGAACCAGGCAGAGAATTCCCGGCTAGCAGCTTCCCTGTGGCCGGGAAGTGCAAACGTACACGTTTTCGGCCGAAAACGCGTTTTCCGGCGAAAACGCACGCCACGGTCTTTCTGAGAAAAAGCAAGCACGGAGGACGAGAATCGCTTTTGCCCTGCGTAGCGTTCCGGGCAGCGGGTAGAACCAGGCAGAGAATTCCCGGCTAGCAGCTTCCCTGTGGCGGGGAAGTGCAAACGTACACGTTTTCGGCCGAAAACGCGTTTTCCGTCGAAAACGCACACCACGGCTCTTTCTGAGAAAAAGCAAGCACGGAGGACGAGAATCGCTTTTACCCTGCGTAGTGTTCCGGGCAGCGGGTAGAACCAGGCAGAGAATTCCCGGCTAGCAGCTTCCCTGTGGCGGGGAAGTGCAAACGTACACGTTTTCGGCCGAATGCGTTTTCTGGCGAAAACGCACACCACGGCTCTTTCTGAGAAAAAGCAAGCACGGAGGACGAGAACCGCTTTTGCCCTGCGTAGCGTTCCGTGCAGCGGGTAGAACCAGGCAGAGAATTCCCGGCTAGCAGCTTCCCTGTGGCCGGGAAGTGCAAACGTACACGTTTTCGGCCGAAAACGCGTTTTCCCGCGAAAACGCACACCACGGCTCTTTCTGAGAAAAAGCAAGCACGGAGGACGAGAATCGCTTTTGCCCTGCGTAGTGTTCCGGGCAGCGGGTAGAACCAGACAGAGAATTCCCGGCTAGCAGCTTCCCTGTGGCCGGGAAGTGCAAACGTACACGTTTTCGGCCGAAAACGCGTTTACTGGCGAAAACGCACACCACGGCTCTTTCTGAGAAAAAGCAAGCACGGAGGACGAGAATCGCTTTTGCCCTGCGTAGCGTTCCGGGCAGCGGGTAGAACCAGGCAGAGAATTCCCGGCTAGCAGATTCCCTGTGGCCGGGAAGTGCAAACGTACACGTTTTCGGCCGAAAACGCGTTTACCGACGAAAACGCACACCACGGCACTTTCTGAGAAAAAGCAAGCACGGAGGACGAGAATCGCTTTTGCCCTGCGTAGCGTTCTTAGCAGCGGGTAGAAATAGGCAGCGAATTGCCGGCTAGCAGCTTCCCTGTGGCCGGGAAGTGCAAACGTACACGTTTTCGGCCGAAAACGCGTTTTCCGGCGAAAACGCACACCACGGCTCTTTCTGAGAAAAAGCAAGCACGGAGGACGAGAATCGCTTTTGCCCTGCGTAGCGTTCCGGGCAGCGGGTAGAACCAGGCAGAGAATTCCCGGCTAGCAGCTTCCCTGTGGCCGGGAAGTGCAAACGTACACGTTTTCGGCCGAAAACGCGTTTTCCGGCGAAAACGCACACCACGGCTCTTTCTGAGATAAAGCAAGCACGGAGGACGAGAATCGCTTTTGCCCTGCGTAGCGTTCCGGGCAGCGGGTAGAACCAGGCAGAGAATTCCCTGCTAGCAGCTTCCCTGTGGCCGGGAAGTGCAAACGTACACGTTTTCGGCCGAAAACGCGTTTTCCGGCGAAAACGCACACCACGGCTCTTTCTGAGAAAAAGCAAGCACGGAGGACGAGAATCGCTTTTACCCTGCGTAGTGTTCCGGGCAGCGGGTAGAACCAGGCAGAGAATTCCCGGCTAGCAGCTTCCCTGTGGCGGGGAAGTGCAAACGTACACGTTTTCGGCCGAAAACGCGTTTTCAGGCGAAAACGCACACCACGGCTCTTTCTGAGAAAAAGCAAGCACGGAGGACGAGAACCGCTTTTGCCCTGCGTAGCGTTCCGGGCAGCGGGTAGAACCAGGCAGAGAATTCCCGGCTAGCAGCTTCCCTGTGGCCGGGAAGTGCAAACGTACACGTTTTCGGCCGAAAACGCGTTTTCCCGCGAAAACGCACACCACGGCTCTTTCTGAGAAAAAGCAAGCACGGAGGACGAGAATCGCTTTTGCCCTGCGTAGTGTTCCGGGCAGCGGGTAGAACCAGACAGAGAATTCCCGGCTAGCAGCTTCCCTGTGGCGGGGAAGTGCAAACGTACACGTTTTCGGCCGAAAACGCGTTTTCCGGCGAAAACGCACACCACGGCTCTTTCTGAGAAAAAGCAAGCACGGAGGACGAGAATCGCTTTTGCCCTGCGTAGTGTTCCGGTCAGCGGGTAGAACCAGGCAGAGAATTCCCGTCTAGCAGCTTCCCTGTGGCCGGGAAGTGCAAACGTACACGTTTTCGGCAGAAAACGCGTTTACCGGCGAAAACGCACACCACGGCTCTTTCTGAGAAAAAGCAAGCACGGAGGACGAGAATCGCTTTTGCCCTGCGTAGCGTTCCGGGCAGCGGGTAGAACCAGGCAGAGAATTCCCGGCTAGCAGCTTCCCTGTGGCCGGGAAGTGCAAACGTACACGTTTTCGGCCGAAAACGCGTTTTCCGGCGAAAACGCACACCACGGCTCTTTCTGAGAAAAAGCAAGCACGGAGGACGAGAATCGCTTTTGCCCTGCGTAGCGTTCCGGGCAGCGGGTAGAACCAGGCAGAGAATTCCCGGCTAGCAGCTTCCCTGTGGCGGGGAAGTGCAAACGTACACGTTTTCGGCCGAAAACGCGTTTTCTAGCGAAAACGCACACCACTGCTCTTTCTGAGAAAAAGCAAGCACGGAGGACGAGAATCGCTTTTGCCCTGCGTAGCGTTCCGGGCAGCGGGTAGAACCAGGCAGAGAATTCCCGTCTAGCAGCTTCCCTGTGGCGGGGAAGTGCAAACGTACACGTTTTCGGCCGAAAACGCGTTTACTGGCGAAAACGCACACCACGGCTCTTTCTGAGAAAAAGCAAGCACGGAGGACGAGAATCGCTTTTGCCCTGCGTAGCGTTCCGGGCAGCGGGTAGAACCAGGCAGAGAATTCCCGTCTAGCAGATTCCCTGTGGCCGGGAAGTGCAAACGTACACGTTTTCGGCCGAAAACGCGTTTACCGACGAAAACGCACACCACGGCACTTTCTGAGAAAAAGCAAGCACGGAGGACGAGAATCGCTTTTGCCCTGCGTAGCTTTCCGGGCAGCGGGTAGAACCAGGCAGAGAATTCCCGGCTAGCAGCTTCCCTGTGGCCGGGAAGTGCAAACGTACACGTTTTCGGCCGAAAACGAGTTTTCAGGCAAAAACGCACACCACGGCTCTTTCTGAGAAAAAGCAAGCACAGAGGACGAGAATCGCTTTTGCCCTGCGTAGCGTTCCGGGCAGCGGGTAGAACCAGGCAGAGAATTCCCGTCTAGCAGCTTCCCTGTGGCCGGGAAGTGCAAACGTACACGTTTTCGGCCGAAAACGCGTTTACCGGCGAAAACGCACACCACGGCACTTTCTGAGAAAAAGCAAACACGGAGGACGAGAATCGCTTTTGCCCTGCGTAGCGTTCTGAGCAGCTGGTAGAAATAGGCAGTGAATTGCCGGCTAGCAGCTTCCCTGTGGCCGGGAAGTGCAAACGTACACGTTTTCGGCCGAAAACGCGTTTTCCGGCGAAAACGCACACCACGGCTCTTTCTGAGAAAAAGCAAGCACGGAGGACGAGAATCGCTTTTGCCCTGCGTAGCGTTCCGGGCAGCGGGTAGAACCAGGCAGAGAATTCCCGGCTAGCAGCTTCCCTGTGGCCGGGAAGTGCAAACGTACACGTTTTCGGCCGAAAACGCGTTTTCCGGCGAAAACGCACACCACGGCTCTTTCTGAGAAAAAGCAAGCACGGAGGACGAGAACCGCTTTTGCCCTGCGTAGCGTTCCGGGTAGCGGGTAGAACCAGGCAGAGAATTCCCGGCTAGCAGCTTCCCTGTGGCGGGGAAGTGCAAACGTACACGTTTTCGGCCGAAAACGCGTTTTCCGGCGAAAACGCACACCACGGCTCTTTCTGAGAAAAAGCAAGCACGGAGGACGAGAACCGCTTTTGCCCTGCGTAGCGTTCCGGGCAGCGGGTAGAACCAGGCAGAGAATTCCCGGCTAGCAGCTTCCCTGTGGCGGGGAAGTGCAAACGTACACGTTTTCGGCCGAAAACGCGTTTTCCGGCGAAAAGGCACACCACGGCTCTTTCTGAGAAAAAGCAAGCACGGAGGACGAGAACCGCTTCTGCCCTGCGTAGCGTTCCGGGCAGCGGGTAGAACCAGGCAGAGAATTCCCGGCTAGCAGCTTCCCTGTGGCGGGGAAGTGCAAACGTACACGTTTTCGGCCGAAAACGCGTTTTCCGGCGAAAACGCACACCACGGCTCTTTCTGAGAAAAAGCAAGCACGGAGGACCAGAACCGCTTTTGCCCTGCGTAGCGTTCCGGGCAGCGGGTAGAACCAGGCAGAGAATTCCCGGCTAGCAGCTTCCCTGTGGCGGGGAAGTGCAAACGTACTCGTTTTCGGCCGAAAACGCGTTTTCCGGCGAAAACGCACACCACGGCTCTTTCTGAGAAGAAGCAAGCACGGAGGACGAGAACCGCTTTTGCCCTGCGTAGCGTTCCGGGCAGCGGGTAGAACCAGGCAGAGAATTCCCGGCTAGCAGCTTCCCTGTGGCGGGGAAGTGCAAACGTACACGTTTTCGGCCGAAAACGCGTTTTCCGGCGAAAACGCACACCACGGCTCTTTCTGAGAAAAAGCAAGCACGGAGGACGAGAACCGCTTTTGCCCTGCGTAGCGTTCCGGGCAGCGGGTAGAACCAGGCAGAGAATTCCCGGCTAGCAGCTTCCCTGTGGCGGGGAAGTGCAAACGTACACGTTTTCGGCCGAAAACGCGTTTTCCGGCGAAAACGCACACCACGGCTCTTTCTGAGAAAAAGCAAGCACGGAGGACGAGAACCGCTTTTGCCCTGCGTAGCGTTCCGGGCAGCGGGTAGAACCAGGCAGAGAATTCCCGGCTAGCAGCTTCCCTGTGGCCGGGGAAGTGCAAACGTACACGTTTTCGGCCGAAAACGCGTTTTCCGGCGAAAACGCACACCACGGCTCTTTCTGAGAAAAAGCAAGCACGGAGGACGAGAACCGCTTTTGCCCTGCGTAGCGTTCCGGGCAGCGGGTAGAACCAGGCAGAGAATTCCCGGCTAGCAGCTTCCCTGTGGCGGGGAAGTGCAAACGTACACGTTTTCGGCCGAAAACGCGTTTTCCGGCGAAAACGCACACCACGGCTCTTTCTGAGAAAAAGCAAGCACGGAGGACGAGAACCGCTTTTGCCCTGCGTAGCGTTCCGGGCAGCGGGTAGAACCAGGCAGAGAATTCCCGGCTAGCAGCTTCCCTGTGGCGGGGAAGTGCAAACGTACACGTTTTCGGCCGAAAACGCGTTTTCCGGCGAAAACGCACACCACGGCTCTTTCTGAGAAAAAGCAAGCACGGAGGACGAGAACCGCTTTTGCCCTGCGTAGCGTTCCGGGCAGCGGGTAGAACCAGGCAGAGAATTCCCGGCTAGCAGCTTCCCTGTGGCGGGGAAGTGCAAACGTACACGTTTTCGGCCGAAAACGCGTTTTCCGGCGAAAACGCACACCACGGCTCTTTCTGAGAAAAAGCAAGCACGGAGGACGAGAACCGCTTTTGCCCTGCGTAGCGTTCCGGGCAGCGGGTAGAACCAGGCAGAGAATTCCCGGCTAGCAGCTTCCCTGTGGCGGGGAAGTGCAAACGTACACGTTTTCGGCCGAAAACGCGTTTTCCGGCGAAAACGCACACCACGGCTCTTTCTGAGAAAAAGCAAGCACGGAGGACGAGAACCGCTTTTGCCCTGCGTAGCGTTCCGGGCAGCGGTAGAACCAGGCAGAGAATTCCCGGCTAGCAGCTTCCCTGTGGCGGGGAAGTGCAAACGTACACGTTTTCGGCCGAAAACGCGTTTTCCGGCGAAAACGCACACCACGGCTCTTTCTGAGAAAAAGCAAGCACGGAGGACGAGAACCGCTTTTGCCCTGCGTAGCGTTCCGGGCAGCGGGTAGAACCAGGCAGAGAATTCCCGGCTAGCAGCTTCCCTGTGGCGGGGAAGTGCAAACGTACACGTTTTCGGCCGAAAACGCGTTTTCCGGCGAAAACGCACACCACGGCTCTTTCTGAGAAAAAGCAAGCACGGAGGACGAGAACCGCTTTTGCCCTGCGTAGCGTTCCGGGCAGCGGGTAGAACCAGGCAGAGAATTCCCGGCTAGCAGCTTCCCTGTGGCGGGGAAGTGCAAACGTACACGTTTTCGGCCGAAAACGCGTTTTCCGGCGAAAACGCACACCACGGCTCTTTCTGAGAAAAAGCAAGCACGGAGGACGAGAACCGCTTTTGCCCTGCGTAGCGTTCCGGGCAGCGGGTAGAACCAGGCAGAGAATTCCCGGCTAGCAGCTTCCCTGTGGCGGGGAAGTGCAAACGTACACGTTTTCGGCCGAAAACGCGTTTTCCGGCGAAAACGCACACCACGGCTCTTTCTGAGAAAAAGCAAGCACGGAGGACGAGAACCGCTTTTGCCCTGCGTAGCGTTCCGGGCAGCGGGTAGAACCAGGCAGAGAATTCCCGGCTAGCAGCTTCCCTGTGGCGGGGAAGTGCAAACGTACACGTTTTCGGCCGAAAACGCGTTTTCCGGCGAAAACGCACACCACGGCTCTTTCTGAGAAAAAGCAAGCACGGAGGACGAGAACCGCTTTTGCCCTGCGTAGCGTTCCGGGCAGCGGGTAGAACCAGGCAGAGAATTCCCGGCTAGCAGCTTCCCTGTGGCGGGGAAGTGCAAACGTACACGTTTTCGGCCGAAAACGCGTTTTCCGGCGAAAACGCACACCACGGCTCTTTCTGAGAAAAAGCAAGCACGGAGGACGAGAACCGCTTTTGCCCTGCGTAGCGTTCCGGGCAGCGGGTAGAACCAGGCAGAGAATTCCCGGCTAGCAGCTTCCCTGTGGCGGGGAAGTGCAAACGTACACGTTTTCGGCCGAAAACGCGTTTTCCGGCGAAAACGCACACCACGGCTCTTTCTGAGAAAAAGCAAGCACGGAGGACGAGAACCGCTTTTGCCCTGCGTAGCGTTCCGGGCAGCGGGTAGAACCAGGCAGAGAATTCCCGGCTAGCAGCTTCCCTGTGGCGGGGAAGTGCAAACGTACACGTTTTCGGCCGAAAACGCGTTTTCCGGCGAAAACGCACACCACGGCTCTTTCTGAGAAAAAGCAAGCACGGAGGACGAGAACCGCTTTTGCCCTGCGTAGCGTTCCGGGCAGCGGGTAGAACCAGGCAGAGAATTCCCGGCTAGCAGCTTCCCTGTGGCGGGGAAGTGCAAACGTACACGTTTTCGGCCGAAAACGCGTTTTCCGGCGAAAACGCACACCACGGCTCTTTCTGAGAAAAAGCAAGCACGGAGGACGAGAACCGCTTTTGCCCTGCGTAGCGTTCCGGGCAGCGGGTAGAACCAGGCAGAGAATTCCCGGCTAGCAGCTTCCCTGTGGCGGGGAAGTGCAAACGTACACGTTTTCGGCCGAAAACGCGTTTTCCGGCGAAAACGCACACCACGGCTCTTTCTGAGAAAAAGCAAGCACGGAGGACGAGAACCGCTTTTGCCCTGCGTAGCGTTCCGGGCAGCGGGTAGAACCAGGCAGAGAATTCCCGGCTAGCAGCTTCCCTGTGGCGGGGAAGTGCAAACGTACACGTTTTCGGCCGAAAACGCGTTTTCCGGCGAAAACGCACACCACGGCTCTTTCTGAGAAAAAGCAAGCACGGAGGACGAGAACCGCTTTTGCCCTGCGTAGCGTTCCGGGCAGCGGGTAGAACCAGGCAGAGAATTCCCGGCTAGCAGCTTCCCTGTGGCGGGGAAGTGCAAACGTACACGTTTTCGGCCGAAAACGCGTTTTCCGGCGAAAACGCACACCACGGCTCTTTCTGAGAAAAAGCAAGCACGGAGGACGAGAACCGCTTTTGCCCTGCGTAGCGTTCCGGGCAGCGGGTAGAACCAGGCAGAGAATTCCCGGCTAGCAGCTTCCCTGTGGCGGGGAAGTGCAAACGTACACGTTTTCGGCCGAAAACGCGTTTTCCGGCGAAAACGCACACCACGGCTCTTTCTGAGAAAAAGCAAGCACGGAGGACGAGAACCGCTTTTGCCCTGCGTAGCGTTCCGGGCAGCGGGTAGAACCAGGCAGAGAATTCCCGGCTAGCAGCTTCCCTGTGGCGGGGAAGTGCAAACGTACACGTTTTCGGCCGAAAACGCGTTTTCCGGCGAAAACGCACACCACGGCTCTTTCTGAGAAAAAGCAAGCACGGAGGACGAGAACCGCTTTTGCCCTGCGTAGCGTTCCGGGCAGCGGGTAGAACCAGGCAGAGAATTCCCGGCTAGCAGCTTCCCTGTGGCGGGGAAGTGCAAACGTACACGTTTTCGGCCGAAAACGCGTTTTCCGGCGAAAACGCACACCACGGCTCTTTCTGAGAAAAAGCAAGCACGGAGGACGAGAACCGCTTTTGCCCTGCGTAGCGTTCCGGGCAGCGGGTAGAACCAGGCAGAGAATTCCCGGCTAGCAGCTTCCCTGTGGCGGGGAAGTGCAAACGTACACGTTTTCGGCCGAAAACGCGTTTTCCGGCGAAAACGCACACCACGGCTCTTTCTGAGAAAAAGCAAGCACGGAGGACGAGAACCGCTTTTGCCCTGCGTAGCGTTCCGGGCAGCGGGTAGAACCAGGCAGAGAATTCCGGCTAGCAGCTTCCCTGTGGCGGGGAAGTGCAAACGTACACGTTTTCGGCCGAAAACGCGTTTTCCGGCGAAAACGCACACCACGGCTCTTTCTGAGAAAAAGCAAGCACGGAGGACGAGAACCGCTTTTGCCCTGCGTAGCGTTCCGGGCAGCGGGTAGAACCAGGCAGAGAATTCCCGGCTAGCAGCTTCCCTGTGGCGGGGAAGTGCAAACGTACACGTTTTCGGCCGAAAACGCGTTTTCCGGCGAAAACGCACACCACGGCTCTTTCTGAGAAAAAGCAAGCACGGAGGACGAGAACCGCTTTTGCCCTGCGTAGCGTTCCGGGCAGCGGGTAGAACCAGGCAGAGAATTCCCGGCTAGCAGCTTCCCTGTGGCGGGGAAGTGCAAACGTACACGTTTTCGGCCGAAAACGCGTTTCCGGCGAAAACGCACACCACGGCTCTTTCTGAGAAAAAGCAAGCACGGAGGACGAGAACCGCTTTTGCCCTGCGTAGCGTTCCGGGCAGCGGGTAGAACCAGGCAGAGAATTCCCGGCTAGCAGCTTCCCTGTGGCGGGGAAGTGCAAACGTACACGTTTTCGGCCGAAAACGCGTTTTCCGGCGAAAACGCACACCACGGCTCTTTCTGAGAAAAAGCAAGCACGGAGGACGAGAACCGCTTTTGCCCTGCGTAGCGTTCCGGGCAGCGGGTAGAACCAGGCAGAGAATTCCCGGCTAGCAGCTTCCCTGTGGCGGGGAAGTGCAAACGTACACGTTTTCGGCCGAAAACGCGTTTTCCGGCGAAAACGCACACCACGGCTCTTTCTGAGAAAAAGCAAGCACGGAGGACGAGAACCGCTTTTGCCCTGCGTAGCGTTCCGGGCAGCGGGTAGAACCAGGCAGAGAATTCCCGGCTAGCAGCTTCCCTGTGGCGGGGAAGTGCAAACGTACACGTTTTCGGCCGAAAACGCGTTTTCCGGCGAAAACGCACACCACGGCTCTTTCTGAGAAAAAGCAAGCACGGAGGACGAGAACCGCTTTTGCCCTGCGTAGCGTTCCGGGCAGCGGGTAGAACCAGGCAGAGAATTCCCGGCTAGCAGCTTCCCTGTGGCGGGGAAGTGCAAACGTACACGTTTTCGGCCGAAAACGCGTTTTCCGGCGAAAACGCACACCACGGCTCTTTCTGAGAAAAAGCAAGCACGGAGGACGAGAACCGCTTTTGCCCTGCGTAGCGTTCCGGGCAGCGGGTAGAACCAGGCAGAGAATTCCCGGCTAGCAGCTTCCCTGTGGCGGGGAAGTGCAAACGTACACGTTTTCGGCCGAAAACGCGTTTTCCGGCGAAAACGCACACCACGGCTCTTTCTGAGAAAAAGCAAGCACGGAGGACGAGAACCGCTTTTGCCCTGCGTAGCGTTCCGGGCAGCGGGTAGAACCAGGCAGAGAATTCCCGGCTAGCAGCTTCCCTGTGGCGGGGAAGTGCAAACGTACACGTTTTCGGCCGAAAACGCGTTTTCCGGCGAAAACGCACACCACGGCTCTTTCTGAGAAAAAGCAAGCACGGAGGACGAGAACCGCTTTTGCCCTGCGTAGCGTTCCGGGCAGCGGGTAGAACCAGGCAGAGAATTCCCGGCTAGCAGCTTCCCTGTGGCGGGGAAGTGCAAACGTACACGTTTTCGGCCGAAAACGCGTTTTCCGGCGAAAACGCACACCACGGCTCTTTCTGAGAAAAAGCAAGCACGGAGGACGAGAACCGCTTTTGCCCTGCGTAGCGTTCCGGGCAGCGGGTAGAACCAGGCAGAGAATTCCCGGCTAGCAGCTTCCCTGTGGCGGGGAAGTGCAAACGTACACGTTTTCGGCCGAAAACGCGTTTTCCGGCGAAAACGCACACCACGGCTCTTTCTGAGAAAAAGCAAGCACGGAGGACGAGAACCGCTTTTGCCCTGCGTATCGTTCCGGGCAGCGGGTAGAACCAGGCAGAGAATTCCCGGCTAGCAGCTTCCCTGTGGCGGGGAAGTGCAAACGTACACGTTTTCGGCCGAAAACGCGTTTTCCGGCGAAAACGCACACCACGGCTCTTTCTGAGAAAAAGCAAGCACGGAGGACGAGAACCGCTTTTGCCCTGCGTAGCGTTCCGGGCAGCGGGTGGAACCAGGCAGAGAATTCCCGGCTAGCAGCTTCCCTGTGGCGGGGAAGTGCAAACGTACACGTTTTCGGCCGAAAACGCGTTTTCCGGCGAAAACGCACACCACGGCTCTTTCTGAGAAAAAGCAAGCACGGAGGACGAGAACCGCTTTTGCCCTGCGTAGCGTTCCGGGCAGCGGGTAGAACCAGGCAGAGAATTCCCGGCTAGCAGCTTCCCTGTGGCGGGGAAGTGCAAACGTACACGTTTTCGGCCGAAAACGCGTTTTCCGGCGAAAACGCACACCACGGCTCTTTCTGAGAAAAAGCAAGCACGGAGGACGAGAACCGCTTTTGCCCTGCGTAGCGTTCC